>NW_004955443.1:10574844-10651049 GCF_000276665.1 Chinchilla lanigera | reverse complement strand
TAAGATTCATTCATATCCTTGTTAAAATTGGTATTTGTGAAGTGTGATAAAAATAGGGTAAGTGCTGTTTATTGTCATCTGACAGAAAAGCAGTCTCAAAAAAAATTTTTGTGCCCTCATCTACGTTACTGTGCGCCTGAAACCACGCAACTTGAAGATCTTCCCCTAAGTCAGAATACGCATGGAAGGAAACATTTTGAACTGATTCAGGACACTGAGGCAGCCCTGACAGTGCAATTAAAGGTGTTCATACAAGAGGACTTTCAGCACTGCTTCAGAAAGTGGCAAGAGCCGGGTGTGGTGGTGTATGCCTGTAATCCCAGCACTCGAGGCTGAGGCACAAGGATCATTGCAAGTTCAAGACCAGCCTGGTCTACAAAGTGATGTCAAGGCCAGCCTGAACTGTATAGCAGGACTCTGTCTCAAAATAAAAGACAAAAAAAAAGTGTAGGATAAGTGTGTTCAAAGCAAGGGGGAGGATTCTGAGAGGGACTGATGGCAATGTGTCTTTTACTGTAATAATTTTTTTAAAAATCTAAACATTCACCAATTTCTCAATCTCATCTATCCATACCGATTTTTCGGTCTCCTTATCCCAGTAGTTTATGACACCCAAAAGCTGACATCCCCACCCATAATTATGTAATTGTTTATTGTTCCTTTGGTTTTCTCACTTACTAATTCATATATTCTGAAGCTTAATTATTAGGTACATATATATTTAAGATTAGTATATCTTTTTCAAAACTGACACTTTTATTACTAGAAAATGTCTCACATTTTCTCTGACAATAAGGCTTGCCCTGAAATCTACTGATACACAATTAATATGGCTGCTCCAACATACATATGATCTGTATGGTATTTCTCTTTTTTTCTTGTAAACAGTCTGTCTTTATATTTAAAGTACATTTCTTTGCACAGATATATACTGTGTCCCACTTTTAAAAATATATTGTGCCAATCTCGCCTTGTAACTAAAAATACAGAGGGTGCTTTAAAGAAAAACTTATTACAGTAAAAGACACTGCCAAGAATGATGGGATAAGTGTGTTCCAATTGAGGGAAAGTATTTTTGTATTTAGAAAACTCTGAGATTGGTGAATGGCAATATGTCTTTTAGTATATCAAAAGTTTTTATTTATACCACATTTCTTAATCATTCCATAGCTTCAGCACACTAATATTTAATGCCATGGGCTATGAGTACCTGCAGATAAAGTCAAGGCTATCTTAAGACTTACCTTATTTGCTTTTCCTCTCTGGATAAACACAATTCTGAAAGCTTGTAAGTACGAAGTCTGAAACGAGTTGTTTCATATATTTTTTCAAGTTTTCTCAGTTCTTTAATTGGGGGGGTCATGGACCATCCCAGTTATCCATTTTTGCCCAGAAATGAGACTCCAGTACACTGTACTTAGCACTGAGCCCATATATTATCTGCATTTCAGTTTAGAGAGGAAGTATTTTGTTTTACTCCCTCTGACAAGAAATTGAAGCACAGAGATGAAATTTTAGTTAAAAAGATAAATATCTACTATTAAGAAAATATGTAGATACACAGACTGTGTCCCAGGAATAATGAAGGAGGAGATATTACTATAGTTAATTCTGAAGACAGGAGTTCAGTAAATAGTCCCAAAAATTTAAGATAAGTTCCATTTTTTTATTCATCTCTACATGGTATCAGAGACAAGCAGGAGAGGTGTGACAGTCCTGTTACAAATCTGCTCCAAGCCTTTATTGGTGCTCCTCTGACTACAGAATGAAAACAAACTCTTACTTTCGACAGTAACTTTTAATATGTTTTAACTTTTAAAAAATAAGTCCTCTATGCCCTCATAAAATGCTTATAATTATCCCTGGAACAAGTTAAATTGTGAATTAACTCTGATGAAAATGTAATATGGTATCTATTGATCTTTCCAAGCCCTCTGGCTCACGCTTTATCTTTAAGCTCTAAAGCTAAGGCCAACCTGGATGGCAAAGGTTCATGCTGCTTCTTGAACCAACGATTTCTACCTTTTAGAATACCTGGTCTCTCCACCCCTTCATTTCTTCCTACTGAAGTCCCACCTCCAGTTCTAGACCAAGTTAAACATACTCCTCTTCAATAATAACAAAAAATCCTGATCTCATATCTTGATGAGACCTTTTCATTCTTTTGTGTAATTTTCTTCATAACCTGGTATATAGAGATATGTTGAATTAAATCAAACAATCTTTGAACCTAATAATATATACAAATAATATGAATCCTTTTTGTTAAAGTTCTATACATTCTTTTCCTTATAATTTTCTTTAAAATCACTTTATAAGTTTGTCTAGTCCTTTTGTGGTGAGAGGTGAGAATCTCTTGTTTGCCTTGGCAACACTCAGATTAAACCATCTCTAAGAATTAAATCATCAGAAAGTTACAAAAGCAGTCAAGCTGATATTGTGAGCAATTGGCTACTGTTTAATTTGCAATTATATGCATGATTTAGAAACTACTTTAAAATAATTCCACCTCAGGAGCATTGCTAACGGATCAGCTCCTATTAAACAGAATTCAAAGGAGGATAAAAAGTCATATGGAATAAGGTGATACAATAGAAAGACTCATAGAAAAGTAGTGTCTTCCATAATTGTGGAATAGCTTGATAAAATGATGTTTACTCCCCAACATTAGCTTCCTTACGTCTAGACTTTGCAATTAAAACTGAAATGCAGTCAGCCTTGGGAGCCAGTCAAGTGCAATGTGTTTTACTACAAGTCAACCAAAGAAACTAAAGCAAACAGACAAAACCACCACCAAAACAAACACACCGTATTTTCTATTTCTGATAACATTGCTGAGTTATTTGTGACTATATTTGTTATAAGACTCACCTTCTTAACAAAAGCTTAATAATAGGTGTGAGCTAAGGAACGTGGTATGCAGGTATGGAATGGGAAAGTGGTGCACACAGTAGCTTATTATTAGAAAGAGACACATGGAGAGTGTGAGTGAAATCGCAGAAATAGTTTTCAAATTGTGAGAAATGGATGTTGGAATCCACTGAACTTTTTAGCTGAAGGGAGGATATAATCTAGTGTCCAGGAAAATCCCTACTGTCCTGCTGAGTCAGAATGATCACTAACTTACAATATTCAAATTTTTATAACAAAGAAATCCTTATTAAGGCTTAAACACAAAGCAGAGAATCTTAAGTCCCAACAACATCTTCAAATAACATGCCAGAAACCCTTAAGTGTAATCAAGAAAGCTTTATTTCCCAAAATAATTTTTTAAAGAATACAAAGGATACACTTTAAAGCGACACCATCTGCAACACCTTCTGGTTAGAGCAAAAATGCTCTGTGTGTGGAAAATATTATTGCAATATTTTTCTGTCATAAAACACTCATGCTCTGCATATAGAGAAAATTACTATGAAGACTCAAATATTTATTTAACCAGAGTATATACAGTGGATGATTCTCAATTTATGAACCTTTCCAGTTGAGGAAATTCTTTCTTCTTGCCTTTAACATATATATATATGTATGTATATATATGTATATATATATTCTTTTAGCACTTTAATCAAATGTACACAAGAATAGAGAAAAAATATGAAATTGTTTCACTAAATTTATTAAATTCTTGTTCAAGCTAATACTAACAAAAAATAAAGATTAAAATCTATAGCTGGTTGGTTTCTCTTTCACTTATTCACACTATCTCTGTATGCGATCAACATGAATAATTGGAAGTTGTTTTATTTTCAAAAGCCACAGTTTTATCTGTCATTGATAAGTCTACTGTAATCTACTTTAGCTTACAGTCATTATTTCCCAAGGGCCTAAGGACAGATGAAGACAGAGCAGTGCAATGAAATTTGATTATTTTGGTATGGTACGGAAACAGCTCTTTCATGATCACAGCTACAATTAACCAGTGGTGTTTGTGTACTTGAAGAGAAGTACACGTTCCCTCCTCCAGTAAATGACTGCACATTCAGAGCCACCCAGGTCAAGGGCTCTCGAATCATCTTTATCTCCTATTCACAAAGAACCCGTAAACTATCAAACTAGCATCTCCCAAAAATCCCTTACCAGATTCAGAGAGCTACCAATGTCTAACACCATCCATCAATTCCTCTTTACATGATGTTACAGCTGACTCTGTCTCCATCTTATCCTTTTTTTTATTCCTTCAATATCTCCCATTTCAGGTATCTGTAAACATGCAAAAGTCCAAGCTACCTTAAAGCACACTGTACATGCATTCACTTTCTGGGTCCAGTATCTTACCTCACTAGTCCTATTAACCTGCAGACATGCTCCACACACTGTTCTCACCAGCTGTTCTTACTTTTAGGCAGTTTCCAACCTGAATCTGATAAATACCTATGTGATTACTTTCACTCTCCTTGAAGTAACTAGATGGACTCCATCATAACACTTCTTTATGGCCCGAGGAGCTATAGGCTTAACACACACACACACACACACACACACACACACACACACACACAGTGTGAAGGACATACCATATTTAGGGTTTTGTTAGCCACTCTCTGATGTTTACACAATGATGAAATTGCCTACTGATGCATTTCTTAAAACATACATCCCTGCTGCTATGCAATGCACAGCCTTACTCTTCCGGGGCTTTGGGAGGCCACTCTCTGTTGGTTTCCTGCCTGGGTCACTGGCTTAACAGGCAGCAACTCCTCCTTGCCAACTCCCTCCTGCATCAAAATAATATGCAATCATCAAGTCTCCAACACATTACTTTTTCCCTTCTCACAATACAGACTTTAAAAAGAATTTTACCTTCTTCCTTCTATGTGCTTGTAATTCCAGAATCTATATCTCCACCCCATTAACTTTTTGCAAATATCCAATTCTTAGAAATAACCTTCTCCTAGCAATTTCTCTGCAGTCGTCTTTAAAGCACTTCATATTAAGTATGGCTAAAACTAAACATCATCTTCCAAGCTCCACCTCAAATCTGCTCCTTTTCCACTATTCCCTGCTTGAAGTTATGTATTTGCATAATACATACATATGTATATATGTGCGCATAAATAGTATGTGCATAAATTTAAAAAGTAAATGCAGGACCTTACTCAAACCACACAAGGTGCCACTTCCTGGGAACACTGAAAGTTGTTCTGTCAGGGTTTAGAACCTGCTATATTCACCATCTATTGGACTGATTCTTTACTTGATTCACATTATTTACCTCGATTCAATTATTTACCTTGATTCACATTTATTCCACCTTTAAGTAGGTGGAAACTATATGTACATTTCTACCATTAATGAAAGTTTTATAGTGAACATTTCATTTTTAATAAATGGATAATCTTAAATACTAGTAGTTTATGTTTTACAACCAGATTCTTGGTTATCTACTATTTGTTGATCTGATTCTTAAGAATGACCTACGCAAACATATTAGTAAATTAACATCCACCACTTGTTTTTGAAACAAAAAACTTTAAAGTCATTGAATTTAATGTACTCTGATTTCAAAAAAGTAAATCTTTCTGGGCATGGTGGCACATACCTGCATTCCCAGCACCTGGGAGAGGCGGAGGCAGGAGCACTGCCTAGAGCTTGAGGTCCGCCTGGGTTACACAGTGACTTCAAGACCAGCCTGAACTACATGGTGAGATCTTATCTCAAAACACCAAAACCAAACAAAAAAATAAATAAATAAAGTAATTTTCAACACCATATGGGGACTGGAAGGCTGTTTAAATACTTAAAAATACTGCCTGACAAACAGTAAATTTTATGCACTGTCATCATTGTCACTAATAACATCAAGTTACTTCTGATTTAGAGAAAGCAGAAAAGTAAACTACAGCAAGTGTGCAGTGAACACATGCTTTTAACTGTTTTCTGTGACAGGACTGCTATCCAGGGAGATTTAAGGGAATACTCTGCTAATATTTATTCCCCACATTTCTTTGCTTTCATTCTGGCTCCTTCCTTACGCTTCTCTTTCAAAAACAAAACAACCACCACCAAAAAACACTTTCAAATGAACTTGCTAGTACCATATAGATTTTAAAAAGTTTTTAAGTTATTATAAAAACACAACATGATTATTATTTAGGAATCAGATTAGTTATCCAGTATTCCAGGAACTTGGAAAGTAACTATTACACATGGATTTCACCCGCAAGCCCTACAGTCCAGAAAAACATCAATACATACAAAATACCAAAACATGTAGTCTTCTGGATCCCGTATCTTTCAGTAATGAGGGAATACCTGCCACATACAGTAAGCACTAAATAAAATCCATCAAGCTGAACAATTCTTTTAAGTCATGTTTACTAACTTCTCAATTAAAGCCTATGTACCACTGGTCACAACCTTCATAGGCTAAAAATGGTAGAAAAGCAACTTGGCTATAGTAATCTGAGAAGTAATAAAAAAATGACAAAATAAATTGGACCATCAAGTTGATACTTGGCCATTTAAGAGCATGAGTTCTGTAAGCACAGATGCCACATCTGCATTGTGAATTTTTTTCCTGTCAAGGAAGTAGCAAGCAGCAAGCCTTCCACAAATATCAACAGACAACTACAAACATTGTACTATAATGCCATTCTGATACCTATGCATACACAATACTGCCTTTCTGAAAATATAATTAAAAGCACTCTGGTAGTTTAATGAAACCATCTTGTTATATAAAAACCAGAATTTAAAGCATCACTAACCATCATAATCCAAGAAATAAGTACAAATGAAAAGTCCTAATTGTGCTTGTAAGTTCAAAACAACTCACTTTAACAGAAACATCTAATTGGCACTGTGCTTTGCTCTCTAACGCTGTTGAAGTTTTATGAAGACGGGTTCAAACAACTGTGGAAAGCCATTACTTCTTGTCCCTAACAAGAAAAATAAAGACAAAGGCTAATTTCCCTGTATTTTTATATCATGTGTGTATATATTTTAAAAAGTTATCCAGAGCTACAAAGCTCTGTCCTAAAACACTGTAATGAGACTTTTTTGTTTTACCAAAATGGTAAGAAAAGGAAAAAAAAAAAAACAATTTATTCAAGAAACAGTGCCTCTTTAATTGTTCTGATATGTCCACGGCTGCTCACTGTTAGGTTATTTTCCTGATCATCCTCTCTTCTTGTCCTTTAAATACCGGAGGTCTTTGGCTACATTAAAGCTCTCTTTCCCTACTACACTCATTATCTTCAGTGCACCCATCCAATTCTTTGGCTAAATAATGGTGCTTGCTGATGCGGGCCACATTTCTAGTTCCAGGTGTAGCCATTTCACTGAATTCACAATCTGCATATCTAACTGCTACCCATCACTTCTCTTTGCTGTCAAACAGATGCTTCCAAAAATACTGTTCCCGAAGAGAAATTCTTGATTTACTGTCCTAAACTTATTGATTCTACCACTATTCTTCATGTACTTGTTATCTGAAAAAAACAACACAATCCTTCATAAAATTATTCAGGCCCCAAACTTGGGGCCCATACTTAATCCTACACTGATCTAATTCATCAACAGATCCCGATGACTTTTTTTTTCTTTTACAGTAGATGCAAGCCCTCCTCACCACTATTTCTCAGGTCACCCAACTGTTCACTGGCCTCTGTTTAAACCCTTACAACTAGACCTCCAGGTTGACTCCTGTCTTAAAAACACATTCATCTGGATTCAGAGTAATCTTTAAAAACACAAATGAGATCACTAAACTTCCCAGCTTTCAACCTGAGCAGCTTCCCATCAAATTTAGAATCAAACTGAAGTATGTACACATCATGACCTCTAAAGGCCTCTGTGATCTAGCCTGGGATACCCCTGAGATCATTTCCTCCCATCTGATACAGCACATTCTCTGAAGACCTTGCACATTTGAAGCACAAAACTCTCTCAGGGTCTTCAGCTACCGTTGACCTCATGGCTCAACCATAGCATCTGAATAGCTGCAGAGTTTGCTTCTTCACTTTATGCAGGTATTTTATTAAAGATTCCTTTGTTTGTCATCCTAGCTAAAACAGACTACTGTGCCAGGCACTCTATATTTCGCTTGTTTTTCATTTCTAGGATTTAAACTGATGCACAAATATAACATAATTACTTTTTGTCCATATCTTCACGAGGGCAAGGAAATTGTATTTTATTCACTGTATCCCCAATAACGATGAGAGACCTAAAGTACAGTAAATTAATAGTTCCTGAAAAACTGAATGACTTCAAGAAATAAAGTTCTAGCTACGTATCACCTATGTGCACAGATGAACTCAAGGTATTATTTACATGTATTATACCTACACTGAAAGTAAGTTTAGAACTATCAAACTACTTGAGCATAAATGTCTCAAAGAAATTTAGCTCTATAGAAAATTACAAATACTGATTGTCGTTTGTGATTAAAAAAAGTATAAAAATATGCAGACTTCATCAGTATAATCTTTCTACAAAGAAAGTTCATAGTTATATAATTCAGAAAATTCTTCCAAAAGTGTAAAATATTGGCTTCTTTTTTAAGAAAACAACCCAAATACTGTATCTCATTCCCCAGATTTGTTGAGATAAAAGATTAAAAAGCAGAAAGGCACTTACCTCCCTTTTTCTACCAGGAATAAGACATCCAGCTTTTCCCCATTTTGAACCATTGTGCTGGTTGCTGAAGGGATTTTTAAAAAAAGCATAAAGGTACTTTTTAAATGTTATTGAGAAAGACACAGCTATCACTACTACTTAGATGTAAATTCAGCCATAAACTATTATAACTTGATATAAAAGCTAACATTATTGTACCCAGTATAGAATTATACCCGAAAGGGGGTTAGAAAACACATCTTACTTAGCTCTTGCAGTCGTCTTAAATGCATTCTATCTTCTTGAGCTTCTTGCATGTGAAGGCAAAAACGCAAACTAGATTTATCCATAGCAAACCAGCCTTTCCTCCACTGATCCAGGGCATGGCAGTCTTTGTAGAAGAGTTGACCGATCAGATCATAATCAGCTTCTGTTAAGTTTTCAGCAACAAAGGGAACAAAATGCTGTTAAAACAAATACAGAAAAATAATAAAGACAGTGAAACTTGGAAACTCCTTCCCTATCTATAGATATGACAAAAGTTAAAAAAAATCTTACTTCTTCTATCTTAAAGATTCATATGTAAACCAAAATTCAAACCATTTTATTTAAAGTTGTATTGGTCTTAAAATTGAACAGCTAAAATTAATCTTCAAATAGCAGTATCTTAAGCCATTCTTTCTTGCTATATATAGATTTTAAAAAGTGAGACATTTTCTTTGTGGATTTGTGATATTTTTTAAAATGTCAATTTTCCACGCTTTTGTCCACTCATATCTTTTATTGAATCTGAGAATGATTTTCCTAAGGTGCTAAGTTAGTTTCTTGTCTGTCTCAGGCACCAGAAAGGTGGCTTTTAACCTCCTTTGACTGTAGTCTTTGGAAATCTATTAAGTATGGAGCTTATTCCCTGAATCTTATTTAAAACTCCCTGGACTCCGGAAGCTCAAGTACAGACTTCAAGTTAAGTATCATTTCTTGACTAATGCAATATAATATTTAAATACCTTGGCTATAGTCTCCGTCCATTTTCTTTGAGCTTGAGATGTTTCAGCTCCAAATAAAAACACACGCTCTGAAGGTAAGTAGATCTCAAAGATAAAAACAGGCCTATAGCACCCACGAATAAAAAAATATCATCAGTTATTCTTGGCTCTTGTGAGAACAACACAAATGTCAAGGTTTTAATTAAATTCCTTTTAAGAATGGGATAATGTTGTAAAGTCAACCTATTTATAACATTATTCTGTTCTGTAGTTTTTTTTTAAAGAAGCTACATGGAATACACTGGATAAGACAGAAGGAACATTTTTCTGATTAATCCCTCTCCACCATGGCTTTGTTGATGCCCTGGACACTCACCAGTAGACCGGCTTAATAAGGATTCTACGCGGTGCCCACTTTCTTATTACTATAAATGCTCAAAAAACTGACCAAACTGCTTTTAATCCTGTTCTTATCTCACTTCACAGGTCCTCCATCCATCATTTCATCTGCTGACACAATTGCACATTTTCACTATAGAAAATGTAAGAGTAACATCTTATGTCTTGAATCCTTCCTTGATCTCCTCACCTTCAGCTCCAACTCTTTCCTGGTACAGACTAAATGTGTGTCCTACCGCTTCTAAACATCGAGAAATACTGTATACCAAATCTGATGTATCTCTTGGCATGTCCCAACTTAAAGGCACTGCCACCAACTTCATCAACAGCCCCAAACCTTGAAGTTTAACTTACTATTCCCTGAACACCAACTCTGCACTCAGTACAATACTTTAATCTCGTCACCTCAACCTTAGGTTCTCTTAGTCCTCCTGCCCCCCTTTAATCATCTTTTCCTCTAAATTCTTGGAAGTTATGAGTTTTCTTCCTCCAATCTCTTATTTACCACTTCTGCTAGTTCTCTTCAGATACAGATCTGCATAATTGTTCAGTGTCTACATTACAATACAGAGTTCAAATTCTATAGCAGACAACAGCAATTCCGAATTGGGCTATGGAGGGGCTGGGGATTTAGCTCAGTGGCAAAGCACCTGCCTGGCAAGCGCAAGGTCGTGAGTTCGGTTCCCAGTACTGGAGAAAAACCAAAAAAAATGAATTGGGCTATAGAATTATTTTGTAATCTCTTATTATTAAACATGCGAATCTACTTGTATCAATCGCATTTTATCAGAATTTTTTACTTTCAATATGTTCATATGCTGCCATAAAGTAATATTAATTCTTTTAAGCTGTATCTTATTAAGTAAACAACTTAATAGATAGAAGGCACTTGTTTTCACATCCCATGGCAAACCACATTAAACTGATTATTCATTTAGAATACAAGCACTATTTAGATCAAAATGAAAGCAAATCAGCTTTCATAATTAGCTTTGTAAATATCAAAATCTACTTAGATTTACCAGAAAGCAAGTCATCTCAACTAGTATATTGGTCATTATTGTTCATTACTACCTAATGTAATGCTGGTGTATACTGTTCATATATTACCCATTGTGACATAATAATGTATTATTTAATAATGACAATACAGATCACATGATTTTATATAACTAACTTCTCTACAAATCTCTTCCCTCATCTAGAAATATATTGAAATACTGTGATCCTAAAAAAATTTTGGTTTAGATTTTTCTTCCAATTTTTACTTTTTACTAGTACATGTTTACAGTACATAATGATCACATCCTCGTGGGGAGTTGAGACATGTACACAACGCATCTCAATACTTTTGCATTTCCCCCTCCCTTCCCTTTCACTCCCTTCTTTTCTAGATCCCCTTCCCTCTTACTGAAAGATCTATCTCCCTATCTCCTACTGATTATCTTTTAATTTGCTCTATTTATAGTTTGGGTTTCTCATATAAGACAAACCATGCAATATTTAAGCTTGTGTGTCTGAGCTATTTCACTTAACATTAAGGTCTCAAAGTACACACACTTTCCTACAAATGACTGGAATTTATCCTTCCCATGGCAGAGCAGTACTCCACTGTGTATAGATACCACATCTTCTTTATCTGTTCATCTGTTGATGGACACACAGGCTGCTTAAAGTTTTTCTATTACCAATTATGCTGCTATAAACATCAGTGTGCATGTATCACTGTAATATGATGAAGTCTTTAACTCTTTTGGGAAAATACATAGACGGGGAATATCTGGTTTAAATGGAATTTCTACTTGTATTTTCCTGAGGAATCACCATATTGATTTCCACTGCGGTTGCTGTAGTTTACATTCCCACCAACACCCTAGAAGGGTTCCTTCTTCCCTGCACCCTCACTAGCACTTGTTATTATTTGATTCTTGATGATGGCCATTCTTTCTGGAGTAAGATGGAATCTCAGTATTGTTTTAATTTGCCTTCTCTAATAGCCAAGACAATGAACATTCTTTCATGTATTCATTAGCCCACTGTGCCTTTCTGAGAAATGTGTATTCATTTCAGTGTCCACTTAGATTTTAATATTTATAGTTTTTCATTTAATTATATTGCAAAATGTAGGATCTTACATGCTTTCTAAAACTCTTCACAGAATCCATTTAAACTATTAAGTATCTCAAACATATTACATAAATAATATTTAATCTTTTAACTGCAATTTCTTTGGGCTATCAAAATGCCAAATAGATCTTTAAGAAACTGAGCATTGAATATGGTATTGAATATATTTGATATGTTTTTATTTTAATATGAGCCAGTCAGCACTGAATACTTTTTCTCATCTGTTTTAACCATGATACTCATTAATCAAATATATAAATGTTATCATTAGTCTACTATTTAAAATGATGCCTAAATCATAAAAGTCGAAGTGCTACAATAATTACTGGTATGTAATAAATCTCCTGAGGATTGCATGCAAACATGTTGCCTTTCATTTTACTTACCATATTTTAATTCTCCACTTTTTAGGGACTTTCCTAAGGAACTTTTAGACAGTATAAGATGAATAGGCTTCAAGATACCATTAAATCCTTTACAGGGAAAAACTGAAGACATGAAATGTTAACAAAATCCGCTTTACCTGGTATGGTAACTGTCTGTGAATACCTTTCCATTCCTAGCTGTTTAATGGTAGACCTACCCGGTATTTAAATAGAAGTCTTCTTTGTGTATGGCCAGGCAGATCACTTCACTAATGTTAATGGTGCCATTGGGTGTAGTAGACTTATCATTTTCATAGTAACTCAAGAAGCCTCCTTCCAAAACACACCACTTTTTATTTGTCTCTATAAATAAAAGCAAAACAATGATTTTTTTTAAAAAATGAGCTACAACTTAAGTCTACCTTCTAAAAACTGCACGGCTTTAAATTTTGAGTACATTCAAATAAATAAATTTTCAATTCTGGTTAAAGCGCATGACAGTGCTGCACAGAATATAAGGCCATCACACTTTCTGTTCTCAAACAATTTATAATTTTATAGCCAGGAATATCCCAGACAAAAATGGTTAACGAACACAGAAGTGAGCAGCTCCATCAAACAGTTGTTGCAAAATAATTCTAAAACTTCAAAGACTAATATCTGTAGAGAGTAAGAGGGGAAGAAAAGTAGCATAAAAAGTAAAACTATACCTATTGATTAGCTAGGTATGCAAAGGAAGAAGCAGTCAAGACCTGCAGTGTCTTTCATGTTTTGTTCAGGGCAAATAAAATGCAGCCTGTTCCGGGTCACCACGTTATAGCACGCAGGCCAACCCAGACCATCACCTGTTTTTGTAAATACAGTTTATTGGAACACAGCCCTATGCACTTGTTTATGGACTGTCTATGGCTATTTTGCTTCTAGAAAAGCATAGCTGGGGTGGCCCACAAAATCTAAACATTACTATCAGGCTCTTTTAACATAAGTTTGCTGATTGGTGATCTGATAGGTGAAAGGTTTTCAGCAGTGGAATATAACCAGATCTGACTTTTACACATTCTGCTTACAGTGAAAAATGTATTTGAGAGAGTGAAGCCCAAAGGCGGGGAGACAGTATACAGCAGTACTGGGGATTGAACTACAATCTGGCACATGCTAGGCAAGCGCTCTCCCACTGAGCTACAACCCTATCTGCATTAAATAATACTATGAAGGAAAAATTGCTTAGAAATTTCAGTTTCCCTAGATAAAAGGAATTATTTTTGAATTATCACTTCACTATCCTATTTTAGTGCTCCAAAAGCTGGTATAACTCAATTTGTAAGTTAATGCAAAGAATGAAATTATATAAGCAGCATTCATTTTTAATCTGAAATACACATGAGATCTATAAACATTAAGGCCAAGAGAGTCTATATATTAGATATATGAATAAAATCTACAGAGTAGATAATTTGCTATTTCTGGTCACTCTACAGTGGTTATTTTTCTTTGCAAAAAGTATATACTCAGATACCAGGGGTGAAAAGGGTCATGTCTACAACTTCCTTGGAGTGATTCTAAACATAAGGGTGCACAGATAAAATATGAGAGAAAAAAAGACAGATATATACACAAATACGTATGTGTATATGTATGAGTTGTGTACATAAGCATATCCACAGAAAAAAATTAGGATAAAGCTATTATAAATACTGGTAATTGGATTATCAAGGTATATGGAAGTTCTTCCCTACACTTGCAACTTTCTGTATCAAATCAATTCAAAAAATTTAAAACTTAAAAGAAAAAATAAACTCACTGACTTTTAGAATCATTAGAATCTTAGGTGGAAGTGGGGGCAAGCAAAAAAAAAAAAAGGCAAGACAATGTATCACTAGAAGAAACACTCAAAAGATAGAAATTCTAAGAAGTATAGAATCCCCATATTCTAAAAAATATATTGCCAAAGGGCAAGGAGAACTATAACTAGCAGAAGCACCCAGCACAAAGAAATCCTCTACGGGGAGAGGAAAAGAAGGCTACCAGAGATCCATCAGTTTCAAGTGGAAAGTGATGTGTTATTCCAGGGCCCTCAAATCCTGAGTCACAGAATTTATGCTGAACTATTATATAAAGAAATCATGAAAGCCCCTAGTTTTTAAATAAATAATCATCGCTTACTTCTAAGATATATAAAAAGGACATTGTACTAATCAAAAGTAATGATGAAATAGTTTCAAAATAAGACAGTCTGATGACCAAAATAATATTCATGAAAACTAAAAGGGAAACGCACAATATTCAATACACAAATAAACCCTGGCACCGAATGGAGTTCTACCCGATGCTGCTGCTATCAGTCTGTAATGCCATGAAGGGGGAGATGCCATTGCAATGGCAGCTGTCACGTGGTCCCTCTGTGGCACTCAAGGAAGGAGTCACCCGTGGACTGGAGTGATCAGAAAGCACTTTACCAAAAAAAGCAGTTTTTGCAATAGGCCTTTATTACTGGGAAGGCACATTTCTAAAAGAAATGCACTCAAAGCTACAATCATTTTATAATTTTGACAAAGAACGGTGTGAGGAAAGTCTGAGCAGGGGGAAAATGTAAAATACTATTTGGCTGGACAATCAGATTACACGAGAAGGCAGGAAACAGGACACAAGACTGCAGCTTCGAGGCACAGGCCAGGCCCATAGAGTCTCCAGTGACAAGTGCTAGGGAGCTTGTGCCTCTTGCGGTAGACAAGTGGGAGACATCTGAAGGCCTTATGAATGACGCATAAACTAAACCTGAATGCAGAACCTAATTATGGAAATTCTAATAGGAAACAAATGACAGATCTCTTTTAAAAAGGTGCACACAAACTCATTTTAAGATAGGAACGTGGGCTGGAAGAGATTTAGTCCTTTAGCACTATCCTTTCTTTAAGCATGTCTTCGCTTTATATTCCTAAGGGAAGTGGGCCAAAGGTCAGACAAGGCGGGCAGAGTTATTACCTTGGAGGACTTACAATAACAAAGCTGTGGTAAAAAGTCTTGATATTCCTATTGATTTGGGAAGCATTAAGAAGTTTTCCCAAAATTATGTTGAACAATATTGCTCTGTTTAGGCCAATTTAGATGTGCCCTCTTGATTTTAGGAAACGTCAGTACCCTCCAGGAAACCCTCTCAGTGGCACAAGTCTTACTGTTAGTTTCTAGAACATGTCAAACAATATAAACTTAGGGCCACAGAATGGGTGGCTGTCAGGTCTCAGCAGTTTGATAGGAGCCTGGTTAGGAGATGTAAGTAAAGTGGATGAAATGATCAGAGAGATTATTTCTATTAATTTGTAATATTTAGACTGGAACGGGAAAGGGAATGTAAGATTTACCCCAAAGCAGGTGAAGAACTACAGAAGCTACCTTTCTAAATGCTCGAAGGGTCTGGATACTCTACTTAGGCACCTTGTCAGCTACAGCTGTTACACACAAAAACCAACTGAAAGCCAGAAGTAGCTGTATTCACATGTAATCCATCGACGGTCCCTTCTGCTTGGTGCTACGGTCATCCCAATATATTTACGTGGTATGTACCATGCTACATATCTTATATGTCTTAATTCACTGAATCCTCAGAATAACCTTATTGGGTCAGTTCCATTATTATACCACTTCCATGTACTCTTTCCACAGACATTTAAGATTTCATTGACTTTCTTAAAGTCACCCAGGTGTTTAGTATCCAAGCAGGAGCATAACCCAGGCAGACGAATTCTGCAAGCTACTGTCTTAACCACTGCAAGACAACCGCATGTCTGTTCCATGTTTGAATCACCTAAATCCATTTTTAAATGTACTGGGTAGAGAGGAAGTCACATCTTCTAATATACATGTGCACAATAGATCTGCAGTACATAAGGTAAAACTATTATTTTTAGAATCACAAAGGTGTCTCCTAATGAAGAATTTCCTAAATTGAGGAAATTTAGGATTCACTGAAATCACGAGTGAGTACACATCCAGATGTGTTTTTAGCTAAATAAATATGTTTCAGCCTTGAAAAAAACATATTTTAAAATTATATAACCGAAGTTTTTATAGAACAAAGGATTTTCAAGAATTGTCAATGCTAATCTAGGAAATTAAATATAAACAGATTGAAACAGAGTTTCTAGTAAACCGTATCAACCACTTTCTTTTAAGAAAGGAAACACTGTGTAAACAAATCAAAGTTAGATACCAAGGGAAAAATATGGTTGAGGAGGAAAAAAGGAAAACAAATCTAGGAGGCTATTATTCAGCTCTGTACTTAGGTTTAACAACAGCTATCAATCTTTCTTTTCATGAACACTAAACTAAGAGGAAAAAAACAAAAATACAAATCAGTCTTCATAACCGAGCTAGAAGGACTTCAGATCCTGAGAGGAAAACTGACAGTGTGAAGCTCTGCGGCTCTCGGAAGGATGCATGCATTTCACCCCCAGCCTTTGTCTTCGCTTTTAATCATTTCGCTCTCTGGACTTCCTGACAAGCGCTGACGGAGTGGTGTATTCCAGGTTTTTGCCTTCCAGAGGCAAAGGTACAACCACACTATAATCTAAATCTTTCCAAATAATTCATTTTTTTCCATGAAGCTGGTATTCAATAACAGTAACATCACTGCAGAATCCTGAAAGGAGAAAAGAAACCCAGAACTCTGTCTCCTCATAGTTCTTTTCCTCCTTCATTTTTAAGTGTGCTCTTTTTGAACAAAATATTCTCTGTGTCAGAATTTATTCAGTAGTCCTCCCTTTTCCTTGGGGGAGGTACAATCCAAGACACTCCGTGAATGTCTAAAACTGTAGATAATAGTGTATATGTATGTCTGTTTGTGGGAATATATGTATAGTTGTGTGTGTATGCATATATATATATACATATACACATATGATTCCTTCCTATAAATACACAGCTATGGAAAAATTTAAACTATAAATCAGGTACAGCAAGAAAATAACAACAATAATAAAATAGAACAATTATACAACACATATTATAATACAAACTTACTCAATGTTGTATAATTTTCTATTTAATATTTTCAGGTCTCAGATGACTGCACGCAATTAAAACCCAAGCAAAACCACTAATCTGATTGAAAACTAAATATTAACATGTGACTTGCTCTCTTAACCTGCTAGTAACTGGTTTAAAAAAATGGTCACTCATTCAGCTAACATTTGCTCTGTCACCATCATTTTAGGTATCAAAGATTCGATAATCCTGGACAAGCTAGAAAAAGCCAGTGCCCCATTGAGCTGCAGAATGAAAATGAGCAGTGGAATTACAGAAGGAGGAAGAAACAAAGAAGTGCAGAAGGAATTGTCTTCATGTTGGAAGTGCCATGTGAAAATGTGCAGCATCCTATGGGCGAGAAGAACTGCCAGTGGTAGGATGCTTTAATAGGTGACAGAGAGGCCTTGCTGGCTGTGTAAATTATTGATCTCTAGTGAGTTAAAAATTCTGCCTGGGGAAAGTGCCCTCCTTTAAAAGCAAATGGCAACTCCAAAGATCCAGCTGGCATTTCCAGGAACAGATAGGAAGCCAGTATAGCTAGGCATGGGCATGCACAGAGGAAAGTCAGGAGATGAAGCGGGAAGCATGAGAAGATCTGTCCAGGTCATTTTGAGAAATAGAAATGAGAAGCTGCTGCATGAAGTTAAGCAACAGAACTACAGGGTCCAATTTGCATTACAGATTATTAGGCCTGTTTTGTAAAATTCCAGGGCAAAGCTAAGGCAGACCGAAGATCCAAGGCGATTAAAGGGAGCATACTCGGAAGGATGCATGCAAGAAGGACAGGACAGGGTACAGACAGGGGCTAGGATGATGTCTGCAGAGGTTCTATTTTAAGATGGAAACTACAGAACTTGTTGATAAATTGGATAGAGGAAAAGAGGACGAGAACCAAAATCCCTGCTAAAAGATTATTTTCAAATGAAATCATTTTTAACACGCTGTATAGCTACAACTCAGCAATTCATTTTGACATTATTTTTAGAACAATGTTCCAAATGGGAAAACAGCCCTAAAGAAATTACATACATTGTGCACCCTCTCTATCTGTGGTGCCAAATCCAAGTATTTACTCAACCATGGATATAAAATATGTGGGGAAAAAACTGTATCTGTTCTCATTACATACAGACATGCCTTGTCAATAGTCCCTAAACAATAAAGTACAAGTACATACACACTATTTCCACCGCATCAAGTAACAGGTAACTGTATTATAAACAGATATACTTTAAAGTATATGGGAAGAGGTAAGAAAGTACCACACCATTTTATACATTCTGTAAGTAGGACTTGAGCATCTATAAATCTTGATGCCCACAAGGGGCCTTAGAGTGAATATTCCGTAGATACTGAAGCACAACTGTATAGATGTAACAGTTTCGGTTTTTTATAAGAATTTTTAACCAAAAATTTATCTGTTGACTTATAAAAGATATAGGAAAATGTAATTATAAATGTTTTGACATCAATTCATTACTCAATCTAAAAAATTTGGCTTTAAGAAATATTAAAGCAATCTGATGTTTATAAATGTATGTTTAGCCTAAAAAATGCTTATAATATACATTGCAAAGTTTAAGGAAAAAAGTTCAAATTCAAAAAGTTTAAGGAAAAAAGTTCAAATCTGAAAAAAGTTTCAAATTCCCAACTTGATCTTTGTGTAAAAGTAGTAGTTGGAAGAATTAATCTGAATACTTACAAAACATTAGAGAAACTTGTAAACTTATTGATAAGTATATTACCTGCTTTATTAAATTATTTTAATAATTGTAATAGTCAATTCATAGGTTATCTGGGTACATTTAACCTCCCTGATCAGTTACCTTTCAAATAGTTAAGGAATAAACACTGGTAGGAAAAATAGAAGAATTTAAAAATCTCTATGTCATCTGTCAATTATTAGTTAAACTGAGTAAAGGCAAATAATAAAAATCAATTTGTAAATCAGAAATATTTAAGTTCAAAGATAAGAATGCTGTTTCATTCTCCTATTTTTCTGGCTGTCAAATTGTGACTAAGGCCAAAGTGTCATGGCAATCATTATAATACTAGTCGGGGGTAAAATTCTGATTCCTAGTGAACCCGTTCATTCTTCATGTGGAAATTGGTACATCACCTTTCTCGCAGAACTTTCATAAGGATTATAACTAATGCATACAAAGTACCTGAAGCAATACCCTACTTTACATATAGTACGTGCTCACTAAAAGACAGGTGTTTTAGGAAAATTTAATAAAGTACAGTTAACCCTAATATAATTCTACTTTGAAATACATTTTTTTAAAATACAGGTTTAACACATGTAAAAGAAAATCTGAAAGTGCTAACTTTCAGTGAAACTCAAATTTAAAATTTTGGAGCATTTTGTATTTTGGATTAGGGATGCTCAAGTATTAAAGCATCCACAAATTCCAAAAATCCTAAAAATCTGAAATCCGAGACACTTCTTGTCCCAAGCATTTCCAATAAGGGGTATGAGACCTGTAAAGAGTGTATACCTAAATAATCATTTCAAATGCAGAAGTGTGAGGATTAACATTCTAAAATGAGAATGTTTCATCCTATTGTCCCCTTGATTGAATGCTTTTGTTGAATTATATCACCTTAGGAATTAATGTTAGATTGCCAAACCAGTAAGTGTCCATCATCAATTGGCTTGTATAAGGTAATTGCTCTGGTATATTCTTTGTTTCAGTGAGACTGGGCTCATCGTATTTTCCTGCCAATATTTCTCAACACAGTTCAAGTGTAAACAGCAAAAGCATAAGGCTACATCATACTCATTTCTATGTTCCCGATGCTGTACCAAACCTGACACAAGAAGTCACATAGTCACATGGATAAAGAGATAAGTGATCAATGTGACTCTGCTCAGATAATTTCTCATCTCATATCTAAAATGTGTTGTTAAATCAAATTTATGCCATCTTTTTTTTTGAAACCAGGCTCAGGTTTTCTTTTAAAGACATATATAGACATACACACATACATACACACACACACACACACACACACACACACACACACACAAAACTTCTAAATGGAACAAATTTAAGAATCTAACTTAATGCTTAGACCACGTTGAGCATTCCTAGCCTGCAAATTCAAACTACAAGACGTTTTAGGCACCAATATGATGCCCCAAGCAGAAATCTGCACACAATAAAACACTGTTTCACCCTTGAAACTACTCAAAATATTGTATAACATTACCTTCTGAGTGTCTTTAAGATATATACAAAATATCAAGACTTGGATCCCATTTCCAAGATACCCAATTGTACACACCTGAATATTCCTAAATGCAAAAATGTCTGGAACCCAAAATCCAAAACACTCAGGTTTCATGTGCTTGAGGCAAGGGAAGCTCAGCCTAAGATAAAATCTTGTGAGTGCTTCCTATTCGGGCTCATTTATTGTCCACCTCGTTGGGATGTCAATCCATAAAGGAAGAGACTGAGTTCTGAGTTTCTGGTTTGTCTGTTTGTTTAGCTCTTTTGGAATAATATGTGAAACCAGAAACAGATTTGCTTGGCTCATAACGGAGAGAACAGTGAATTCTGCACAGAATTCACTCAGCATTCTAACTCAGTACTACGTCCTTGCTGGATTCCTGAAATAATATCTGTACTTAGAAGCATTTAATTTATAGATGCTCAGAAAGTATCTCTACTGCTCGACCACATCTAACATCTTAAAGGAAAAAAATCAAAATTAAGACCTATTATTTTGATAATGGAATAAAATTTTATCTAGAAAAATATCTAAGAGGAGAAGAACAGATACCTTCAAGTATTTTTTTCTCTGAAGATATTTTAGAAGCAGAAGCAGGAGCTTGATACAAAAAGTCACAGAGGAACGTGGCCTGGGCCGGCTCTTGACTTAGCCCCATATCAGAATGAACGTCATGTTGAGGGAAATCTAGAAAAATTAACAATATAATACATGTAAAATCCAATATATAAATAATTATTGCTTTATGACTATATAGGTGAGTTTTAAGCTAAAAGAAAAATGATTTCAAATTTACCACTGAATACAGAGATTTATTTTACTTTGCATAAAAGTTACAAATAAACATCAACATCATACTTATTCATGTATGAAAATCGTATTTTAATTTTGGTGGAAATGATTATGTGGGATTAACTATTTTAGTCTTCCCATTATAAGATTAAACAAACACAAAAGATATATTTTCTGAACTTTTTCTTGAAAAGATATAAAAATATTTTGGTAATTATATTTTTCTTCATTCAGACGATGCTGCTTAGTTGAGAAATAAACAGATTAGTGTTTCAGTCCTTATCGGCCTGTGTCCGAAGACAGCAGGGTAACTGCAGCACCAGGGACAAACCTGAGAATTTGTTATGGTACAGAAACTCCATCTGCAGACTCTGTCCAGCTTTCTTGGCCAACAGATAGGGGGTGCTGTGCACAGGGTCTCCGGTGGCACACATGACGTCTGCACCACTGAACAGCAAAGCCATTGTCTCCAGCACGTCTGGTTTCACTACAGCTGCACACAGAGCCTGGATGTTAACAAAAAATATACCTCTTAAAGAAAGTAAATAGGATTCTAGCTAGGAAAAAGATGGAAGTCTGACAATTCATTTAGGAGAAGGAGTCTGCATTTCTTAGGTAAAACTAAGGCAGCTTTAAATAACCATGCTCTGAGTGAGGCAGTAGGCACAAAAGGTGTGCTTGGTACGGATTTCAATTACAGCCTAAGACCTCCAACTCTCCATTCACTGTTTTACTGTGATGTTCTCCTTCCAAGCTGTCCAATCCACCATAACTGCTTTGAAAGACCCCTTTTATATGTTTGTATACTCTAATAATGGCTGATACTAAGAAAAACTCAAATCACTGTACATGCAATAATGAAGTATCCACAGAATGTCCTGCATATGAATGATGTTAATATATTTTTTCCAATCTCATCGGACACTGTAGAATTCTTCCATTATCGTTCAAGATGCATGGGGAATGTGAAATATTAGTCTAAAGTATCTTTCTTTTGGGGACAAGGAATAGGAGGAACAGTAAGCAAGGGGCAATAAAGCAACATTATTGACTTACATTATATATCATCCTTGTGCAAACTTCAAAAAAGAGACCTGAAATGTTTTTTCCCTGGAGGAAATAAGCTGCCTCTCTCTCTGTTCCATGCTGTACATTTTATGGCAGTTCTCAGACAGCACTTTATTGTCTTCCATTTGCTTCCAAACATACAGATGGAGGCATCCTGACCCCACCTAAATTTTCAGCTTCAGCTTCACTGCGTTAGCTCCTTCCAGATGAACTACACACAGACACATCACTGGTGACTCTGCCCCCGTGACACAGCCTTAGACAAAGGCAGGCGCTGTTCCCAAGAGGAACTCAAAGTAAGCATCTAAGAAGTCCCAGGATGCACTCACCATTCCTGCCTTGAGGGTCAATGGTAAGAAAGAACTTAGCTTTCCAAATCCGGCCTGGCTGAACTCCAGAACTTCCTTCACCTCAGAATTAAGAAGGCTGAACTCTTACAACTGATTTTGTAATATTTTGCCAGGGGTCTTTTGGCAAATTCTGTCTCTCCGGGTCTTAGACTGTCCTTTATGTGCAAAATACAGGTGTTGGAAAAAATAAAGCCCACTATATATTCCATTCTGATGATCTCTAGCACCTCCTCAGTTTAAGCAAAGGTTCTGTTCACCCCCTTTCTCGTCACTTTGCTTTTTTTTCACAAAACACTGCTCTTGCTACTGTGACTTAGTGGAATCTAGCTGTTTACTGTCCATCTTCCCTGCCTGACTGTAAAACAAAAGAATGATGCCTGTTAACACCATTGCATCCCTAGCACCAAAATGAGGGTTCAGTAACTGGCAAGTATATAAAGATAACAGCATAAATAATTCTTTGTGAAAATTATTCCCTGACACTAAAATGGCACTTTTAAAAAGGTCAGAGTAGGTGTATGTCCTACTAAGTCAATTTCTCTAAAATATGTAGGAGAAATGCATTTGTTAGCACTTAATCTAAACCAATGGCTTCATTCATGGAAAATGCATGATGTGACATACAGTACCTCACTTGAGCACATCAGTAATTAAGAAAGGGATTCACATTACCATCCAATGGGAGAAGGCATTGGGGGTAACATACCGCTGTATTCCTTAAGCTCACAACTGTCTTCCAAAATCTACAATTTACTCTCTATATACTTAGTTAATCTGCTTCTGGTATACAATTACACACTAAGCATAACCCTAGATTTACGATACCTTCTTATTATCTCATGAATATTGGGTATAACTGGTTGGTTAACTTAATGATTTAATTAGCCCAATGAAAATATTACTCCCCAAAATCTTAAGTATGTCACTGAAAAATCTACATCTAATTATATGGTTCCCATCCTCTTGTCCCATCTTTCTAAGACTTCTTCACCTCAGGAATCCATTTATAATGTTGCTTTAAAATTAGTTAATGACACCCTATTACTTACATTAAAGATATAAAAAGGAAAGAACATGTTTTAAGCAAACTGAACGAACAGATGAAAAAGCAAATTTTATATATATCTATTTCAAATGTGACAAAGGTCTTTTGTTCTAAAAGATTCAACACAATGCTATGTCCCTGAGAATCCTTATCCAACAAGCCTGGCCACTAAAAACATTAAAGAACTGAAAATAATGAAACAATATCATCTGAACATTAAAAAATGGGTATATAAAGGCATACATTTTCAATAAACAAATCTATATAAAAGCCTCCTAGTGAAAAAACAGAAATTTAGAAAAAGACATGGGAACATTTAACATAATTCTGTGCCTGAAAATCTTTGCCAAATGACCAAATGGGCAATGTAATAATAGAGAAATAAGACTTCACGTCAACTGTACTTAACAAGTTACAGTTTATAATAATAAACTGAATAAACTGCCAATGTTGGTGACACTGGCCACAATATAAAAAGTTACATTTTTATAAAACAGAGGAACTATTCAAAGTTTTAAAAATACTGAGGACAGGTTTGATTTAGCTGCAAACTACAGTTACAGAAGAAAAATTTATCCACTTATGGTAGTGAATACTAAAGTAACATAAGGGGAAAATCCCTGGTACAATCTCACAAAAGGATATATAAGAATTAAACAATAATTTTGTCTGACAGTATAGAACCTTTCATTTCTTATCAAGAATCTTAGCGTATGTTAAAAAGGCATTAAAGTCCATGTATATTGTTATATTTTATTGAATACCTTATTCAATTCTTCTTTGGTCAGAGAGGCCAAAAGAGTTTTTCTGAATTTTCCTTCTCTGTATTTCTGAGTAATAAAGTTTTTTCTCTTTTCTACTGGTGAGTCCATATGTAATTCTTCATCCTTTTGAAGGTTACCAGCCCAAAAATCATTTGCTCTTTTGTTTCCAATGACGATAAAAAGCTGAAACATTTTTTAAAAATCATAAAATGCACCATTTCATGAAATGTGTCTACAGAAAGCCGCCTTTCATTATAAATTAAAACATAACAGTATAAAATGTAGGAGAATACATGAAGGACAACTCTTTCAGGAAGATGAAGTGTGAAAGCAGATATATCTATTTTTAATATACAGCCTATCTGCTCTAAATAATAACAAAACATTAACTTAGAAAGAAAATGCAAGCCGCGCGAAGTAAAGTAGTCTTTACCGTGCAGTTGAAGTAGTCTTATTCTAGGAAGCTCATATTAAGATGCACCAAATCAAAACACAGCAGGTGGAATAATGCCGGCAAGATGCAGAGAGTAGAAAGGAAGAGGGAAATGGAGACGGACAGCTCGTTCAACTCAACAGCAGTTAGAGGTAGGAGAAGATGAAGAATAGTAAATTCTGTCAAATGCCTTCATCCAAATTTCTAACATGGCACCATGCTCAGTTAAAAAGAAAGTTCTCAATTTTATAAAACCTGTCAGGCCTTTATGCAGTTATTACTGTTAATGCTCCTTGTACTTTTTGTTTAAATAAGTATCTTATTTAAAGGTATCTGAGTTACTTTATCAAACAAGTTATAGCCATTTTCCTAATGTGGTGATAGCTTCACAAAAGACCATCCAAAGAAATCCTGCCGCCCACTGCATAACTCTACCCAGAACGCTATTCACCAGGACCAGTCAAACGGACTTACCTCTATGAGTTCATTGCTCCAGATGCTGGCATCCATTTTTAGACTTCTAACCTTGGAATCTTTTGGTCCCAAAGATCTATGCTGTCCTGAAGTAAATAATAATAAATAAAATTGTTAGGTTAACTTTTATACAAATTTATCTTTTAAAAAATGTGCACAGGTATATGTACACATAAAAATGTGAATAATCTCACCTTAAAACACACTGATGCCTACCTTGCTAAATGTGGATAGCACTAAGAGTAGTTTATTTTAAAAACCACAAAGAAGGTGTCATCAATCTTCTTTCTTACTATAGTGCATTGTACAAACTACACTTTTTTATTTTTTATTTTTAGGAGTGCATGTCGGCAGCATGCAGTGATCTCATTCCCAGTGGAAATGGGTACATGTACATTACACACTTCAATTCCTTTTCACTCCCTTTCCTTCCCCTCTCTGCTCCTCCCTCCCCTCTTGATCTTCCCATTTGAAAAAGATCTATTTCCCTACTTCCTATTATCTTTCATTTTTCTCTTTATTTATATTTTAGGTTTCTCACATTAGAGAAACTATCCAATATTGAAGCTTGTGTGTCTGATTTATTTCACTTAACATTATGTTCTCAAAGTACATCCATTTTTCTACAAATGCCTCATGCTTATCCTTCTTTATGGAAAAGGAGTTCTCCATTCTGTATAAATGCCACATTTTCATTCATCTATTGATAGACATATAGGTGCTTCCAAGATTTATAAATGAAAGGAAAAAAGGGCACAGAATGATACACAGCAGTGAGCGGAACCTTTCAGAGAGCTTGATGGTATGAACATGACAGACTTATGCAAGCAGCAGGATGACACAGAAACGATGCTTGAATCATCAGGCAAGAGTAAGTGAGAAGGATAAGTGAGAAGGTGAGGATCTAAGCAAAGAGAAAGGAAGGAAGCATAAGTGGAAAAGCCCAGGACCACACACAGCTGTCTCCTCTAAGGAGGCTAGAGAGAAAAAGATGGAAAACAATCTAATGCGGAAGGTGACTGCCTCATGTTTTTCATTGTTGCCCCTGGTGTTAATTAGCTGGTGATAAAAGCTATCTTGGTAGGAGAAATGTAATAGATGTGAGCTCTAGAAAAGTATGAAGGGTTCTAGGCAACTGTTGTAGCTGCACTGCTCATTGTCTTGCTGCAGCTGAGGTAGGCGCTCTTCTTCTATCAGTTGTCTCTGTACCCTGTACTAAACTCTAGTCCTGCACATAACCTACTCTGCTGAAAATACTATTTATACACTTTCAGAAGAAATGTCATGTCTTATATGTCTGTTTAATTTCCCAGAGTAGTACATATTCTAGGTGAAGTATGCGTGTGCATGCACACCCACATACACATCTGTCCATTTGTCTATCTGCACGAGAGAGACAGAAAAGAATCCTAGAACACTAAGTTCAGATGGTGGCTAACTTTCCCCAGAACCTCTAGAAGCATTCCTGTTCTGGGATCCACTTCCCTCTACCACCTTATGTAACTGTCTGAGCTCTCAAATACACTGAGAACCCAGGAAGTCAGATATTAAGATCTCAGTAAGGAAAAAAAAAAAAAAAAGAAAGAAAACTAGTCACAATACAAGTTACTTTCCTGAGTAATAATACTGTTTTGAAATATATCTTTATAAAATTCTTATTAAAGACAAGCCAGATCCATATAGGAAGTTTAGGGTTCGGAACGACATTGACGTGAAAAATATGCCCTAAGACAGCACTGCAAAGTAGACAAATCTTCATGCAAAGATGCAAGCTTGTGCAGATTGTATTTTAAAATCTAAAAATTTTAACACTTTTTTAAATCTATACATGAACCAACAGGCACAAACTATGATTGCATGCTTAAAAATCCAGTTTTACATCTGAGTCATGCATAAGAGGAGTGTAGAATTAGACAATATTTCTAAATTGATTTTAAATGTAATAAGCTCTCCCTGGTTCGACTTTTCACAACCATTAGCTAGGACACATTATGTACGATGACAATGAGCAGTCAGTGCCAGCATGCCACACAGCAGCGATGAGCATAACTTAGCACTAATTACCTGCACACTTCTTACAGATGACAACACAGAGATTGATGGACGCCCAGTCAGGGTCTGGGGCTTTACAATCTGCACAGCTCCTGTTGGACTCATTGAACCAAATCTTCTCAGCTACTTCGTAATCAGAGAGAGTTTCTGCTATCGATTGCTGCACAGCTTCAATCCAGTCTTGTTTCTCTTTTTCCGACTCGGCTGTAAAGCTGAAACAATTAACGTTTCTGCATTATCGATCTCCCTTGTAAAGGCCAATTAAGCAGTATGTTCAGTTTGCATATTCGTTTCATTCACAAATTAAGAAACAGCTGAAAAGTATGCCTGCCAGGCAGCTCTGGGTTGTCCTTTCTGTTAAAAATCATCTAATTTAACAAATCGGTTTTCTCCCCTTACACTTTCCATACTGTTTACGACTTTGTTTACAGATCTTAAACCAAAATTACCATATACATTTTTCTTACCAAGATATAAAAAACTTTCTTGTTACATCAAAAGTTTAAATAAGAGGCCCTGTTTTCTAAACAAAGCTTATATAATCATCAATAAGAGACTAGCAGAGCTTTAAGACTACTGGAATATTTAGCCAAGTAAGTATGCCATGATAGTCTTAGACTATGCTACCAAAAGCATCCACTGATTTTTTTTTCATACTTAAAAATATATATATATTTTAAATTAGAATATCCAGATGGCCTTGAGAGACTGAGAAGCCAGAAAAGTTTTAAGTGGATGCTATTTTAACATATTTGCAACTCATTTTTAGCCACATTCCTTTAAGAAAGATTTACTGATCCCACTGCTACGTACTCCATCAATGACTGTCGGGATGGTTCATCACATTGCAATTTTCTGCTCAAAAAGTTCAAATGGTTTCAAATACAATGAAAATAATAGCTGGCTAGCAACTTCCAAATAATCCATGAAAGTACACGGCTCACATATGCTTACGGAAGCACCTCACGATTCCAGCACCATCATTATAATAATAAAATCCTCAGTTGTTTCCATGAAATTATTGGTCACAGCCAGTATCTCCATTTTCAGTTAAGGCTAGAATTCAGTCTATTTACTTTTATTTACTTCTGTCTCATGGGTTTGAGGTTTTCTTGGTTCTTTTGTTTGTTTGTTTAGGAACTCTGGGGATCAAACCCAGGGCCTCTGTCATGCTAGGAAATCACTCTACCGCTAAGCTACATCCCCAGACCCAGATTCTGCAAATGTTAAAATAACATTAGTTGTTTTTTAATCAGTCATTTCCTTCTCAAAATTTGAGCCAGTCCCAGCAGCAGGGAGGCTAAAGCAGGGAAATTACCACAAGCTCAAGGCCCTCCTGGGTTACATAATTAATTCAAGGCCACATTCTGTCTTTAAAAAATAAAAGAGCCAGGATGCATTTTGACAAAATATGTGATGGACTCAGTAATATCTTGTAATCATTAGTCTTTCAAAGATCTAGAACAATTGCCTCTGTCTTACACACTACCCTAGAGGATGTTCATTATTTGTGACAAATGAATTAAAGTAGCTGAACTCAATAGAAAGTGAATTATGTCTACTCTGATACTACATTTATGGACTCATTATAGGTTATTAAAATATTAAATACTTTATCAACTTTGTCAATAATGGAACTACTGAAGAATTTTATATATTGCAAAAATATTTGGATCAATAACTTTATGTGACCCATTAGATTCCATATCCTTTTGAACCAAGTCTCTGGGGGAAGTCATATGGAACAGCTACTAGTAGGACTGGATTGTAACAGGGATAGTACCTCATTTGGCTAAAACAAGGTAGTACTACAACTTAAAGACAACATAAAATGCTTTCTGAAACTATTCCTTCTAAATATGAAGAAACTGGTCACATTTACTGATAAAAAAGTAAATATTCACCAAGTCTACCAAGAAAAAGACATATTAAGAAAAGAAAACTTGAAGTTTATAAAGTTAACTATCTTTATAGGTTGCACAGTTATTCAGTCTACTTTCATAAGGTGTTTGCATGTGCTGGCTAGTAAGTCAGACAAAGTGGAAAGAATATACGTTTACTTTCAATGTCCTGTAACAGATAAAATCACCACTAGGATTATAAAGATGGGTTGCCAAGGTTTCTTGCAATAATATAAAAAAGTTTTAAAACAAGCTTACTTGAAACTCCTATAGGGAGTGATGATTTCAAAAGACTGCTTCGCAGTTCGATCCACTTGCTTGACATTTGCTACATTCATAGGAATTACGGTAATACCAAGTCCACTCTTAAAATCCTGGTGTGGAAAAAATAGTTTTAAAAAGTATAAACAAACAACAGAGAACGCCTGGATTCTGAAGATATAATCACATTTTTTTATCTAAAACCCAGTAACTCTCATGAGTTTTACTGTACATATGTATACGGAATGCAACAGATCCAAAGAGAACACCAACTGAGATTGGTTTTTCTCAGCTTAGATAGTTACTCTCAATACTTCATAATACTGCACCATTCTAAGGTTGGCAGCTGGCTAGTAAAAATATGAGTATTCTCACATAAAAGGTAAGTTGGGTAGGCCATAAATGCTAACATACACCTTGCTTTTGAAAGTACACATTATATTCACCTTCATCTACTCTGTAAAGGAAACTAACAACTAACCCTAACCATGGGCCGAACTTTCTAGATGGCAGGGTCAGGAGACAAAATAAAATTAGCATAATTACTATCAATATGAAAAGATGGGTAAACCAAGCCTTAAGAGATTAAAATTACATGGAAGTGTAGCTAGTTGTACAATCTGTCTGATTGTTCTTTCTTGGGTTCCTGTATTAGATTGTCCCTGTTGTGCTACTTTATTTTTCTCATCACTTACTTGCACACAAAGGCGTTATTTATCAACTATATAGTTTTATCTCATATCCAATACTTTATTGCTTTTCTCTTCCATAAGAATCTTAAAAAGCTCTTCTAATGCTACTTTGATATCAAAGCTATTTGTTCAACAACTAGAGCCACTGTATACAGCTTATCTCCAACATATTAGAAACTGTCCAAAATGCTTCAAAGAGACTGCCTTCTAAAAGTATTAAAGTTTGTGAAATAGTATCTGCTCATATAGGTTTTAAAACTGACTTATCAAGTAAATAATCTCAACATTTTCCAAAATATAACATATACCTGAAAAAAGTATTATCTTTGCAAACAAGGTTAGATTAAATGTGATGTGAATACCTAAATTCAATTAAGATGAAAACAATATAGCCATACTAAAAGCAAAGGATAAAGAAAATGATTCATTTTCAGTAATGACATTCCCCAAAGACAATTCAGAAGGACTAACGGAAAGAAGCAATTCACAGCATAGGCAAAAAGTACAAGTACAATCTTCCCATCTCTCATACACCTACAAGTGGTCATGTTTCCCAGCTTTGGTCAGTATGATATAAATAAGTGCGGGTAGGGTTGGGGACAGTCAGACATGGCTTAAAAAATTAAAGCCTTTCACCCCTGTCCTTTCTATCTTTTGGAAAATGACATCTATAGACAGTGAACCCACTTTAGAACTTTAGAATCCGTGTAAGAAGCTTAAAGACCAATTATTGTGCCCTTGAGGATGTTGGAGTGTGCAAAAAATTAGAAAGACCTCAGTTTTCTGGTAGTGTTAGGTCTACATCAAGAGGTGGGTCAAAGCAATACCCTATCATGTTAGGCTCTACATTAGGTTTTTATGTTTAATACTAATATATTATTGACTAGTAAGTATAAGAAAATAACTTTATAACAACTTTTCCCCCATGGGTAATTGTATTTAGAGTTTCCATTCACAAATGCTAGAAAAGCCTTTTTTAATTTATTATTTTTTATTGTATAAGTACTTAGTTACAATACAAAAATAACTTATTTAGAAAACCAATCTTCAGTTGATTTTCTTTGACAAAAGAGAAAATGGCTCATTTTATCAGGGAATAAATGGAAGAAATAGAGAGTAGGTGATATTAAAATAAAGATGCAGAGAAATGGTGAGTGCTGTAAAATAATGCGAAAGAAGTAGTATATTTCTACTTTGTAGTTGGTCCACTGCCTGAAAAACAGGATGGAAGAAACATCAAGCTTTTCTAATTGGCCACATCCTAAGACAGCCTTTCAGGATATCAGTACAGGGCTGTACTTATTAAATTATAAAAGCAAATTCTCTTTGTCTATAGCAATACTTCTGCAAGATAATGCAACTATTGCATAAACGCCCAATGAATGTGCCTGGAAATTCAAACTCTCTTATAAATGGGGAAACAAGGAAGGAACGGCAAAATGATATATATTTAAAAAAGCTTTCTGATGGCTCCCCTTGATAAACTCTACGATAAATTAGTATATCTGGACTGCATGTCCTTCAAACAACTCTCCATAATGAGGTTTTTGACAAGAGCTGGGTATCAGACCACTCCAGATTATATTCTTCCATGAAGGCTGACCCGCAAGTACTGCATGTTACTAAGGGCAGAGGCACATAATATTCTGACCATAGGACTAGCAGATGGTGCGAATGACAACCTTTTATAGAAACTGATGAGTGTCATCAAGGTTCCTGCCTGAATAGATGGCCCCTCATTTCTACAAGCAAGTCATGCAATGACTATATCTGAAGCTCCAATTTCTGTTAAGTGAGGGCTGGCTCAACACTCCAAAGTTCTCCCAAGCAAGGCAAAGATGATTATTTTAGCCCCGAAAACTGTAACCCATTTATCAGCTGCTTGCCATGGCCATATGGTTTTGAGTAATTAGAGTATCTGCACAGTTCACCAATACAAATTGACTGTAAAATATATACAACAGTAACAAAATAAATATCAGTGCTCTCAAGAGCTATTAAATATGGAACAAGTGCATTTTCTATTGAAAATATTTTTGGTGATATTAAGTTTTTCTTTCCAGACAGTATTTATAACATATTTAGACTATTTCTCATTCTTAGATGCTCATCAAAATTATCAGAGGTGATCTCTCCCTCTCAACCTGAGATTTGATTCCAAGAATACAAAATTTACAAAAACAGTATTACACATAAGGTTCTTGTATATGGTCAACACTGAGAAACATTGAATTAGATAACAGAAGCAGTTTTAGAATTACACAGGATGAGTCAGCAATATTTAAACACTAGGACACAAACACTTCTTTGCCTTCTGTACAATATTTGAAAAATGCAATCAGAATACACAAAAACACTTGATATCACTAAGGCTACAGGCTGAAAATAACCAGGCCAAAAACACAGTGATATATTTAACTTGTATGATCCCACTTGATCAACTGATAAATCCTGTACTCCTGTTCAAAGACTAAAATCATCTTTATTGCATCCTAATATCAATTTTATAATTCTCTGAAGTTTACAAACTGCTATAAATTTGTATTTGGTTTTTAAAGTATGCTATGAGGATACTGTTATTTTTAAAGCAAAGTAGGTGTTATTGAGCACCTGGAGTGTGCCAATAATTATACTAACTTTTGTATCTGAACAAAAGTGTAAGGCAAGGTACCTGCCTTGGGGAAGCTTATGGTTTAGAGAGAATGAGAGAAAGTAGTAATACATCCAATGAAGAAAAATCCCTGACTGTAGGGTAAGCACTGGAGTCCAACCCAAAAATGAGAGGTGTGTTCACAAAAAGGCTTTCCAAAGGAGGTGACATGAACTGGTCAAAGGACAAAACCCACACCAGCTTAATGTTAAGATATCTCTCTTGATTCAGCTCACTTGTTTACAGAAGAGAGATGCAACATCTGCAGCCTCACTTTAGCGAGAATTCAATTAATGCAATTAAACGTGCTTAGAAGAATGTCTGGAACATACCAAGTGCCACACAGGTCTAGTTAACTATTGTTCTTATTTTTATTTTCTATGTCTTGAATTTGAAACTAACTGAATGCATTATTTACTAAAAAGTTAATTACAAGAAAATACATGTTCAAAAATAACTAGCTGACATAAATACATTGTAGAAATGGAATGAAATGTAAATGTTAAATGTTCAGGAAAATTAAAAATAAATTACCCATTAACTACAATCTGATTGTGAGTTCTATTTTCATCCTGAAAAAATAAGCACGAGCCAAGGATGAACCAACCTTTCAACCTTTAAAATGCTACAAACTGGATGGAAAAAAATGTAATGAAGAAATTCAGTGGGTAGAATTATAATTGTTATATAAAGTAAACAGCCAAAGATACATTGCAAAATAAGCAATATTTTACACTCAGTGCTCTGCAAAGGATATGGGATCTCAGGAAGCATGAATTCCGCCACTAGCAATAACTCCCACACGGATCACAGCAGAGCTGGACCTGCGGCTGAGGTAATGACCAAGGCAGCACTGAGAGTTAGTCCTGGGGAATCTTGGCTGAACCACTTACTGGCTATACTACCATCAGCAAGTTATTTAGTTGATCTAGACCTCAATCCCCCCATTTTTGAAAAATACAGTATCTACCTTATACAGCATTATTATAAAAAAATTGAAGCAACATGAATTAAGGTTTCATACATCCTGGCCAACTTTTCACGTGAAAGTCCTAAACACAGAATTTATCTTCAAACAAAAAGATTTTTCATTTTATTTATAATGACAGGAAGTATTCACAACAACGATTCCATACTATTCAGACAGGAATAACATTAAATATCTACCAGGATACTGAAATTAGTTATTTATACAAATCTGCAGCAATGCACTGTGGCTGAAACTCCACAGTGAAAGCAAAATGATAGCTTGATTCCCAAAGAGAAAAATTCAGCAAGAGTTTATTAACCCCAAATCTGTTGAAACTTCAAACCTATTTTTAGAAATCCTGGATGCTAGGTTTCCCTGCCAGGAATTTAAGAACTTGGTGCTTAAACATTTGTTGAAAACAGATGTGGCATTGTATGACATTGGCACCAGACTTCCTGGGAAACGCCAGATGCACAGTTTGGCCAGATACAGAACCCAGAGGATGGGAGGCCACCACCTACATCCTGTAGCTTCTTTCGGTGCCACAGAACCCAGAGCCCTCCGAGGCATATTTAAATTCTATTAGAGATTCATTTCCATGCCAGAACACCAGGGGATATTATGTTGGGGGAGAAGGGAGGAATAAGGCTCTTGTTATAGTCTGATTTGAAAATGCTTAATCAAGTGAATTTATGTAGTTAAAACTCATTGCCACAATTATCATCAAATGGTTACCCAAACCCATCAAGCAAGACATCTGGTTATAATGAATTTGCTAATATTAACATGATATTTAAAAAACTCATCAGAAAAAGATGAGAGACTGACTGTCAGGGAAACATAACAAATGGAAAACAAAGCCAATTCCCTTAAATTGCCTCATGTCCATTTGCAGATACTCCATCCAATTAGCAATACTGTGCATATAAATATATAGATATAGATATAACTATATAGATACTCATATGTTTCAAAATGTTTAATTTATTAGCTTGTTAAAATTTTTTTTAAAATACTGGCTTATATACTACTTCTAGAGCAAGATAAATAAAGAAAATAAAAATTGTTCCTTTATTTTTTTTTTTTTGGTATGTATGTATGTAATTATTTATTGAGACAGGGTCTTACTATGTAGTTCACGCTGGCCTTGAACTCACTTTGTAGCCCAGGCTGGCCTCAAACTTGCGGCAATCCTCCTGCCTCAGCCTCCAGAGTGTTGGGATTACTAGCGTGTGCCACATTACACAACAAAAAATGTATAAGCTTTGCACTGATTTAAAAAGTTTAATTATATAAGCAAAACCATACCGAAGATTAAATGAAAATTAAAAGTAGCTCAGAAAAACAATGGCAGTAAATACAATATAAAGACTCATATATTAATTATATAAACAGCTTAAAGAAACTAGCAAGAAAGACAATACAATCGCAGTGTATAAACAAAGATATGAGATCATTTGGAGCTGAAAAAGTCATAATTTTAAGAGAAAATAGCTTTTGTAAAAAGGCAAACTCTTAAGACAAGATGGTATCTGTAAACAATCACTAATTCAAGTTTATTATAGATTTTTGCAATGTTAGGTTCTTGCCTGGATCTCCTGAGGAAGCAACAGTAAATAAAATATTATTACTATTAATTTGGGAAAATAAACATTATAATTCTAATATTTTTAAGGTTAAACTGTAGCTGACACCTATTCAGCACTTTGAACATAATTCTTTAGGAAAGGACCACGGCAAATCTTGTCAAAAAAGAAAATTCAAAATAGAAGACAGGGTTACATGCAAGACTACCAGAAATCTCATGTTTACCACTCCATCACTCCTATCAGAAAGTGAAACATTTGCTCCTAGCTCCCACAATAGCACCTAGGAAGGAGGAGGTCTCTGCTTAGTACTTGCTAAGTATGCTAAGGAAATGTGGTGACTGTAGTGTGACTTATACAAACTCAATTATACCACTCATTTTATACAGAGCTGAGTAACATGCAAAAAATCATAACACATTTCAAGTATATAAAATATAAGAAGAGATAAAAAGAAGAAAGTGTTATAAGATTAAAATGGCGTGGGGCTGACAGATGGTGCTAATATATAAGGAATGACAATTTATGTGAATAAAGGCAACACAATGTTTTCCAAGAGGTAATGAAGTAAAGAATTTTACTTCAGTTTTGATTATGCCACTTTCCTCTATGATACGTTTTTAGTCATCTCTTTATAGCTGTATTCTACTTCTCCTTAAAGCCTATATGGAAAAAGAAAAAAAAATACCTAAGGCAATAGCCAATAAAACATACATAACATATTTCCTCTATGCAGCCCAAAAGCTACTTCAGGCTTTAGTCCTTTCAAGGTCTAATGTATGAACAGGAATATATAACTTTTTTTTGGTAAGAAATTGACTGTGTTTGTATAACTTTTATTTGGTGGAACAGGAATATACAGGTGAATTTTTGAACTGGGAAACTAGGAAAACCAAACGTCCATGCTAAATCCATGTTGACATGTACTATTCAGAGTTAAGAACAGCCAGTGAACCATCAATGAGAACACACAGACAGGCCAACTCCCTAGTATCCTCATGCCATTTTGCTTTAAAAAGAGAGATTTCAAAACACATAAAAGCACTGACTACAATGATGTCTTAGTGCTTATTTTAACTGAGAAAATGCACATTCTTGATTCAGAGTAAGAGACAAATTCAAGAAGAGGGAAAATAATTACTCAAAATATATTTGCAGGGGTGCTCGAGACACTAAGGGCACTTATTGGGAAAGGTAAGAAGCTCTAGGAGAGCTAAATAATCCTCAAACATGAACTTCTAGACACACACACTGAGGTAAAGGAATGTATGGGAAATAACGAACAATATCTCTATTTGATTTCAAACACTTTTCTTTACTGAGGACTTGCCAGTGGAGTTTAAAAACTCTCTCAAATAAGGCTTACTTTTATAACAAGCATCTATATTAAGAAAAAGAAATTAAATTGTTAAGGGAGGATTTATGGGCTGAAAAATGAAAATCTTATACAAGAATAATGAGATTTTTTTAGCAGAAAAGCAGTAACTATATATGTATTTGAAACTACACACATCTTCAAAATTCAAAATGTATTACCATTAATAATGACTCTCTTAATCTTCTACATAAACATTCTTCTGTACCTAAATGTTTCAAAATATTTCATCAGGAAAAATAGATATTTCTAAATTGAGGTTAATTCCCAAAAAAGAGTTATAGCAATCCCAAAATATAAAGGAGAGAAATACTGATACTAATGTTGCTGAAGGCTATTTTTATGTATTTTCCAACTCAAAAAACATCTTGTTCCCTTAGTTGGATGTCCATCATTTTGGAAAGAGAAAACCAATTAGAACAGAGTCTCACATGGGTGGTTTTGGAATTCCCTATCATTGAATCACCTGGGTATTTATTTATGAATCCAAATTCCACCATCCTTTTCTCCAATATTCTGAATCAAATGGTCTAAACTAGACCTACAAATCTGAAATTTCAACATGTGATGCAAGTAATGGCCTAAGAATAATACCCCACTTCCCTTCTTTATATCATGCCATTTTAGAAAATGAATTTAACTACCTGAGCCAATTAGTAATGGACCAAAAACAAAAACCCGTAACTGCATTCTCCCAGTACCACCCTCTTGGGGTAAATGAGCTACCTCTCTCACGACTCTTCAGCACATGCTACATGGGTTGCCCTTCCAACCACATCCACTGCCTGTCTATTCCTCTGAAGTGATAAAGTAAATTAATATGTATACATTAAAGGAAAGAAAACTGAAGTTAATTTGTTTCTACACTGGAGTGGTATAGGTCAATCTCCTTATATTTTTAATTCTCTTCATATTACTAAGTTATGTGGGTAATAAATTCACTGTTTTAAAGTAATAAAGATAATTAAACTTTGCTGCATTAAATTAGATGCAAAACAAATTAAGATACTGAAGTTCAAATCTTAATACTACATTTTTATGACGAGTAGCTTATTTTCCATCGCCTTTGAAATATACATGCATATGTGCTCATAAAATTTGTAGAAGCTGCATCAAAATATTGTACTATCATTTAGTCGTTTTCCTAAAACACTGGTTGATGCTCACAATGGCATAAAGTTCTCTGCATTCAGGGAAAGACTCCTTCCTCAGGTAGCACGCCATCACCCACTTTAGATAACCTGCTTCGCTGTGTGAGATAGCCAAGGAGCAACCCTCCTCTGGAGAACAGGGCACATACCACAGCGTAAAAAGGAAGACACTGGAGTGGCCTGAGCAGGGACAGCCTTCCTTAACTTACCCACTCGGTCTCCAACCCGCTAGTGAGTAAGACTTTACGACTTAACCTGAAATTCTTCAAGATGTGACCCTCATATTAAATGATGTCATCAATAAAACAAAATTAGCGCATCTTTAAAAACTAGTTTCCACTTCTCAAAGGTACATATATAAGCAGGGTAATATTAGGAAAAAGACTTAAATAATACGGAGGGGCCCAGCCTTAATACTTTAATTTTTAAAGAGAACATATTCATTCCTCGTGTAAATAAATGTTTCGAGTTCCTAGACTTCTTAGATGCTCCTTTTTTTGTGTCTCTCTGTAACCCCTCCACAATTTAATACAGTACTCCTCATCCATCGCTGGGCCTGTCTTGCTTTACTTCCCGAAGGTTAGACTTGTGTCCCCTTCTTCAAAACACAGCAATTTTAGCGGGCCAACATGACATACAGAGTGTACTGAAAGCACGTCCTGAAGTTTCTAGATAATTTTTTCATAAAAAGAATTCTAGAGCCATTTCTGGATGGTTAAAAAACAGAAAATTTCTTTTCAATTTAAGCTTTACAATGACAGTTTGGTATGCTGGTTAGAAAGCCAGGCTTAGAGTTATAAATTTCTGGGTTTAAGTTAAATTCTGCATGAGTAGGTGTAATCCCTGTAGAAATTACTCAATTCTCATTTTTCTCATCTATAAAGTACAGATGAGATTATGTACTTCCTATATTTGTAAGGAAGATTAAAAAGGAATATTTACAAGTCAATTAGCGTGCTATCTGTACTCAACAAATGGCATCATTATTATGCTTTTCAAACTAATTACTAATTATAAATCAGTAATGTCAGGTGTTTTTTCCTAATCAAAAATGTTACTAAAACTTTGAAAATGTCTATGTTACTCTGATAGAATAAGATAAACTCAGACAATCTTGCTAAAGTGAACAATGGAACTAATAAAGTGAAGTCCATCCAGTCTGTGCAAGTAAAAAACAACACCTCCACTGGGCAGAGCAACTTCCACACCAACACACGCAAACTACGCATTCTTCACCTCCATTCCAGGAAGAAAAGTTTTAATCACCTAACTTTACAGAATGAAAATCTTCATATTCAATTCATACACATTATTAAGCTGTACATCACTATTCTTCTTGAGGAATATGCTAACTATCCAAGCTATTAGTATGCTGACAGTGCTCAATGAAGCCTTCCACAATTAACTGGCTAAGAAATCTTACCCCCAAAAAATTAATGAGTAAGTTCACACCAAAGTTCAGAGGATGCCTTAGATAAAGAGCTATACAGTGCTGTTAATGTTCTTAACTACTGCTTGTTTAGAATTAGAATCTTTTTTTGTTATGAAAATAGCATTTATTCTTCACCATACCATAACTTACTATAATGTATAATAAAATGAGGGCTCCCCTTAGATCAGATATCCCAAGGACACTGATGAATGCCACCAATAATTACTAAGCACCTAACATATCCTAGGCTGAAAGATTAAAAAATAAGAAGGTATACCCAAAAGGAGAAGAGCAAGAATTTTCATTTACATATTAAAGATCAGAAACATTAGAGAAAAGGAAGTATAGAGAATGAAATAACACTTAACACGTTATTTCACCATGATTCTCTTCAAAAATATTTAAATTCTCTATTGAGTATTTTCATATAAACCAAATTTAAAACCTGAACAATTCAAATCTATTTTATTTATTTATATGTGATGTGTGCACAGGTAAGTTTATGATATTTGGTGATATATACATATATATATATATATGTCCACTTATTTATGTTTCCCAGAACCAATATATTTACAAAAAAAGAAAAAAGTATCAATAATACCTTGTAAACTCAAGAAATTATGTTACCTGTCTAAAGTCTAAAGTTTTCTATTATAAACATAAAAGCAGCACACCAGGTGCAGAACTGGACCTATTTCATCAACAAGTGTAATGGTGAATTGGCTCTTATTTATTCTCTCATGTAGTTTTATTTTACTTCAACTAAGAAATACATTTCAAAAATTATGTTCAGGGCCGGGCGTGGTGGCGCACACCTGTAATCCCAGCACTCGGGAGGCTGAGGCAGGAGGAGCATTGCAAATTCGAGACCAGCCTGGGCTACAAAGTGAGTTCAAGGCCATTCTGAACTGCATAGTGAAACCCTGTCTCAAAAAGACAAAACAAACAAGTTATGTTCAGCAATGCTCTTTCCTCATCACCTTAAAAGGTGATGCCCAGTCTCAAAATGGATATAGATACTTCTCTGAAACAAAAAATTCAATCACTCTTTTCTCTGGTGTATTTAGTGGACAACTCAATACAAAACAAGACCCTGTTAATAAAAACTCCAAAAACTCAAAACAAAACACAGTTGCTATAATCAAAACCAGCAATTTACAATTAATGTAGTAAGACTCACCTGCTCATTCTTGCAAAGCCACACACTGCTTCCCTTTAATACAGTAAAAATTTTGGCTTTGTACCCTCTCAGTTCAAGATACCCACATTTCTCAGGGGCAACAGCGGCTTGCGACTGAGAAGTAAGGGACTGTGACTTCAGTGCACTTAACAGTGTGCTGATCCAGTCATTCCTCTCCTCTGAAAACACAAGAAAGCACGTAAATCTACACAGAAGTTGTACAGACACAGAAACACAAACAAGGAATGTGTTTTCCTTCAAACAGGTAATTCACAAATAATCTCTCACAACTACAATCGAAACGCTGTGGTAGCCAGAGCCAACGACCCTGCTCCTTAAGGGGAAAGAACACTACTCAGCTGTTCCAGAACGCATGCCATTGGCTTCTGCTGGGAGTTTATTAGAAATGCCAAGCCTAAGACCCCACTGCATACCTCATAAATCAGAATCTGCATTATAAAATCAACTCTAGGTGAACTGCGTTCTTGTGAAGTCTGAGAAACACTTATATGGGTGACTCATGACATGTGATTTTCTCTTTTAACAGAAGAAAGTAATATTAATACCCAATAATTAATAGTATATACGTGACAATTTAGTCACTCAAATACCCAGAAAATCTTTCACTGTAAGCCTGCCTTGATATTCAATCTCCCTTCCCATCCTCAACAGTAATAAAAGCATCTCAACTGGCAAATTAAAACTTGGTACTCCCAACTCCCTTCACAAAAGCTGAGTGACCTTCAACTACATACAACACACTGTGTCAGGGGCATACCAATGCTGTTTCTCCCCAGAGAGCAATCAAAGCTGTAAGGCAAGTTAGATTTGAACACAGAATAGTATAAATGTCATACAAATGGAATCAAATAATATATGAGTCAATTCAGTTGAGCTAAGTGATTTGCTGAAGGTCATTTAGCAAGTTAATATTAAAATCTGTTTTAACTCTCACTCAGCTTTTTTTTGTTATCACGAAGTAAAAGAAATAATTTTAGTCCTTAACCAAGAGGATGACAGGCAATTCAAAAGATAAAACCAGAGCTTGGGAGAGGGAGGAACAGAGTAGAATTTTGAGCAAGGCCAACACAAAAACAAATGAAAGAGGAACCAACATCTGTTCAGCAACCATCTTAAAGTAAATACATTTGTAATTTTGAACTCACAAAGGAAATACTGGGAAATGTGCTTACAGAATCTTCACTGCCTGTTTAAGGAATTCCATTCTTATTACAGAGGCAGAGGAAGTACATTTCAAGATTATTAGCAAGGGAGTGATGGGTTCAGGATAATTAGGATGATGACAGGTGGGCCAAACTGCAAGTTTAGAGTTCAGAAATAAGACTTAAAGTAAAAAGAAAATGCAAACAAAAGAACATATTAAGCGTATAGATGCCAAGGGGAATGAAAACTACCTAGCTAAGGTTCTAACAACAATGATGGATGTTCATTACAAAATAAATTACTCAGAATAAAAGGTAGCTTAGTGTTATGAGCAATCCAGACAAAAAAGGTGGGATGATTCAATTAATCAAAAGAACCATCTCTGGTGTACAGTGCCGTGCACAAGGATCTGTGCAGAATGACAGCAACACGCGAACAAAGGAAGACCTGTGGGCATAGGCCAGGGTTCAACGGAAAAGGGGAGAATGGGACATGCCTTGAGGTATCACTGTACCAATGATGTGGGAAAATGAGCCACTAAAACAAATGGAGAAGGAATTATTAAGGCAAAGGAAGGGGGCTGGGGATTTAGCTCAGCGGCACAGCGCCTGCCTGACAAGCACAAGGTCATAAGTTCGGTTCCTGGTACCAGGAAAAAACCAGAAAGAAAAACAAAAAACGGGGGGCAAAGGAAAAATACACCCAAATAAAACAAGGAAAATAGGAAAGGGTTATCAAGGCAAAAAGAAAAATAAAACATACTGAATCCATGCAGGAAGAATTTTTATGGAAAGAGTATGTAGGACCTATGCTTAGAAAATGTGACAGTTTCTCAAGTCCTTCTATGACAGGTCTCCCCAGAGCAACAGTGTGGTACACTGAAATACATCTCCATATTAGACACGGTCACCTTCCAACATGAATCTAAAATTATTTTAGGAGTCTTAATTTTAAATTATTTTTCTTCTTGTTCACTTTGAAAAGTACTAAAAACTGGCTTTGTCAGTGATCAAAGTATTTATTAAAAACTTATTCAACACTGCTGTTTTGTGGCTGTTACATAACCCACAAGAATTGGTGCTTATTTCTACATATTGGGAAGAAATATTTATCAAACGTCCCCTTCGCTGTTCTGTATCTTAAACTGAAACATGCTGAAGTACCCAGACAGCTAACACACTGACAGTAATCATCAACTTCTCTACAATTTTATATACACACAGAGGTAGATTGTACTATGATAGCATCTTCCATTTTTAGTTAACATTTAACTTGGTTATAACTTGTGACCATTAGTTTCACACAAGATATTCCCACCAAATAAATGTATATAATGCTTTCTTTTTGTGTAAATCTACATAAATTAGCCTGAAATGTAGATCATAATTTAATGAACTAAGCCATAGTGCTTGAGGCTTTTAGTCGCTGTTAGCAAATATCTCAACTTCTCAGGAATTAATTTGAAAGTGGCAACTGCTTTTTGGGGATTATATATCTTATAGCAGCACCAAAACACGTGGCTCCCTAGAATTATTTATCTCTGGGGGCCTGTGTTACTAACAGGAACTAAACAATGAAAAAGAGTAAGAAGAACAGAAAAAGTAATGGTAATATTCTGATTATTCCTAATTACCTCAAAGGAGAAAAATGATGAATAGATGATTCAAACACAACAGACTGCGAGTATCATTTGTCTTTGGCTGTACAACCACAGACATGGGGGAATACACACTGATAACTTAGAATATTCTAAACCAAATTATAATTTCCTGTTAGGTAAGTGCCTTGGGCAAAGCTAGACAGCAAAGAGACCACAGCCAGATTACGGAGGGTGTTGGGATATAAGTACTTTAGTCTCAGTACAGGTAAGACAATGCAATCTTGGAAGTAAACAGGTATGATCTGACTTTCTTGTTGACTGCCTGCTCTCACAACTGAACTGACAATCTGACCACAGTTGAACAAGAGAGGTGACAAACACAATCCCAAAAGAGGCAGTGACTTGCAGCAGAGTGGTAGCAATGAAAGTGTTGAGAGTTTGTCGATATCCAGACATATGTTCAAGGTCAAACTGACAGGATTTGCTAATGAACTGGAGGTGAGACATGAAAGAAAAGAGTTAAAAAAGAAATTGCAGTTCATTGCCTAAAAATCTGGGTCTTCCATTTATGGCGATGATGAAGATACAGAAGGTTTGGTGGAAAGAGTAGAACCTGGAATTTGGAATTTGAGAAGCTATTAATATCCATGTTGAGTTGAATGCACATATAAGATTCTGGAATAAAGGACAGGGCCAGAGGTGGAGATGCATATTTGAGATCAGCCAACTTAAACCCATGCAATCTTTTTCAAAGCAAGACTTGGAGGCCCTAAAATACAATATTTTAAAAGAAAGTTAAAATCGTAGCAAGTTCCTAAAATGTGTCAGAAACTTTCAGAATGCCATGAAGAATTCTACAAAATAGAAAGTTGTCAAACAATCTATAATGCAATGAAGAAACAAAAGGAATGGAAAATATGTTATGTTCTGCTTCTAAAAACACTGAAGATCTCAAAAGAGGATAAAAATATTTGCCCAGAACAACTAAGAAAAACTTACGTTCCTTATACCAAGAGTACTTACAGGGGAAGAAAAAAGACAAAACAAAACATGCAACTTTCCAGTATCGGTATCAAAACTAAAACTCGAGGGCTGTATGACGTGGTTTAAACAGAGTTAGGAGAACGGCATGCTTGCTTGTTTCTCAGGGGTCTAGACTGTGCTAACATGGGCAGAAACATACTGTCTCTACACATGTGATCACAGATGCTGCAGAGAAACTGACTGAAGAGATCATTAGTTGTTGTGACTCTCACCCCAATTTCACTGGTTTGCTCAAGAACAAGAGGAATCTGACTAAATTTTCTACTTAAAGAAGAGCATATTTAATTTTTTAAATGTTATTATTTCACTTTTAGCTAAAAGAATAACAATATTTTATTAGGAAACTTGGAGAAACAGAAGTCTCAGAAAATCCGCAGGGAAAAGATGCCAAATTATAATATTGTTTTAGCCAAGCCAGCAGGTAATGAACAGTTTAGAAATAGTGACACTGATTTCAGAGAAGACAAGGGTAGCTGTTGTATATAGGTCTTCAGAACCTCTTCACCAAAAATTAAGAATGTATCTCTGTTAAGATGTCAAACTTCTCCACTTTCTGTGCTAAACTCTGATTCTGCATCTTCATAGATGGAAGCAAACTTTAATTAAGCCTAAAGCTCATTAAGTAAAATTTTTCATTTCCCAGTTCCTACAAAATAATCTACCACTTGTACATGTGAGAAGAAGAAAGATCATTTAATGAACACATTTAGGCTCCATACTAAAGATACAGACACACATACACCACTTATATATAAATATATATACACATGCTTGAACATACAGCTCTTTTAAAAAGATGAATTCTTACTATGTAAAAATAACTTCCAATCAAACTTATTCAGCAATTCCATGGGGATACAGTCCATTTTTACTTAAGCACTGTTTCCATGGTTTCAAAAATTAAAAACCTGCAATTTTATTTAACGAATTATAAATTTATACCAAGGTTCATAAAATTCTTCTATTACATTTTCATCACAAAAATAAACTATATGCTACAGAAGGATTATATTGGTCCACTGTAAATATATGACTTTAAAAACATGCGTGGGTTAAAAGATCCTATATAAATAAAATATGTCTGTTTAAATTTCATGCAGCAAGAAACAGACTTTCACAAGTGGGAAGCTTTATTTAGTGTGTCTACCGTACCGCAGAGACTACATGGCATAGGTGAGATTCAGTTTGAGAGCCAAGGGGAAGAGAGGAGCACCTCAAAGAAATAGAGCAGTGGAAACCAAAGCACCAGAAAGACTGTCACACTGGACGAACCAGAGGAGCAATGCTATGTGTCATAAGAAACACATGACGAGGAAAACCAATTTCAAATACAAATCCCTTCTCAAATACCAAATATCAATTATGGGTGACTTTCAGAATTTCAGAAATTCAGAAAAATGGCTCCTCACATAGTCAATACTCAATAAGATGCTCTGGGACAGGGGAAGCAAATGCCCGTAAGAAAGCATATAAATGAATGAGAGGGATGTGAACTAGCAAGACTTCACCTGCAAAAGCAGGCAGTAGCCAGGTGCAGGTTAGATGCCGCAGTTTGTTGACCCCTGCCTAGAGGGTCCTAGCTTTCGATATGTCTTTTAAATATCATGTAGCATATACATAGGTGTTTGACAATGTAGTATTTACTGCAAGCAAAAACACACTTTGGCACTTCTTATTTTATGTTCTTGGTGGCATCACAAAATAATCTTACAAACTGATGGGGGGACTAGTTCTGGTATGAAGGACACTGCAAAATACTCATTGTAGATCATCCAAAGCAACAATGGGAATTTTCTAGTAATGTATTTACTGAATGCTTTCTTCATGCCAATTATGCTCTTGTATGTTCTGGAAAATCTAGTTTTTTTTTATAAAGATAATGTTTCCCCATAATAGTTAATACTATACTAGCTTCCAAATGTTGGTGAATACTCTTCTCAGTAAAATGGGAAAACTGCAATGCTTACCTTATAATACTGCTGTGAAAATGCATGGAGCAGACAATCTGATACATAGCAACTATTCAGTAAGTTTTCTATCTCATCAGAATTCAAATACAGTAAAGCATCAAGAAATACTTTTGCAAAATCAAGCTTAATTATACATCTATGCTAAAATAAAAATGATCCTCAAAATTAGGATAAATTCCAATTCTTTTTTTTTTTGTTGTTTGTTTTCCGGTACCAGGAATCGAACTCACGACCTTGCGCTTGCCAGGCAGGCGCTGTGCCGCTGAGCTAAATCCCCAGCCCCTAAATTCCAATTCTTTGAGGAGATGGCCTTACCTATATTTTTAAAACTAGTGAGATTTATGTAATAGTGTATCATGATAGTCAAAATACACTACATAAAACTTTTAACTTCCCTAGCTTCTCCTTCCATAACAAAACAAAATTCAAAAAACATTTCTATGTACTCCTTTAGCTGTGATCCAGAAAACATGTCATCTTTAGATCAGTTTTTACCACTAAGTGACCCTTAATGGTAAAAGTGAAAAGAATTTAAGAAATATAAAAGATGCTTCAAAAGCTCTAAAAGAATGATTGTGCCATACATTCAGCTAAAAGCTTGACCTAGAGAAATTTTCTCATAAAAATTAACTTAATAGGAACATTGCTTTTGCATATTAAATAACTACTTGATTAGCAAAAGAGCCTAAAATGAGCTCCAGGACAGCAGAGATTCTTATCTATTTTTTCTCACCTCAGTGCTACAGACATACAACTTTTCAAAAGCGTACTTAGCACTTAGCAGCTCCATGATAACATTCATTATTAAAAGAGTAATTAATATAACTTCTCAATTTATTTTGGTTTAAACATTATGTATTTAAAAAACAAATTTTAAAATGTAAACTATGTAAAAGATTCTTCATATTTATATATTACCTGGTTTATTAATCGGACCAGAAATTAATGTATTTTCATAAGGATAAAGAGAGAATATTACCTTCTTTTTCTGCTCTAAACACAAAAGTTCTTTGTGTTGTAACAACTTCAAATTTGTTGTCTCCTTGAACTCGTACTGTAGATATAGCAGAAAGGGGAATTATTCCTTTTGAATACATCTCCTGAATTGGTTAGAGAAAAAAGACAAAGACACATTAAAATAAAATTTTTTGATCTTATCAAAAAAGAATGATACAATAGTTACAACTGCTTCTGTTACAAAATTTCTATCCAAATTTTAAAATGACATAAAAATCCATTGATTTAATACCCCAGAAGGAAAGTATTAAATCCCTTTCTTTTAAGTGAAACATCTTTTCAGCTTTCTCCTTGTCTGGGATGAAAAGGCAAAAAATAAAATACGAACAATCATACTAGACTAGCAATAAATTAGTTCCAAAAAGCAGCAGCATGTTCTTTAAAACTAGCTCGTCAAAATGATTTTACGGTGTTTGCAGGCATCTGCTGGTCACAACAGGTACTGTAAGTGAAGCACCTCAAAACTACTGCTATCACCTACTGAGAATAAAAAATACCTAAGAGACCTGTTAGATTTTATGAATTAATCATGCCATGCAATGTTTTCGTAATGAGGATCTTAAACTCACATTACATCTAGTTTTATACTCCAATAATATACAGAGAAAACAAGATGGATTTAACTGCTTGCAAGTGGCATTTAAACATGATTTTGCTGAAAAAAATCATTCTTAAGACTTTGGTAGTTTTTTCTCCACCTTCATTTTTCTTGGACCCTCACAAACCATTTGGCAGGATGATTATCCCACAACTTCAACTATTTACTAAGAATATAATATTGCTGAGTCCTGTGTGAGAAAACGCAGAGTCCTTATACATTCTGGGAGCATCACAATTGAAAACAACCTAATATATGATAGCAAGCTTGAAACAGAACACAAAGTAAAGGATATACAAGCACAAAGACAGAGAAATTCTCATTTCCACTTTAAAGGGATGTTTAAAGGGGATGTTTGCACAAACATGGTGACATTTGAGCCTGACTTTAAGACATCTTCACTTCAACCAAACTGATGACTGGAGACCACCATGTTCAGAAAGAATGAATAATTGGAGGTGTAAAGCAAACAATTAAGACTTAGCAACATAACAAGTAATAAGCAACACAGAACCCAAAGGCAAGAGCCTGGAAATATTATGTAAAGTTTTGCATATCAGAGGAGTTTGGACGCACCTTAAGGGGATTCTTCCATTCCCTTCCAGAGTATTATTCACAGACTCCCCAGTTTGGAGCCAGTCTCCTGTATCTAAAATAACTGGTAAGGAGAATGTATGGCACCATTCCATGCAGAGAGTAAAAACAATGTTCAAGTCCATATTCTAGCTATGAACTCCTGTGACAGCAGATAGATAAGGCATGTCTGTGGCCAACATAACACTCTCCCAGAAGGCTATTCCTCTTCTGCTAGGGGAGGAGATACGCTATATGCCGTGGTGCTCTTCTTAACAGTTTAACAGTTCCTTCACAGGCTGTGCTCCAATCTCCCATCTCTGACTTTATGTGTCCATCAAAATCCCTATTTCTTAAAATAACCTTAAATGTCAAAGCTATGTAGGCTTTCTTTCTTATGTCCTCCCATGCAGTTGAATCTGAACGTGACACTGAGACTGCAATTCACGAAGATGAATGAACTACCTCAAACGGGCCAAGGAGAAGGCCATTATGAAATAAGCACTTAGAAAATAATTGATCCCCGATCTTTTTTTAGTCATCTCTAGCCAAGATGAAAATCACTTCTCACAAATGCAACTACCAGCCTTAGGGGAAGAAATCTAAACACTCTCTCTCCTTCGCCCTCCCTTGCTCTCTCCTGCTTACTTGTGCATACATTCCACTCAACTTCACTCTCATATTTTGAGTCAATAATACATGTAACTGTCTCATATGTAGTTTAAACCTGAAAACTAAAATCACCATCATCTGAAAACTTACCCTCCCTCTATATCTACCCATTACATAACACCTTCCTGTCCGTCTGAGATAAGATGGAATAGGTTTCTGCATGGGCTCATCTTCTGCACCCACATTACCTGGATCTCTCTACATCAATAGCATCAAATGCTTCTCCATCATTTGACAGCTCAGGTCCTGCCTGGTCTTCTTGAGGTTCCCTGGACATACCACGTTTCTGAACGTGTCTTTGCCCAAACCAGCATCTTTGCATACACTACTTATTTCAAAAGGAATATTCTTCACCACCACCCCTACAGTTACCCCATCATATTTTAGCTTAAATGTACCTTTCTGAAGAATGTCTTTCTGACTAGCCTTTTCTCTCAGGCCCCTCATCCTCACCTGGGCAGATAATCATAATTTAATCTGATGGCAGCCTCTACTTTTACTCTATAGTAATCCCTCTTTGTAATTTAAATGGTGATTTAGTATAGACAAATGTGATGGATGGATACAGTCTTCTCAAATACACTTAGGTCATTTGTCTGTTTTCCTCACCTTCCTTTCTTATAGTCAGTGCTAAATATATCTTTTTTGGATGACTGAACCCTAGGTTTAATCAATCACACAATTACACCGAACTCTGATGGCTCATTTTCAATATTTTTAAAATGCATTTTTTATCATTTCTTCAGAAACCAGCATCAGTCTGCAGTCTGATAAGTTAATGCCTGGCTCGCTACAGCACTCTCCTGATTTGCTTGCATACTTCCAGCCTGTTTTCCTTCTATACTCCCCTGCACAGCACTGTTCAGATGACAGGCAGCTGGAGAAGATAAAGAAAAGGCTCACGAGGGGGACAGGATGGAACCCGAAGTTTGCATAGGATTTTTGGAGGATGGTGATGGTGGACAAGGTTCAGATGAAAGAAGAAAAGGAACATAAAAGAGGGGAACCATCAAGGGTACAATCAGGCCCAAATCTTCCACTGTATATGCTCAAGTTTTATTGAGCAAGATTATTATAAAGAAATATATGACCAGTTGGAAACCTTGAAAACACAAGTAGGTTAAAGTGGCAGGAAAAGGCCAAAACTAGGCCACTAAATGCTCTAGAAATTGGTGACAGAGAAAGAATGACACCCACGGTCAAAGAACTGAAGGGGTAGGGAAGAGACAGGGTCTCCTTGGGGACAGTTTTAGGGCTACTCTAAGCCTGTAGCGGCTGGCAACGACCAATGGTGAATTTCAAATGTCTATAATATTTAGAGTTTATCTTCCAAGTAAACTGTCCTCAAACTTCAGCTTGCCTAAGAATTAGGTTTATTTAACAAAATCCCTAATGAGATAATTAATGATTTGTTCAATTTTTACCTTTGACCCATTTTTCAGTAAATGAAACACAAGCAGCACTTGAGAAGAAGAAACAGAAATAGAGATTCTCTTTGTACCAGATCTCTTTAAGTGTATTAAAAGCAATTCCTTAAAAATAACCTACAGGCCTGCAACAATGTTTATGTTTAGCAGGTAAATACTTGTAAGAACAATAACGAAAAAAGAATTCCCTAGAACTGATTAAAATATACTTAACAAGCTAAACACTATGTCAATTTAACCTCAGGAAGTTGTAGTTTCTCTAACAACTCATTTATAATCTCTCATAAGATCCCAAGGTGAATCTTGTAATTTTTAGCACTGCGGAGTTGATTTTATATTTCTCTTATAACAAGACATGATAAAGACAACATAAGAAAAAAGTACTCGAATGACAACAGGCTCACAATGCCTGTGCTTTTCAGTGTAAAATCTTCCTTAAGGAAAGAAATGTTAAAGCATCCCTTGAGCCTGTAACACAGTTATCTAGGTCAAATTTATCATGTATCGACCACGTTCAGACAATGAAACGACCACAGGGCAATTCTGCCCAAGCTGAGTGAGTGAGGCAGTGAGTTAGATTTCCTAGCAGGGCACGAGGCAGCAAGGCAGTGGCGATGATGCCATTTTCTGTCATGAAGTGAAGTCCTGGTGGAGACATGATTGGGCAACTATGAGGACAGTGCAAGACAGCCAGGGAAACAGGTAACTGCATGCTGCCTCCCAAATGCCCGAATATGTGCTCCTCAAAAGTGCATGTTTAGACATTAACAGAACCAAATTGCTCTGTTCAAAACAGTACACAATAACCACTGCTATCTAAGAGTCAAGATTTCCAATGAGCTGTAAACCTAAACTTTCTCAGCTTCATCTCCCGGAAGTCTCCTTCATATGCTCTGTTCTCCACTCATGAAAAAAACAAACAAACAAACAAAAAAACTGCGCTCAATGCTACGGCTCACAATTTCCCATGTGACCTTCTCACCGTTCTCTCTGCTTTAGCAAGGCCTGTTCTCTCTAGTTTCTGTGTGTACAAACACTCCCACTTTCCTCAATACTCACGACAAATGAGATCTCATACAAAACCTTCCCACCTCTGAGAATGAAGCAACCCCCTACCCCATCCCTTGCTTTGCCATTTTCTATTTAGAGTGGGTTTTGTCAACACTGTTTTGTGTTCTGTACAATAAAGTGAATTTCGTATTCATCTTTGTATCATTCATAGCATTTTCTATGGTTTACCGAAGATACTCCAGAAATAATTGTCAGATATATAAGTTTAAAAAAGGTCTCAATTTGTACATTATCAAGAAGTAAAACTAAGACAAATCTAAGTGTATTTTATCATACTCCAATTATTTTCATGTTGATAATCCATCTCCTACCCTTAAAAACTGTACCTACTTGCTTAGTTTACTGAAGTACACGTAATATGTATAAAGCAATGTTTGACAAATGTAAAATATACTTACCTTTTCATTATTGTAGTAAGAAATGCTAAGGCCATCGAATTTCACCCATCTCTTCTGAAACATACGTTTTCTGTAAAACATATAAAATTGCTATTTTATTTTCAAATACTACACACTTGTATTTAAAATGCATTTATAATGTTACCATATTGTGTATTTTCATTTGCTTTTAAGCAGCGTAGACAACAACAGGATAGGACTATATACAGATTTTGGCAATGCTACATAGGAAAATGGTATAAATAATGACTATTTCTTTGATGTAGGTATTTTTAAAATTGATATTGTTAACAGCATCATCACACATTTCTAAGGTTCAGTATGCAACAAAACGTGGTCACACACTATCATTGAACACATTTCCATTAGTGGAGATAATTCTTAAATGAAGAAAGTAAATAAAGCTTTCACCCCTCATTAAGCTTATACACCTACTTTACTTTACCTTGACTTTTCCTTTGGTGCATGAGTAATATTTTTGCAAAACTAACCAAGCTTTCTTAATTGGATTTACACAGGTAAATTATTAAATTTTGATTGAATAACCTAGAAAAGCCATGTCAAAACAGAGAACCATTTACAATTACACAAAGTTCAGTGAAACATTCATATTTTTTGAAAGAGGATCACATGAAAGTAAAACAAAAATGGTTACTGGCATATGAAAAACAAAAGCAAAATAATATAATCCTGTTTGCTTTTTAGGCTTAAGTAAAAAAGGAGAAGTCGATTTTTCTGACATTCTATGCTTTGCTTTTATTCCTCTTTCCTGAACTCATACAATGGACCGACTTTGAAAATCTTGTTCTCAACCCAGCTTGCAGCTTGGACTCATGCCATCTAGGTACTTCATCTTTTAACACAGATATATATGGAAACGAACTTCCTGTGTTTAAAAAAAAGTCATTTCTACATAAGTAGGTAAACATCAACCATGTCTTCCTTTTCCTTTTGCACTTTTCTAACATGTTTCAGACAAAGAGCTGATAGAACTTCCTGTGGCTTTCAAAAGATTTAAAGATAGCAAAAGAACTTCAGGCATTTGGAAAGCTACTTCCTCAGCTGCACATCTGTGATGTCTGTGAAATAAAGCGAGGCTCCCCCGTTGGTACGTTCATGCACGCTGCTTAAAGTCAAAGGAGACTGAAAGTGATCCAATGGAGAAAACTTTTGAAGTTCATCAGTGCAGACAAGAGTTTCATACGTAAGCAACGAATTAATTCTGAAGTAGTATGAACACGTAAAGACCTTTTCATACAACCAGGCAGGGCTGGGGATTTAGCTCAGCGGCAAAAGTGCCTGCCTGGCAAGCGCAAGGTCATGAGTTCGGTTCCCGGTACCGGAGAAAAACCAAAAAAAAAAAAAATACAACCAGGCTGACTACCCAGCCCTCTTTTCTCCTTATTCTTTCATTTTCCTGCTCCTGTTTAACTTCTCTTGGTCTTCAACATCCAACAATATTACAGATGTCTTGATTTTCACTTTTTCGAATAATTCGGCAATTCTTAAAATTCCCAGCATTAAAAATTGAAAGGTAAAGAAACATTAAACAAATGTATAACAATTACATATCACTTTGCACCCACTTCATGTTTATTGCTATCACACTTAAAAAGCAGGCAAATACACACCTTCCTACACAAGCCTAACAGTATGGGATTGGTGAATCAAGCTTTTGTTTTGTGCCCCCGACTGACACTAAAAATGGTGGTCAGGTAGAGCTCAGCAGCATATAAACTCTTGCATTTTAAAATAAAACTAATCAACATCTATGTAAGAGATACAGTCCTTAGGGTCTTTATTTATCTCTACTTCCCTTTGTTAACTTTTTATCTTTTAGTATTATACCTAAATCATCAATATAGACATTCCTTCCTTGGTGGCTCAACCCACAAAAGTCACAAAGGTATCCTCTCAGAGCACTCTCTACGTTCCTCAGGGCCCCTAACACAATCTCTATTTATATTTGTTCACTTACTTCATGGCAGTCTTCCCCACTCACACTTACGATTTACATGAACAGTCCAAAGATATTTCCTTCTTGACAATCCACAAATAACAGACAAATATGGCACTAAGAAAGTTTGCTGAATGAATAAATATCATGATTTAGCACAGTCCTTTTATAAACATGGACATGATGACAGAAAAATGAAACCTAATCACTCATGTATAATCAGCATCTTTTCAAACAAAGGTTAGGGAAAGGCAGGAAAACCCCTAAGAACTCATGGTTAAATTCAATGCTAGAGAAACAAGTGAAAAAAAGTTTAGAGAGCACCTTAACAAGTCTTGCTTAGGATCTTTTAATTGCAGCCATTTGCACTAATAAAGCTTTCTTTAATTCTATCACCAACTACATAGTTTGACATCTGAACCTTCTTATCCAGGAGGCCAAGATTTGTATCCATAGAACAATGAGGAGAATAAGAAGAAAGGCAAATAGTTCAGTAATTTTTAGGCCCAGGGATGAAAGATGCTACTATGAGTAGATCATCTTTCCTCTCAGGCACTGTACCATAAAGGAAACATGCTAATACTATTGGTTCTTTGGGAAAAGCCAAAGAAAACTTCAGCCTATGAGAGTGTCAACCTTAAAATATTCTCCCAATCATTTTAATTAACTCCGAGGTAACTATTTGATGTGTTCATCCACGTGTAACTCAATATTTTTACAAATTATTATGTCATACTAGTTATCTATGGAAAGACAAATAAAACAAATCTAGCTGTCTATGGAGGGACAGATAAATAAAACAAAGAAATGGAATTAGAAGGACATAGTTAGAAGCTGAAAGAACATCCAGCTAGTCCGGAGATTGATTTTGCAATCCTACCATCAAAATGTTGTGTCTTGGGATTCACTCATGCTGTGAGCACTGGAGTCAGTGGGCCTCACTCTCTGGACTATACTTCCTGCCTCTGCCTCTAGCCCTTTCCTGGCCTCACCGCCCTCCCAGAAACATGTTCTCTGCCTGGAAAGCTCCATCCACCTCCTGTCATGCTGGTTCCTCCTTATCCTTGAGCTCTTTGTTTAAAAGTCACCTCAGATCATCACACAGGTTTTTCAGGCTCCGGTTCTCTTGCTACATTCCTGTACTTAATGACTCTTAATAAAAACTTTAATTATATGTTTGTTTTGCTTCATTATTATCTCACACTACATTTGAGATCCCTAAGTACAGAAACCATTTCTGTTTTACTACTGTAAAACCAGTGACGAGTGTATAAAATGTGCTCACTATTTTGTGAATGAATAAATTTTTCACCAAAAAATACATACACAAATTTACATTTTGTAAATACAGAATAAAACAACTGAAAAACTTCACCTTTAATTTTTACTTTTTTCAACAGCAAAGATCAGGTTTTTTACATGACAAAATAAACCTATTATTAAAGAAAAAAATGAGAGTCTATAGGAGTCTTACCATTGTATTTTAAGCTCACCATGTATTTTAAAACACAGTTTGGAATTTAGGTTATTTTAACCAACATCTTCGCAGTATTCTTGCCTTGTGTGTGTGTGCATGTGTGTGATGAAATCATTTGATTTCATATAAACAGAATATAGTAGTAGTTACCAGAGTAACTGTGAGGTAACAGAAATGTTAATTATCTTTATTGTGATAATAATTTCACTATGTACATATATGTATATTAAATCACTGAATTATATATCTTAAATATACATGATTTTTGTCAATCCTGCCTCAGAAAGGCCACAAGAGAAAAGAAAAATATTAGCTATTGTTCTTCATGGTTTATACATTTAACACTGCCTACTTAAATGCAAAATAAACAATTTAAGATATATCTAAAACTGCATTAATTCACACAAGCACTGAATAATCTGTTGCTCATTAAATGTGTCAATATTTAATTAGCTATTTTCTGCATATGAACTTCAATACTAAATTCTAATAATTGGTTAATTAAAGATAAAATCTACATCCTTCCTGACAGTATTACTCCTGTTTCTAGAAAAGAAACTTAAATTTCATATTGCAAACCCAAAAAGATGAATCAAAATTTCAATCAAATAGTAAAAAGAAGTGTTTGAGAAGTACTTTACTTCCAAATTCTAATGTAATTTTAAATATTTTATTTTCGTAGCTATTGGTGAACACCATACTTTAAGAATTATCTTTTCTCTGTGACTGTTAAATATTTCTCTCATGTATTTATGAGAGTCTAATCAGGAGCAGACAACTAACTCCACTGGGATTATGTGTGATTAATAAACACACCATTGGGGCTGTCAAAGTACTTTAAAAGTTTTCTCTGAAATAAGTCATGCTTTTCCATTAAGTTTCATTTAACAGCTTAATTTGTTTTGTGAATGTTTAAAATAAAAAATTGCTAGCATCCTATTTTTGTTATCATACAATACAAATTAGATCTGAATTGATGCATCATTACCAAGAGGTTTTAAAGCTTGGACTTGGTAATAAAAAGAAAAACTATACAACGCTTTGTTTCAGGCACCAAGTCAAGCCACATACAAATATTAACCCTTTCAGCCCCCCGAACAACCATAGGAGATGAGTAATATCCTTGAACACAGGAATCCACAGAGCCACTGGCTGGTTAAACAATTTGCACAAGTCACATAATAAGCGGAGAACATATCTGGGAGTCAAACCCAGCCAGTCAGTGCCCAAAGACTGTGTTCTTAACTGCTACACAAAACAGACTCCAGTACATTCAATGGCAAAGCATTCTGGGCATCCCTTTAGGTGGTAATAACATTTGACCTCTACACATTTTATGTGTGAGCTCAATTTCGCAAAGTGCTTCAAAATTCCTCTAGGAATAAAAGGGTAAAAAAGACAGTAAACACATTAGCCTGGGTTTTATCTTATTTCCATTTTAGGGTTCTGGGGGGAAATATTTCTTTAAGAAGGTTTTTCAGAATAATTTATAAGGCATGTGGAGTATTACTGAATGGATTTCTATAAACTCTTCCCTTGAGCTCTGGTAGGGCAGGGGTATAAAACTTCAACTGCTTTCATAAAAACAGCTTCACCACCTGGTGTCAATTTTTGTTCTCTAAAAAGGTATATCTTAAAAATTATTTTAAACACCAGTGTACACACACCCAATTAAATCTCTTTATGAAGTACTCTCACAGTTCATTCCTAAGTGCCAGCATAGTTTTTCTCTCTTTTTAAAGATTGTATCTATTATATAAAAACTCAAAATCTAACAGAATGCAAAACAATGATACTAATTTCAGGAGTTACAGATTATCAAATTATCACCTTTAAAAATCCCAATTTGGAGCAAACTCCAAAGGTACTCTGATAAATATATGACTTTTATTAATCATGGCCTCTATATCATACCATCATCCTAAATCGTTCTAATTAATCTTGAAGAAAAATATAAATATGATATTTCAGATTCATCTGCCTTGTTTACATAATTGTAAAGAATAACAGCAGGTTTTAATTCTCTCTTCCGACCCTAATTAGTTCCAATTTTTAGATTTACTACCATCTTGTCCAAAATGATAGATTTTAGTTATTTACCTAATGACCCTTTTTATTTCAATTTATTTCATCACTCTTTTAAGTTTGAGGCTCTTAAATTATGCAAGCTTTTAAATAATGAAGTATTTTCTATAGAGACAGATGCGAGGAAATACACCATAAGAGGTCAGCACTTTTCTACCTTCAAGTTTATTTCCTCATATTAAACAAACAAAAGTAACAGTTTCTGAGAGTATGTAAGCCAAATGAATTGAGCAATGAAACCAACACAAAACAAAACAAAATTTCACTTCAAGTATATCTCTGCTGTACCTAATCCTTTAAATGAAGGGAAAAGGTATTTCACTTAAAATTCCCAGGGCTAAAAGGGTTTTGGAAGTCAATTATAGAGCCTAAATTTACTTATATATTTTTAAGTAAATATATAAATAAGTAAATACATAAATTTACTTACATATTTTAAATAAATAAGTAAATAAAGTAAATAAGTAAATCAATTTCAATATATAAATTTACTTACATATTTTTACTTATATTTACTTATATATTTTTAATCTTTTTTCAATTGGTACATATTATTTATACTTTCCTGAGACAGGGTTTCACTAGGCATTTCAGGCTGAGCTAATCTGCCTGCCTCAGCCTCCCTTGGGATTACAAGCACTGCTACACCCAGCTATTTGTACACATTGATGAGATACAATGTGATGTTTTGATTCATGAATATACTATGTAAGAAGTAACTCAGGGTAACTAGTAGATCTATCACTTAAACTTTTACAATTTCTTCATAATAAATTCAAATTTCTCTCTTCTACTTTGAGAGATATAATGCATTTTGTTAGTTATATTTGCCATGCTGTGCCACAGGAATCCAGAAGTGATTCCTCCAGTCTAACTGAATCAGTGAATCCCTTTATAAAACTCTCCCCACTCCCAGCTTTTGTTATCCACTACTATCCTCTCAATGGTCATGATCACAACTTCCTCAGATTCCACCTATAAGTGACATCTGTGCCTGGCTTATGTCACTTAATATAGTATGTTTCAGATTCATCCATATTTTTACAAATTATAGAATTTCATGTAAAGCCTCAATTTTAATGTGCAGCTACCAGGTTTTAAAATATTTTAAATAGCTTAGTTCTTACTTGACATATTTGAAAATCTACATGAAAAGATCTGCATCTCGTATTTTGCAGAGCCATGCTCTAAAACAATGAACACAAACCAGATGATCAGTTAAATCTTATATTTATTTCTGCTCTTCCCCAATCCTCCATAAAAGCCATCGAAGGATTAGAAAGTAAGTACAAGTAAATAAATACCTTCAAACCAATACTGACCAGAAAAGAGATGACAATAACAATATTTACCAATCAAAAAGCAGAAGGAGGGATGGCAACTGACTTTGAAGACTTCAAAAAGCTAACTGGTAAACCAGGATTAAACCAAATTAAAAGGAAAACCAAACTAATTTACCTCAACAGATCCTCAGTAAATGTCAGGAAACAAAGGTACCGAGTACCACGGCCCCTACTTAACTCTATTTAGCTTTGTGTGGTTTTGGTTAGCCACAAACAACTTGGTTCAAAAATGTCAAATGGAAAATTGCAGAAGTAAACAATTCACAGGCTTGAAATAACTTCTAGAATATTATCGTAACTGTTCTACTTTTTATTAGTTAATTGATGTTAATCTCTTCCTGTGCCTAGTTTTAATGATGCTTTGTCACAGGTATGTATACATGGGAAAAAACTTATTAATTAGTTAATTTATTTGACCCTGTGAATATACTGTGTGGTTTCAGGCATCCACTGAGGGTGTTGCGTATATCTCCCCGGTGGGAACCACAGAAGTGACTAGGAAGGTGCGGGCAGAGTGCTGTGAAGAGAGGAAATACTGAAAGGCGGTTTAAGATGTTCCACACTCAGCCCCAGAATCCTCCACTGCTTCTCACTGATGAAAAAATGCTCCTCTCTGCAACAGAGGAGTAGAATTTTATTCACTGAACATCAGGGGAACTCTGGGCTGGGAGATTCAGGCATGGCTAAAGGTAGGGGACACTTTAACAAACAACAGAATCAAAAAAGGTAAAGTTTATCACCTAACTACTGACACTCAGTGTACATTCTTAACTATGAAATTCCCAAAAAGCTGGTTACCAGGCTTCCCACCGTCAGGAATGTTTTCATTTTAAAGACAGAAGTATGAAAAGTCTCCCAGGATATGTGTTAGAAAGACTGTGACGATCTTATAAGATACTACAGATAGCAAGACCAGGAGGAGCACCTCAGTGCCTCCAGTCAGCTCTGTGACATCGCGCCTCAAAGTGAACATCTTGAGATTAACAAAACACAGAAGGAAAACACCCCTATAGTGGAAGAAAAAAACATGGGGAAAGACTTCCTCCTTCTCCCTAAAGATTAAATATTACATACTCTACAGAAAAAGAAAGCCTCAGATAATATTAAGATCTTGGAAACAGTAAAAGAGGGGGGTAAAATGAAAGAAAAATTAATTGTACATAGCTCCAACATGAGGAGTATTTATAAGATTATAAAGGTAAACTATATATCTACGCTATATTTTCTCTATATTAAAAGAGTAATAGGTAAGAACTGCCTCTGTGCTAGAAAGGAAAATGAGAACAATGGAAAAAATGAATAAACACAAACTTCCATGGTGATATAATAATTAATTGCTATTGTTTAGAAGTTAATAATACTCAGAATAAAATATTATTAAAATATACACTAAAAACATGCCAAAAGAAATTACTACAAAAATTGATAGGAAGTGCTGCAGGACACAGACACGTTTACCCTGGTTTAAACACAGGCACACAGGGGGAACATCACTTTGCCCTCTTCATGTGTACAATTTTTATGCTTCAGGGTCTCCATTATAAAATTGCTAGCGGTATATGGCTGAGTGGTAGAGTACTTGCTTAGCATATATGATGTCCTATGTTCAATCCGCAGTACCAAAATATAAGTAAATAAATAAAAATTTAAGTAAAGACACAAATAAATAAAAAAAATTACAAGTGGCCATCTCTTGTGAAGAGTTTAGAAAGAAAGGCTGCCCCTTTTTTAACATACCACACTGAACTTTGCAACACAGACTACGTGCTTTAACATCAATCAAAAATACTGCAGTTTAAAAGTTCAAGGTAAACAGGTGGTTTATTTCTGTTAAAGAACTGGCTAGGGCTCACTTTCAGTCACATTATCAAAGGTTCCTCACAATAAAATGGTGCTCTTCTGAAGAGAAACTGAGGTTCCTGAGCTCCAAGTGAAAGTCAGACCCACAGTGACCTACTTTTCCAAATGATACCACCTAGTTAAGTTCTGCTGTGGATCGTGAACGTTTACGCGGGAAATGAGGGTACCGAGGGTCACACAAGTTTCAGCCACACAGCAGTGAAAGATGCCTTCACAGCTCTACTTTCAGTCTGTCTAGCTCCAATACCCTTGGTTTACTTTTTCTGCACCCAGACTGAAAGGAATCACCCATGGAGACTAAGGGTTTTGTTTTTTGTTTTTTTTTTCTCAGATTATAGATAAAGTACTGAAGCTTTTTATTTCCTTGGCGCAATCTTTTTACAAGAGACAAGTAATTTGAGAAACAGTCAAGGAATGTGCTAGTATAAAAAGATATTTTTAATCAGGGACTTAAGATTCAATTTTAAGTTCAACAAGGTGAATGACATGCAACACCTCAGTCAGAAAGAGACTTGTCCACTTTCCACACGGAAGTCTCCCGACAGGACAGCATTACCAGGACACCCGAGGCAGCCCAGTGTGCTAGCCTGGCAACTCGCTCCACAAAGCAGTCTCAGAGTTGGGACACGGGCTGGGAAACCAGTCCACGACACAAGCACAAATATTATACACTCTAAATTCCTGCCAGGGCCACTAGACTGTAGATGGTCTCACTCCCAGGCATTGTTCGGTTTCTCGTCTTCTTCACAGTTGACCACTGGCTTTTTCATTTTCCCCAGTTCCCTTTCCAACCTGTGCTTGGCAGATTCTCTCTTCTGGTCCTAGAAGTTAACTTTTCATCTTCAATAAAATAACTCCCACATCCATTTTGGGCCGAAGCCCTGTTCTCAGTCTCACACTTCAGTACTTCCTGACATCACTACCTCAGGGCCTTTTCATTCCTTTTAGTTAGAAAATCATTCGAGCTAAAAATGTAAGTTCAAATTTTATCTGTACTTCAAAGGCCAATCCAGTGGCTAACTCAGCCTCCTGGAGGTCTTCCAAGAAATGCTTTCTCAACCTTCTGTTCCCTAAGACTCTGCACTCTGTAACCTTTTGGGTACCGATTATTCCACTTTGAATTTGGTATTGTACACAATATATCATATATAAGTACATATACCTTTCTTTATTTTCTGCCCTAAATGGAAGCCACAAAAAGGCACAGAACACATCTTGCTCATCTCTGTACCTCAGGTTACTGAGCTAAGCTCATGAGTCCAGCTGCTGAGTCCTAGGCTCACTTTCCCGTGTAGTTTTTGTCCATGGTTGGTTAGTGCAACCTATCAATCCTTTAAAAAGTCATAAGGACATCCCTGTTGCAAACACTCTTGGCGATTTCAATCTGCACATCTCCTCAAAGCAGTGCAGCACATTCTACTGTGTTCTTTTTTCTTTACAGCCAATCTCAGGACTCTTTTTCTCCAAGTATTTGGGAAGTGCCAGAATAAATTATAACAGTCTTTAATATCTGCATGTACATGGATTTGAAAAACTTAAGCTTATTATTGATAGCTTAAACTTATTAATTAAGGAAAAGGTAGGGGTATTTATTTCACTCTCAAGGTCTAGAGAGATAGTTTTTAAAATAAGTACCCTTTGTTAAGTTTTCATATGCTTTGGCCTGTTAAACACACACTGGTAAAAGACTGTTTCAACACTTTATCAAGCTACTCCCATACAATTTTTTTTCGGCAAATGATCGTAAACTATATTAAAACTAGGTTATTTAAATATTTTTCATATTGTAAGTTTAACTGGAAATATTTTACTATTTATTTTGTTGCATAATGTTATACAATTATTTCTTAACTAAACTTTGGGTAATTTTTAAAAACTATGCATTAATTCAGGATTGGCATTTCCATTTCAAAAGCAAATAGACACTCAACCATGGTAAAACAAATGCAGATTAAGCACTTTGTTGTTTTGTTTACTGTCAGGATGGAGAACAGTTTCAAACATTCCTGATTTATACTGACGGGCAGCTTTTCAAACAGCTGTATTCTAATAATCTGAGTACATGTCTTTAAAAGACAAACATAATTATGAAAAAATCACCAAGTATTCTGCTGTGTTAATATGTACCAGTGCTCTCAACGGCACTGGCAGACTTTCATCCATTAATACAATATTGAGTTCAGCAATTTATATTACAAAGTCCCATAGTAAAAAATATGGAAAGAAACAGTAACATCTAAGGCTAATACTTTTAGTGACTCTTTCAACAATATATCTACCCTGTGCTAGGCAACTTTCTGCTAGAAATACCATAGTAAACAAAAGCAGTGTGGACAACTGTCCCTATCTTATTTATTATTCTCACTACTGAGACAAAATACCCGACATCCCAAGTTAAAGGGAGGCAAGTTTATTTAGCTCACAATTTGTGGAGGTTTCAGTCCATAATTGGCTGGCTGCACAGAAGGACACATGGCACAGGGGCAACAGTTCATGGTGGTGGAAGAGAGAAAAAGCAATGAAAGAGAAGAGAAGCCTCTTTCTGTCCCTTATATTGTATCCAGTCTACTGGGATCAGGGAAGTGCCAATCCAATCAGTGGACTGATCCAACATCACCCACCCTTAACCCCGAACTCTTCATTCCAGCATTGCACTATGAGTCAATCACACACTCTAGACTCAGCTACCTCTGGAAAAAAACCCATCTAAAAGTGTGTGATGCTTTGGGGTGCACCTGCACACAAGCCATTACAGGCCCTTATGGAGCTCACATAAAATAAATGAATCTTCCTCAATATGAGGCTTCACGAAGAAAATAAAGGAATCACGGGGCAATAGGTAGAGGGACAGCTGTAATGTTTAATTGCTTTTTTGCTTAAATACAAAGCAAGAACTCGAGAAAGATGGGGTCCAAACCATACTTTCTGGGAGAATTTCATGTAAAAAGAAGAGCAAGAGTAAAGGCCCCCAAAATGGACCCTGGTTTCTTATTTTTATATTTAAGGGAATAATAGAAAGTGATTTTCCCTATGTTGTGATCAGGTTATATTTTTTTACTGAGGGACCACAGGAGATAGAGTACACTGGTTATGAGATTTTAGCCAACAACATAACCTGGCTAATGCTTGTATGGGCCCATGGGCCAAATCTGGCCCACCACATAGTTTCTAAAGTTTTATTAGAATACAACCTCACCCACTGGTTTATATATTATTAATGTGTTTTTGTGCTACAAATACCACACTGAATAGTTGCAAAAGAAACCTGAATTGAGGTTAAAATATTTACTATTTGACCCTTTACAGAAAATTTCTGTTGGCACCTGATGTATGGAATTCACATTCCACCTCTCTCTGGAATCCCTGCACCAGCCAGGTGGCCCCACATTAAAATTTCTGCACAAGGAATGGGCAGGCATCACCTTGTCTAATTAAGGAGCGTCATACACACCTCTGAAACAGCCCACTGAGTCTAACAGGAAAGGACAAATCTCAAATTCCAGTTAGAATCTAATACATCCATACTTTATGGACAGCTAACGCGTTTAAATCACAGCAGTATAGTTATGTATCTCCATTCATACTTATATCCAAGAGAAAAATTTTAAGACAAAAACCCTCAATCTCTTCCCTTAAAACATAAACATATAAATTTAAAGACCTTCTACCATCTAACATTAGGCAGAGTCAGAAAGAAAGTGTACATAATCAAATTCTGATAAAGAGAGAAGAAAAATATCCAATTAGTCCAAAGGTGGCCAAAACTGATCAAGCCGTTTCACTGCGTCTTCAGGTACCAAGCTGTAAAGTGCAACCTACCACAAGACGTCACTCAGGAAACGCCAGCTGCTGCACACTTTACACCCAGTCTGCTAACACTCCCCACGATGCTTTGACAGCACTTGGGACTCCTGAAACACCTACATTTTACAGAAGTGAAAATTCTCAGAGTAGTCAAGCTCACTGTTTTATTCCACAAATGGAGGGCTAACTCATGCTTTTATTATTGAAATATGCATTTACTAATTTTTTTTTTTTTTTTTTTCCTCCAGTACCAGGAACCGAACTCACGACCTTGCGCTTGCCAGGCAGGCGCTTTGCCGCTGAGCTAAATCCCCAGCCCCTGCATTTACTAATTATACTGATGACTGAAAAATACAAAATACACAGTCTACTACCTTGTCTTCACAATGTAATCAAACGGATTGACACAGACAACTGCTAATAAAAAGTACACTACTTCAAAATCTAATTTTTTAAAAGATGCAATGATATAAAGTAATATATTAATCATATAATTATTAGCACAAAATTATAGGTTGTCACACTTTTTTTTTTGAAACAGTATCCCACTGTGTAGTCCAGGCCAGCCTTACACTTGCTATGTAGGTTAGGCTGGTCTCAAGCTCAGGATCCTCATGCCTCAGCTTCCCCTGTGCTGAGATTACAAGCATGCGCCATCATGCTTTTGCTTATTTTTGCTTTGTAAAGAATGTAATTCCAACCGTGTATAGTGCTGCATATTGTCATCTCAGCATGCTTGGAAGTTGAGGCAAAGAGATCAGATGTTTGAGCTCCATCTGGGAAACTTAAGAGATTTAGCAAGACCCTATCTCAAAATATAAAATAAAAGCAAGAAAAACAGTAGGGATGCAGCTCAGTGTAAAGGTCCTGTGTGCAACCCTTGACAACCACCACGAAAGGGAGAGAAAAAAGTCATTCTTGTTCCTACCTGTCATCACAAACTTCTTTTAATCTTTTTTCCTAGTAAAATTATTTTACATTGAACCAAAGTACAAAAAGCTAGCATATTATAGGCACTTACAACATTAGCTACTAAAACATGAGAGGTTTAATTCTCCCAAAATTTAGTAATTTATGAGAAACACTGCAAGTAAATATTTCCAAAAAAAATAAATCCCAAAATCAGGATGCCAGAAAACAATTCTCATTTTTAAAAATATCCCTCTACAAAGATTTCTCAGTATTGTAAAATACTTACAAGATTCTTTATAAACATCTGAAATGATATATCAGTTTTACAGTAACTATTCAAGGAATTCTGATTTTCTGAGCAACTATAAGAATCAGAACAATGTATCAATAACAGAGAAGACCTAAAACTAACAATGATGTGCTTTTCTCTAAGTACAATAAGCCTTGTATTCTCAAACAGAACACTGTAGTGATATGAACAAAATCAAACAGTGTGGGCGAGTAATACTAACTCAGTCTGTGCTGTTTTTCTTTGCTACGAAGTGGGATACAGGACAGCGTATTATGATGTGAAGTTAGAAAGTAACACTGAGAATCTAGATGTGTGGGCATGACGTTAGGCTCAAGCTGTTATTGAGAACCTTGACACCACATTGCACTACATTTACCCCATTCGTCCGAAGAGTACTTTTGTAAAAGTGTACTGCAAATCCTCAAAAACCGTATGTGTGTGGAGAATGTTGAAAGGACTATGGAAACCAAGCAAGTTTAGAAATGAATAAACTTGAATTATCAATACATGCGACTTACGAAATAAAATAAGTGAATACATACATACCCTTGAGGAGAGAGCTTGTCCAACCATCCTGACTTCACCCTCATGGTAGAAGACCCATAGAAACATGCATAGGGAGAGATGGCATTGGCGGAAACAGCTGATGCCTCCTCATTTCCACTTGTTGAGTTTAAAGGATAGCTGTGCCGATTAACAGGGTCCAAATTCAATGCTTTCTGAGTCCTAGACTTCGATGCCTTTGAATTTTTTCTTCTTAAACTCTGAAAGCATTCTTCTACTGTTGAGTATTCTGATTCAGAAGCAGAGTCTTGCAGGAGATTATTTCTGTCCTCTCGAGGTATCCAAATATCTTCTACTTTGTCTTCACTTATTTTCTCCTTTCTATTATCATATATGCTAAGTGGAAAGGAATATTATTAAATTTTTAAAGTGCTATACGTGATTTCATCTCAGTTACCTTTTTAACTGTAAGCAACCAATCAGAGAAATGTAAGACTAGGAAAACCTTTCAATTCAATTACCCCATCTGAGAATTTATAAAGTTTTCTCAGAAAAATTAAGTAGAAAATTTCTTATTATCATAAGAAAAATTTAAACACTACTAGAAGTACTTGCTTGTGTATACTCTATCCTGATTCCTTTTGCTTTAGGTGGGTGGATATAGGTGGCTAGGATGGGGTCTGACCATATTTTTGGCATCCACATTTGAACCTCAACAATCACAGAATTAAGTGGTCAGCACAACCTCTACTCTCTGGGAAACATCACGAATCACTAACTCCATCTGTGTGGAGATCTTATTTCCAACTTGTTACTCCCTTTCTACTTTGCGTTAGTCCAAGGACCACATGTTCTACTATAATGTAATAAAACAGAAAGTACATCTGACTGCTCAGTTTCAGCATTATGTTGCAATGCTAATGAGAACAAGCACTACACCACACTACTCCCCCGCCCCCGGAAAAAGCCAGTGTGAATTCAGAAGGTACAAGCTACATAAGGTAAAACACTGTACTACTGGAATATAAGAATGCATTCACAATAGTTAAGTACAGTCCTACACGTTTAAGGAATGGTACAACAGATTCTCTTATTTATGTAAAATAAAATTACATCCAAAGGAAGTTCTGCTAATCAATGAAATATATATAGCCAGGGGTAAGATTACACATTTGTGCATAGTGTTATAAAAACTATTACTTCCTTAAAGCATAACTGAGCCTAGCCCTTCCACATTTTGTATTATAGTAGATTCATACTAAATGTGTGGGCAAGATAGGGGATAACTTAAGGGAACCCACAAAAGTTTTACTCCTGATAAATGAAAGATAAATAGAAAATAAAATGATCATTAAATAATGATTCAGTAGGCCAAATTCCAATAAAACTGAAAAGGTCAGTGCCTGAGAACCACTGTGTAACTTCTTGTGTGACCCAAGTAACTGGGTAATTTTCAGTCCTATCAATGATGAAACACTAATGGAAAGGACATACTAACATTTGGAAAATTCTGCGATAGTGTTATTTTATACTGTCCTCTTCTCCTTTATAATAACCGAACTTCCCATCTTAAAGGTTTAATCACAGTGACCGCATATTTGTCACTTTGGGTAGGGGGCAAATGGTTGTTGTCAGGATAAGACAAAAATAATCTGCTATAGAATGCTAAGATCCACTCAATTTACAGACTGTAATTCAGTTATTACAACGGGTACTGCCATGAAGACATTTAGAAAGGAAACCTTTGCATTACCCATATAGATTATCTTCTTAGAAATACAATACTGTCCTATAAGCAAGATGTCAACATTTTAAAACGTTTTATTCTAAGGAATTCATTATCATCAGTCAGGCCTGCATACCTTGATTTGATTAAAAAAGAGTTCACTGAAGTACTTGCTTCCCCTTTGAGTGTTTCTTCATGGGTCCAAAATTCATTCTTTATAGATCTCTTCTATAAATAAATAAAATATATACATACATACACTTAAGTTTTTTTACTTTATGGTTTGGAGATTTTTTTGGTGTAGCAACACTTCACAACTTTCCTTAATACATATCTGAATTTAATTAAATAAATGTCTAATTGTGTGGATTGACTTTTGAGTAAAAACAATTTAATTACATTAATAACTTATGATACTTTTTTATTTTTATTTAAATCACTAGCTAATCATTTCATTGTAGAATAAAAGAAGTTAACTAAGAATAAAATTCATGTACCTCTACTGCTCTGCTATATTTTTATACTATAACAAGATCAAGAAATAAAATAGCAAAGGGTACAAGCACTGGAAAAGAAAGCATAAGTGATAAACTGAATAACTAAAATATATAAACAATTAGATGTCTAAAAAACAAAATGAATGCATTTGGATATAAATCAAAGCAAATTCTGAGAGTATCTATGGGGCATTTTTCTTTTTTTTAGTAAGACAGTTCTATCTTTCAGCAAATTTTTAGAACCCAATATCCTCTCCTCCTAAATTCAAAATGAAAGTGTGTTTTTAAGGTATAAATCTAAAGATATAGCTTTACCATAGTTTTATTGAGTAGGAATTTTATTGTCTGGAAATTTTCTTTTTCAATGTAATGCATTCTTCAAACAAAGTTGCAACAAAATGAAAAGGCATATAGAGGCAATAGTATCTGATTATGGAAAAAAAAATAAATGTATGAGACTAACCTTGGAATTTTCTAGTCTCTGGAAGAGAAAGGTCTCTCCATAAGGAAAGATGGAAGATGAATTCTCCTCGTTTGAATCTTTTGAGGAATTACAGGATGACAATGGAAAAAGGAATAATGTGAATTTGTGCAAAAAAAAAAAAAAAAAAAGGAAATAAAAGCATGTTTTAAATTATTTTATAGCAATTCACAACTTAAGATTTATATTGTGAGAGTTGAAAGTGCTCATAATTCTTACCCCCTAAATTTTCTCACGCCATGGTATTCATAATACAATTCACTCTATAACCCACTCATTTCATAATTATGAGAGTAATTATTAAATTATAACCTGTCACATGTACCTATCCGTTTGAACCTTCAAGATTACCATTAATATAACCAAGAATTCTGCCTATACAGATCAGAAATTGTAATGGTGTCATCTGTAGTGATAATTCCTAAATTTTAAAAAACCCTAAATGATAGGATCTTAATTCTATTATAGTATTAAATGAATACTTATAAACAGTTCACTAACGTAACAGCTAGGTATCACTCAAATTTTCAAGAAGAATGTTCCTGAACTTGTATAATCAAAATTTTCAAAAAGAAAGGAAAAAAAACCTCTCTCACATCAATTTATCAGCCCTTTCCTGTTACCATGGCAAAACCATTTCCCATATTATCTTTGCCCTGTAGCTCAGACTACCAGAAAGCATTTAATTTAGATAAATGCCTTCCGCTGTAGCTAATAACAAATGAAGCCTGTATTAAAAATTTTTTGTACATAAGCAGATGCAAATTTCAAGGAGTTTTTAGTGTGTATTACTGTCCTTTTTTCACTTCTCTTTCAAAGCATCTGAGCACTATGAATACCCGCAGAACACGATTCCCATTATTCCCTAGACCACTGATGGGCTGCCTTTTCAATCACAGTTTTAACATACTTTTAAGACTATCAAATGAAGGCTAATTCACAGAAACTCCAGCACACAGACTCACTTGGCAGTGTCACAGATTTTCCAGTTGAGGTAGTAACAGTTCTTCTCTCACGGAGGTAGCTTCAAGTAAAGGGGAAAAGTTATGGTTACTACTTATTACTTGAGTAAAGGATGTACTACAGAGATATACATTCTTGTAAGAAAAGACACCAATTTTCAAAAATAAGTCTGATTTGAGATAAATAGAAAGGCCAAATTCCTCAACTGTATTTTTCTATACAGCCTTCAAGGAAGAGATTTCATTGGAATTAGTAAGTATTTGCTTCTCATATCTGTAATTGACAAAAAGCAAACGAATATATTTGTTCAATGTCAGTATGCACATAATTTCACACTGTTAGCCACACCTCTGAGAGCAATGTATTATCTAGCTTTCCATATTTTTGTAATTGTTCATTATTAGCTTCAAAAATACATCTGGTTCTACGAACATAATATGAAAATACACCTACAATCTTCTTTCAATGATGTTATAGTCTTGGGTGAAAGACATTACAGGTAATTAGGAAGACTGTAACAGCACTGACAGAGGCAAACACTGTAGGGACAGACAGTAAGGAACACCTATTAATATATGAGCTCTATTTTTCTTTTCAATTTAAGATGAAAGATCAGAATATCCTTAACTTCTCTTAGGTACAAATCTACCTCCTGAAGTAATAAGATGCTGAAAAATAATGAAAATTAGAGCAGAAATCAAGAAAACAGAACATGGACAAAACATAAAATTCATTATAACCAAAAACCTGATGCTTAAAAGATCAATAAAATTGACCAACTTCAGTGAAGAAAAAATATAGGCAACATAGAAGATAAAAATCACCAACATCAGCTTTTCAACATGGCTAGATAGAGGAGGAGCCATAGTGAAGTAACTCAGAGAAAATCACCTAAAAACACAGGTCAGTGGAAGACATGGAGGGAAATACATCCAGATGCCAAAATCAACCTGAAAAAATCACCAGTATCAGAAACATTACCTCAGGTCCTAAGATGGATAATAGCAGCCTGGTGTTAGAGAGGTGAGAGGCAAGTTAGTAAGAAAAACTTGGTCGATAAAGTAACAACAATTGGATGACATGAACAAATTAAGAGTCTGAGATTCAAATAATCAAATTGAAAATCTTAGTAGCCCTATTTCTATTACAGAAATCACCTACTCACAAAAATTCCAGATACAGATAATTCCCTGGTAAATTCCAAGCAATAATTCAAAAAGAAGAAACACCTAGCCTATGCAAAGTTTCTTGGGAAGTAGGATCAAAGAGCAAGTCCCCAGTTAACTCTGTAAGACCAATATAACTAATAACAAAATCAGACGAAAACATAACTGTGGAAAATGTTCTTCATGATAAAGCTATAAAAAACATTAACAACATATTAGTAAACGAAATCATGAAAGGATAATATATAACAAGGTGAAATTTACCCTAAGGAAGTAATGTTAGGTCAACATTGGGAAAATTAATGTAATTTGTCATATTACCCAAATAAAGAATAAAAATAACCTGTATATATCTGGGCATGGTGTTACAGGCCTACAATACTTGCACTCTGGGAGGCCGAGGCAAGAAGGTGACAAATTTAAAGCCTAGCCTGAGCAATTTCGCAACTTGTATAGATTTTGTCTCAAAATAATAAAAAACAGGGGTTAGGGATGTAGCTCTGTGCCAAGGCCATGTAATCGCCAATACTGTAAAATAACAACAACATGTTTGAAGAAAAAAATAAGACACTTCATCCATTCATGACAAAGATTCTCAGCAAACTACAACGAGGATATATCTTTAATAAGAGGTATTTATGAGAAACCTTCATTACACTTAATACTTAAAGACTAAATGGTTTTCCCTATGATTGAGAGCAAGGCAAGGAAATCTGCTTTCGCCATTTCTGTTCACATGATTTCAGGGATCCCAGCCTAGGCAATAAGTGAAGTATATAAAAGGCATACAGACTAGAAAGGATATACCTTGAACAGACAAGGTAACTCATAAGTAAAAAACAATAAAATTTAAGTAATCTACCAAAAAGCTTTTCCAACTAATAAGTAAGTCTGTCAAGGTCCCAGGATAAGGGGGAACTATAAATAAACTCAATATTTCTATTATAATGGCAATAAGCAACTGGAGAAATAATTTCAAAATACAATTTAATTCATAAGTGTATATAAACCATTAAATACTAATTGAAAATTTCATCAAAATATGATAAAGACCTGCACACTTAAAACTACAAAGGATTGCTAAGAAAAAATTAAATCCTAAATAAATGGATAGGTATACAATGTTAATAGACTGGAAAGCTCAATGTTGTCAAGCTATCAATTCTCCCCACACTGATATATAGATTGTACACAATTCTAAATATTATGCAGTAGGCTTTTTAAAGAGAAATTAACCAAGTGACTACAACATTTATATTCAAATACAAATAACCTACAGTAGTCAAAACAACTTTGAAGAGAACAAAAAAAAAAAACTGGAACACAGATATAAGTTCAATATTTAGTCTATAACTACAGTAATCAAGTCAGTTTATTATTGATGAAGGAGAGACATATAAGTCAATGGGATGAAGTGGACAGTCTACATATAGGAAAAACCACCCAGGTTTGTTTTTTTTTTTTTCACCCAGGTTTAAAAAGAAACAAAAAATTACTAAAAATATTGACAAAACACAAGAATATGCACAAATTTCAAAATCATTATGTCAAGAAGAAGCCACAGGCAAAGCACATCCTATATCATTCTTTAGGAGCATGTAAAAAGGAGGGATGTTAAAGCATTTTTGGGAAACTCTCAGATGCTATGAACTGCCACTTCTTGATTACGATACAAAATTTTATGGGATTATACATCTTTTATATAACTCATGAAGATACATGTTTTAAAGTTTATGCTTTATTGAATATATGTTAAACCTCAAAATAAGTCACTCAACAATGAATATAACAAATTTACTGCTCATAGGGTTGACACATAAAATATCAAGTCCATTCCTAAATATAAGGAAAGAAAAAACTTTAAGTGATGTCGTATATAAAAGCATCAAAATATTGCCAAAACCAAGGAATACATCTAAGAGAGAGCAAGAGCTCACCTAGAAAACTATAAAATATTACTGGAACAGAAAATCTAATTAAACAGAGGACTATGCCAAAGACTGAATATGACAGAAATGTCAAAGCTCCCTATATCAATCTCTAAGATGTAATGCAATTCCACGCTAATTTTTTTTTTTTTTTTGATCTTTTCTTCCGGTACCAGAGATCGAACTCATGACCTTGCACTTGCCAGGCAGGCGCTGTGCCGCTGAGCTAAATCCCCAGCCCCTCCACGCTAAATAATTAATGGGCATGTGTGCATGCATACATATGTGTGTAATTTAACAACTGGAATCTACAATGCATATGAGAAACAAAGGACCAAGGATAACAAAGACATTTGCAGAAGAGAGTGGAAAGCTGTACTCTATAAGATGTTAGTATTTATGGTAAAGCTATAGTAACTAAGGTTATTATATTACTGATAAAAGAATAGATAATAGACTACTAATGAAGATGAAAATATGGTCCCTGGTTAATGAACATATTAAAAGGTCCTCAATCACATTAATCATTAAAAAATACAAATTAAAATGAATACAATGAAGTGCTATTACATATGAACCTACAAGGCTATAATTTTTAAATAATCAAATGTTGCTGAGTGTATGAAACAAGAGGAATACACATACACTGCTGGTGTTAAATTAGTACAACTACTTTATAGGAACTGGTTGCATGCATCATCTACAAAAATCAAAGATACTAACTTCTATGACAATCTTTTTGGTATATACACAACAAGTATGCATGTATGTGCCTTCCAAAAGTAGCTACCCAAATGTATGTCAAAAAGTAAATGGATACACAAGATATGAGAGATTCACAAAAAGTTACACTACTCAACAATTTAAAGAAATTCAAATTACACTACTCAACAATTTAAAGAAAAATTTAACATTCAAAAACATGAGCTCCTTTCAAAATCCTGCTGGGAAAGAGGTTTACTGTAAATAACAGCTATATGATTCCTAGTGTAAGAACTTACAGAATAAACAAACAAATAAATAGTCATTTAAAGTCACCATAGAAATCACAAGGGAAAGACACAAAATTTTAACAAAGGGTTCAAAATAATTCATTTATTTTTTCATTACCCTCACAATCTTGACACTTTTATAAAGCTGCAGTTGTTTTCTTATATTTGTATATTACTAACACAAGTACTATGTTAATATATTTTATAATGAAGTAATTTGAATCCTTGAAGGAAGAAGTTATTAAATTTATTACATTTTTGGTAACTTGCAACTTACAATAAATCTTATTCTTATTGAACATTTACAGTATTTAAAACACAGGTCTCAGAATTCTACTTTTACAGACAGTATTCATATATACAGTCTTCACTCCCGTGTCCTTTGGTTTATTAGTTCCACAACCCCAGTGAACACCAAGTCCCTTATACTACAGTGTAGTGTTTGCACATAACCTATACACGTTCTCCCATATACTTTCCGTCATCTCTAGATTACATCTAATATCCAATAACATGTAAATGCTATGTAAATATTAGTTGTACTCTTACTTAGGGATTAATGGCAAGAAAAGACAGTTTGTGGTGCACATTTAGTGCCAACATTTTTTATCGAACATTTTTGACTTGTAATTTTTTTATGGGTGTAGAACCTGAAGATACAAAGGGCTGACCATACACATACAGTCAAAAATACAACTCATAAGGAATGAGTAACTAATCCGGGATTCGAACGCATGTAGTATAACAAATGTTTCTAAACTACAATGCTTACTGTTTAAAAAAGAACTTAACTTACTGATGAAATATGTAAATAAAAATACATTTTGAATTATTTAAATATACCCGTTAGTGGTATTGTAAGGATTCTGTTTTACTACTAGTCATGTAAAATGTAAGGAAAAAATGTGTCATTTTTCTCCTTCTGCTATTCAGCGTGCACCTACTGCAAGTCATTACCAAATCTATAAATAAGTCCAGTGGAACTACAATAGATAAAATGTTAGCTTAAGATAAGAAAAAAAAAATTTTGAAGCCTCTTAGTAATTTCTATTTGCTCCTCCGAATAAATTATGCTCAAAGTATTATGTGAAAGACTATATATACCTGTGTCTCATCTCATTTTGACTCCTTGAGACAGCCCCGAGATGGGCTGGGTATATTAATCTTATCAACAAAAAGGGGCAGCTCTCCCAGTCCAGATCCCACAGCTAACACCAGCCAAAGCCAGCGTTCAAAGGACCATTTCCTTTAGGTTCCATTTTTCCCATCATTTATCCTGAGAAGCTTCTAAATTTAAAACATAATGCACAGTTGATCTAGCGATAGTTATCATCCTCTCTTAATATTGTGCCTTTGTGTACAGCCAAGTCACCTAACAGCGCTGAACCTAATTTCCACACTTATTAAAGGCAGGGGGTTTTGCCCAGGAACATCAGAATGATTAATAAGATAATGGTTTTAAAGAGCTTAAAGCAGTGCCCTAGACAACATAAATGTTCACTGCTAGACAAGAACTTCTAGGGCCAATCAACTGTAAATGATTGCTAATACTTATTTTGTTTTTTGTTTGTTTTCTTTTTTCAAACAAGGTCCTCCAGAGAAAAACACAAGGAATCAGCCCAAGTCAGTAAGTCTCCCTGAGTCACTCTTTCAGGTGAACTAGACTGTACTTTGTTCACCATAATCTCCTTTACTACTAAATTACCTGCCCACAAGGGGCTGGGGATTTAGCTCAGCGGCAAAGCGCCTGCCTGGCAAGCGCAAGGTCGTGAGTTCGGTTCCCGGTACCGGAGAAAAAAAAACCAAA
>NW_004955443.1:10562176-10568229 GCF_000276665.1 Chinchilla lanigera | reverse complement strand
ACATTTTATATATATATATATATATATATATATATATATATAAATATACACACACACACACATACATGTATGTCAAATTTAGAAAGAAATACTGAAAAATAATTAAATGACTCCAAGTTGAGTACTTATATCTTATTTGTAAAATTTCTTACCTCCCTGAAATCCCTTTTGTTGCACCTGGAATGTCTGGAACAGGCCGATGTCTCAGCAGAAAAGATCGAGATGGCCTGGAAACCAGCTTGCTACGACTTCTCATAGGTGACAGGACTGGTGATGACGGAACATACAAATCATTTACAACCATTTCTCCTTGAAACTGAAACAATGGGGATGGTAGTGAACTTTCTAGTAAGCCATTAGTTCCACTTCTAGACTGTGCTTCTGATGCTGAACAATCCAGGGAGAAAAGACATTCAGGGTCTGCATTAGGAAGTAGGCTGAAGTTTTCTGATACCAAATCAACTTTTTCTGTTGGGTGTTCTCTAACTGTACCATCCATAGTCTTCTTTATCACCAAAGATTCTGTCTTACCAGATAATGAATCATGAGAATCCAAATTCAGGTGTAGTTCTTCTGAAATGGGAAAGTCATGTTCGGAAAGAGATAACTTATCACCTGATTGAAAAGATTGGCTCTTTTCCACATGAACATCATTCTGATCTCGAGTTTTTTCAACTGTCTCCAGCTGTGTCGAGCTAGGCGTCTGAACACTTCCAGAATCAGAAAGTTCTATGCAGGTGTTCCTATCAGAAGACGGAGCATGGCGATCCTTCGAAGTGTTTTCATTCTTTGTTTTATGAACATTTGCATAGATTGGGATTTCTTGCATGTTTGACAAGATCATCTGTAATTTTTTTAGTATCCTCCTACGGTGTCCTGTAGGTGATATTCCAATTTCATGTAGCACACTATCATTTATTCCTCCACAGTCCTTCACAGTATAAAAGCCAAACTCTTGAAAATGTAAGAGGTACTGCTCCAAATTAATGCTCATTAAGAAATCTCTGATATCAATATTTACTTCACTGACTGAGGACATAATGGTGGCTTCATTACTAAGCTAAGTTATAAAAAGCAGCACAATGAGACTTATACAAAAGAAGGTGTACTTCTCTACTGGTTTTCCCTTTACCACTCAGAAGGTTATCTTCTTAAAATGTTATTTTTTCCACAAAGAATGTTTCACGTGCTTAAACCTGGAAAAAATAAAAATTAAATTGAATTTTTAAAAATATATAATATATATACATATATATGTGTGTGTGTGGATATATAGATAGATAGATAGATAGATATGGGTGTGTTCTAAGGCACTGAACCCAGATTTTGAAATGCTAAGCATGCACTCTTCCATTAAGCTATACCTCCAGTACAGGACACTTTAATTAGTAAAACCTTGTTTTATATACATTTTCCCTGAAAAAAAATCACAACAGTAATTAGGACAACAATTTTCACTCACTGAGTGTAGAACTGGCATGTTCTTTGCACACCCCAGGAAGTCAATTTCTAGAGATAACTTGAAGGTACACAACAGAAATACTCAGGCAGTATCAAACTATAATTTTCAAAATATTAAAAAATATACTCTCACCAATACAGAATGAACATGTGTTAAACACTTTATTCATCCCATTAACTGATAAGGTAATCAGTAAAATGGTAAGGCTGGTTCCAAGAGCACCTGCGTCTGTCACAAAGACTTTGTTTTACAAAGCATTAGAATAAGTTAGCTATGTAAGAGTCTTCTTAAACTGGTTAATGTTCTTTAGGGCAACAAAATGATACCACTGGAGATATCTTTCTACAGGACAAAAACTTACAAGCTAATAGGTAACTTCTCATTGTCTGAGCTCTAATCAAATAGTACCCAAGTCAGGCACTGGGATTAGAATTAAAATTAAATATCCATAGGTTGGGCCTGTTAAACAATAGCCTCAGAAAACACTGATATGTTTGAGACTCTGTTGTGCATATTTCTCAGTCAGTAATTTTCATTTCAACAATACAAGTAGTCATATATTTAAACAATATTAGTAAGATTAGTTGAAGAGTCAATTTTTAAATACATTAGATAACAAGAAGCTAATATGAAAGTAAAAGGTAAAAGTTCAAAGGTCACATTTTCCTCCAATGTACACAGCAGTTTTGATACCAGACATGGGATTTCTGATTTGATGTCAATAGAGATGGAAGTCCAGCCAGGAAGCACACGTTTATGCAGGCAAAGTTTTAATGGAGAAGGAAGAGACCCAGAAAGAACTTCATCTTGAGAAGAACAAAAGCTAAAGAGAAACAGAAAAAAATCATGCTGGCCAGTTAACCCAGAAAAGGGCAAGCTTTTTATTCCTATAGAAGTGGGTTAAGGTCTAGGAGTTTTTCCTCTGTTCTTAGCAGTCGCCAAAAGCGTCTTCCTTCTTGTACAAACAGGAATGAGTAAAGTTATCCCAGGAAGTGTTCCACACCTCCCCTATACTGACAGGTACCCCCGTGACGCATAAACATTCCAGCCTTGAGACAAGGACGGGACACTGGTCTCTAGGAGAATATGTGGTTGGAGGTCGAGAAAACCCACACCATGCTTTGGTTTGGCAGTGAGGTACAGACAGGGAAGAATACACATTACACTTTCAGCAGGCTGAGTTGAGCCTCAAGGAGTGTATCTACATTTTGTCCCCGAGGAGGCCCCCTCACTGGCCCAGATTCAGAGTCTTTTCTCCTAAACAACGTAACCAGATTTTAAAACAGAGTCCATTTATCTCAGGGCTGGTTACGTGGGTGTGTTCAGTTTATGAAAATGCATATATGTAAATTTCTATATATCATCCTTCAATAAAAAGCCCAGGGTCTGGGGATTTAGTTCAGCAGCACAGCGCCTGCCTGGCAAGCGCAAGGTCATGAGTTCGATTCCTGGTACCGGAAGAAAAACAAACAAACAAAGAAAAAAAAACCAAAAAGACCAGAAGGCTAAGTTAAATAAATTGGGCCCACAAGCTTAAGTATCACATGGTCCCTCTTACATGAGAAACCCCAAGTATGAATAATTTCAAGAGCAAAATAAAAGACACATAATAGGAAACAGGGAGATATATCTTTTGCAAATGGGAAGGGGGCCAGTAGATAAAGGAAAGGGGAAGGGAGGGGAGAGAAAAAGAAAGTAAAAAGAATTAAGATATGTTGTGCACATGTACCAACTCCTCACGGTAAATGTAATCAAATGTACTGCAAACATGTGCTAACAAAAATAATACACATTTAAGAAAGAGAGAAAAGTACAGAATATGTGTAACACAAGTAATAAGTATATTTATCTGAGGGAGCTTCGATGGATTATTTCTGGAAAACACACTGAAAAAGCTCTCCACAAGGCACGACTTGGACTCTTCCGTTACACGCCATTTGTTCATAAGCTATTGCCTTATTTAAAAACACCAACAAACACTGAAAACTTAGCACAGTATCAGAAGGAAAACACCTGTCTTCTCCAGATCTCCAGAGCAGCTAAAGTATAAAGGAGAAGAAGGGCTGAAAATGCCAGTCAGTAAGGTACTTCTGTATCCCTGCAAGATATCAAAATGTTATAAAGTAAATAAAAAGTTAACCTCAGCATCAAATTCAAACCGCCTTATTTTGTATTGTCCATTTTTTGGGCACACTGTAAAGTGGAAATCACTATTACAAATAGTAACATGAGTGGATGTAAAATTTACCCCCTTTAGAAACAACAGGATCAACTGGTCAATAATTTAAGAGGATTAGAAATACTTCCCTTTGGGGTAGAATAAATTATAAAAAGTCATAGTCTTCCTTATCAGTTTTTACAAAAACTTTATTGGAACAAAAACAATTTCCACAAAATGCACCTATCAAGAAACTTCCAGGGACCATAACCCACCCAGCACCCCCAATCCCAAAGACCTGAGGGGATTCCCAAGCCCACCCACGTCACACCAAGGATATTCAATGAGGCGGACAAGCCACTGCTTTTATTCCTTGCAGTGGAGGGATCTCTGCCCCTCCCCCCCCTTTGCATGCTGAAGCCCTAATCTGATCTATGTTTGGAGACAGGGTTCCAGGAAGTAATTAAGGTTAAATGAGGTTGTAAGGCTGCAACCCTGACACAGAGGATTAGCTCCCTCTAAGAGACACCAGGAAGAGCTTCCTCTTTTCCTCCCAACCCCACTGCTGGGAAAAGCCACCATAAGGCAGTGGAATGGAAAAGGGCCCTAACCAAGAACCACTCAGCTAGCTCGCAGGCCTCCAGAAGGGTGAGAAACACCTTTCTGTTGTGTAAACTACACAGTCTGCGGCACTGTTATCGCAGCGGTCTTAATCCCTTTCCTCTTCACTGGGACAAAACACCTGGTACAGGCAATTTGAAGGAGGAGAGGTCCATTTTGGCTCACATTTCAGTCCCAGGTGAGCGGGCTCCCAAGAAGAAACAGCATGGAAGAGTGGGAGAAGTGAGCTCCTTGATCATAGCAGCCAGGAAGCAGACTGGGAAGGCAAGAACCAGAGAGTGAAATACACCCTAGGAGGTCAACCTCCCACCTACTAGCCTCTTCCACCCAGGCCCCACCGTCTAACAGCACATTTAGCTACAGCGTCCTTGTGGTCTAATCCTCTTCCAAAGGCCTGCGGATGAGCATATGAGGCTCTTGGGGGGCATCTGGATATAAACCACAACAGTAACTGGCCTGACTAATATACTTCCCCATCCTCACGGGCTTTGCCGTGGTTCACAACCTCAATACATCCCTTCCCTGGATACTTGATACAGTCTCTGAACAGCTCTGCCCACATTCAATGTATTAGTAAACTACCAAAAATCCAAATTTGGCAGGTCACTGCACATCCTCCAAAGGATAAAGTCTATGCTCATTACAGGTTCATGTGACAGTCTGGTGCATTCTATTATTAATAATAAAGGGTACTACTGACCCAAGTAGCAGGTGTGCATGAGATCCCAAGCACCACACATGTTTCCTGAAAGACAGGAATTTCTAGCATTTGCTTGAAAAAAAAGGAGAGCGGGACTCCTAAGATTAACTCCAGACTCATATTTAACCTATGTCAAATGTTCTATCAACATCCTTCACTCACTTTTGTTAATTAGTGTTAATTTTCATTCTCCTGAGACAAGCTGTGTAATATAGCTCCATACTTCTTGCACACCTGTATCTGCTTTTCTACGGACCGACCATTTCTGTTAACATAATTAACATCCATTAGTTACCTGATTTTCTATGGACCTATCATTTCGATTAACACTATTAACATCCATTAGTTATCTGATTTTCTATGGACCAATCGTTTCTTTTAATATTATTAACATCCATTAGTATCCTAGAACTTTACAAAGTATTTGGAACATGTTTAAGAGATGGAGACAGACTGATAGGGATGGTAGAAGTATTTGATGAGCGTACATTGCTACTTTTGTGTATGTGTTTGTACTTGTGTTTTAATACACAAAGTCCTTTCCTTTCTTTGGAGTCTATACATGCACCTGTACTTCCTGGGTGACTGAATCAACTACACTAAGTATTTCACAAAAAACTTTCTTTCTACAACCATTTAACACACTGAATATAGCCAAAGCCCTCGTTCCTTTTCATACTGGGAAAAGGTTCCCCTCCCATGGGGCCTAGAAGCCTCTCAGCACTTTTATGCCAGCTCTGTCATCCAATCATCTGATTTAACTGTCTGGCCCCAAGATCTAGTTTTTTCCTTAGAGGATCCAGTACCCAGGCACATCATTAGACACAAGAGCTGTGCATGTCTAACTCTGTAACACGTGAGGAGGGCACAGTGGTGCCTATCTGTAATTCCAACTACTTGGGAGGCTGAGGTCCAATAATCACAAGTTCAAAGGCAGCCTCAGCAACTCAGCCAGAACTTGTCTGGAAAAAAAAAAAGGAGGAGAGGAGAGGAGAAGGGAGGGGAGGGGAGGGGAGGAGAAAGAAGGAAAGAAAGAAGGAAAGAAAGAAGGAAAGAAAGAAGGAAAGAAAGAAGGAAAGAAAGAAGGAAGGAAGGAAAGAAAGAAAGAAAGA
>NW_004955443.1:10557300-10562076 GCF_000276665.1 Chinchilla lanigera | reverse complement strand
GTGAGTTCGGTTCCCGGTACCGGAGAAAAAAAAACCAAAAAAATAAAAAATAAAAAAAAATAAATTACCTGCCCACAAAGCATTCTTGTCCACCATTTTTGAATATATACATAAAGCAGATCATTTTGAATGTGCTCAGGACTATATGTGCTCCTATTCACATGTGACGAAAAGTCTTCACAATGTGAATAGGCCTGAATTTCCCCAATAAGGGCTACCTGTTTTCTCTGTTGAGAGGAACACTGCCTTAAGAGTCACCCCCAGCGCTGTCCTTACTTGTACAAGTAATAAATCTTCCTCCCTCTTTTATCTCCTCACTGTGCACATCGGCATCACACTCACCAAGGGGCAAATTTATTGTTTCCTTACATGAACAGACAGCAACAATTAGTCAATTGCTATGTTTACTAGAGAAAAAATGGTTGGTAAATCTGATGTGTGCATTGTTTCTTATGCTCCTCAAAATAAACACTCTTCATTTGTAATAATGAAAAGTTTCAATAATATAGTAGCAGGGGACCTGGGGATGTAGCTCAGTAGCATAGCACCTGCCTGGTAAGTACAGGATTCTGAGTTCGATTCCCAGTACCCCACCCCAAAAAAGAATAATATAGTAGGGGAACAAACTGTAGAACTTTTATTTTAATGAAATACTATGTAGCAGTGACTGCACAGAATGCATGCATCCACATGGAGAAATCTCAAAAACAGTACTAACTGAAAAATAAATTGTAAAAGAATAAACACCATTTTCAAAAATTAAAAAGATCTACAACAATGCTATTTCATTTGGGGTAAAAGCACAAAAAGTACACACAGGTAAGATAAACATTAATTTCAGAATATTAGCTACTTCCAGGGGTGGCAGCAAGATTTAAGAAAGTGAGCTAAATTTATTCTTTCTCTACCACCTACACTCTGGCTTTCCTATGGCAAAATATTACCATTTAATCTACATAATATTACATGATAATTGTCATTATTTTACATACTTTTCTAGATGTCTGATATTTTTCAAATCATATTCTGTCTACATACTTTTGCTGTGGTTATCAAATCATTTCTTAAAGATAACTCATTCTAGAGTCCCTGACCAGGAAGCCAGTTAGTGAATGTAGCAGCTTAAAGTGAGAAAGTACAGCTTACTCTTTACATCACATCCCTCACCCTCCCATCAGTATCTCAGACCATCTCAGGGTTCCACAAGCTAATACCAGAAGAAATTTTCCAAACACCATAAATAGTTGGCGTGTCATGGCTGACAGGCTCAGAAATCGGCCAAAATGTAAAGGGGCTGGGAAAATAAAATATGTACAGATCTAGATTTGCAAATTTTCAAAAGAGAAAGAAATTAAAAAATAAAGCTTTGCTCTTAATTATAAAATCTAAAAATGAAACTCAAGTAATAAAAATGTCAGTTCTGAGTCATATTAATTTGGCAAACATTTTGTTAATATTTTTCTCATTTTAGCTTCATTGTTTTTCAAACCAACTTCCTTTCCTGAAAAATAGAGGGAATCTTCAGATACTGGGATAGGCTAGTATCCTATACAAGTCCTTTGCCTGTGGAATGTAATGTGGTTGTAAAACGCCTTTGAAAATATTTAAGTCCTACTGCTTTAATACACAATTTCTCTGCAAGAAAATATGAACAAAACTGTGTGTACCAAAATCCATATGTTGAAACATAAATCTCAGTGTGACTATATTTGAAAATATAGTCTTAATTAAGGTGAAAAGAGGTCATATTCTAATAGTACTAGTGGCTTTATGCTGGATTGGGCCCTATTCTAAGAGTGGGGGCCTTCTGCAAACATACTGTAGAGATGGATCTTCTCCAGGAGCCCAGCCTCTGAGAAGAGGCATTATAAGCAGGTATCAAAAAAGCAGGCCAGACAAGCCTCAGTCAAAACCCAACCATTCTGGTACCCTGATTTCAGACTTCAGTCTCCAGAACTGTAAAAACTAAATTTCTGTTATTTAAGCACCCAGCTATAGTTTCTGTTACAGCAAGCAGAGCAAGCAAGGAAACTATTCTCAATATCCAAATTAAAATGGTCTATGTAAAGAATCCAAATAAAAAGAAGGGAGACATAATGACACAATGACTTATTTTTTTTTCCAAAGTGAATGTTTAGAGCACCTTCAGATGTTCTAAAATTGCCAAGAAAGGCAGTGTCATAAAGATAAAATGTCAAAAAACTTCCTTTAGGAGATATACTTAACGTATTACTAAGGCAGTCACCAAAATATAATCAATTATAACTCAATCAATAACACACCGTATATATATAAATCATGTGTCACAGAATGTTCTAACAGATGCACTTACCACAACTGTTTACAGACTACAAGTCACTGTCCAGATTAATTCAGAAGAAAAATAATATAATCTCCTAGGTAAAAGTGTAAAACTACCCTGAGCATTTTAGGTTTTTATCATATACACTTAACGCACATATCTAAACTCAAGAAGCTTAGAGTGGGTTAACTACAGCATACACCAATAATGTGAAATTCACAATGTACAAGTAATCTGTGAGAACCCCCCAACTGTCCTTAAGAATAATTGATCATTAAAGAAGGAATAAATCTATAATAGTATCATGGTTGCAATTCATAAGGTTTTACTTCTGAAAAATAAAGTATAAATGAATGACTCTTCAACCTGTAAAGTATATCAAGCAGCTAGATACATACCCTTAAGACTTAATTATTTAAATTTGAATTATTTAGGTGCTGATGATAATTTTGTAAATATTGAAGTAATTTACCTGTTCTTTTCATAGAGTTAGTTAAGAAATATTTTAAAAAGCAAAAAAACAAAAAAGAAAAAAAAAACCCTGAAGTTTAGGATTGCTAAGCATTTTTCTTCAACTGTGAAATTTTCTTCAGGATGGAAAACATGTAAGAAGCTTCTATATTTTTTATCCAATGCAGCAAACAATGGCATACTACTGTCCTTTACACTTTTTGCTAATAGTTTTGATGTTAAAAGTCTACCAACTAATGTACTCACTTCTAATATCTATGTATTTCCACAGGGGAAAAAAATGAAAATTTTTATTTTTAACCAAAAATTTAAGGAAAGCTGGAAATGACACGTTTGTATTTCATCTGTTTTATAAGGTAAACTTCCATCAAAGCACAGCTGTGCATAACTCCCCCCCAACAACTTCCACATCTTTATTTTCCCCTCCTCCAAACACTGAGAGGCACTACATCAAAGTCTTTCTGACCTGTGTCAAGTTTGAAATAGCTGCATGAAATGTGTAAAACCCAGTAAACTGTGGAGCAAAAGAAAGGCGTCATCGTGAGAGCCTTGGATCTGTTACTTGGTGTATTAGCACTCTCCTGAGAAGGATCAGAGGACTTGGCCATACTGATAGCAAATGCTACTTGGAATTGCTTTCTGCTAAGACAGCTTCAAAGTGAAGGTGATTTAAAAAAGAGAAAGAGAAGCTGAAGCCTCAAGCCTATTTCTGATCTGGCTCATTGGCCCCATACCCCGACCAAGCTCAGCCCTCCACAGAAAGAGCAGCGAGAATTCAAGACCACCCAAGCAAGAACACACAACTGATTTACCTAGAACAGTGGTTGTGAACGTATGGCATGCACGTTGTTTTTCTTTTAATACAAAAGATGCTAATGTAAGAGTTGTTCTTTCTAACCTAAAACCTCAGTATTCAGGTTTGACTGCAGTGTTGGCACTTTGCAATAAATAAGTGGGTTTTGGGTTGCAGTTTGGCAGTTGGTCTCTAAAAGGTTCGCCATCACTGACCTAGAATGTCAGTTGTGTCAGACAAATTATGAGAAAGGAGGCTGGCAGGGTACAAATCATACAAATTAAGGTGAAGGTGGAAGGAAGGATCTATGACCAGGGAGAGGCCCAACATTAGGAAAACACTGCCAGCATCATATTCATCAGTTTCATAAGCCATTTAATAAATAATTATGTTAAAATCACTGTCTACAAAGAAATATTATTTGATATGCCATCTGTAGAAGTCATTATTTGATTAAAGACAAAGTCAGGTATTTATAATATACAGTTCTATTTAAAAAGCTGTAATTACAAAATCATGCAATTTTTATTGCAACACAAAGTAGGATCATGAGGAAAAACAGTGACATCCAAAAATATTTTAATTTACTTGCTTATTTTATGACCTGAGGGTCAAAAGAACACAGTCTCTATTTGCTACCATAATCAAAGAAAAAAAAGGGTTAACTCTAGCCTAAAAGTCACATTAAAACAGTGCTGTGGTAAACTACTATTAAATTATTTACCACTAATTTTAATGTTATTTCAAGTGTAATTTTCAAAAACTGAATCATAATTCTTCATATGATGCAGATTTTATATTCACAACTGAAAGATTTAAAAATATACTATTCTAGAGCCAGGCATGGTGGCACACACCTGTAATCCCAGCACTCAGGAGGCTGCAGCAGGAGGATCGTTGCGACTTCAAGGCCAGCCTGGACTACAAAGTGAGCTCAAGGCCAGCCTGAAATGTATAGTGAGACCCTGTCTCAAAAAGACAAAAATAAATAAATAAAAACTATTCTGCCATATTAACTATTTTGAATTAAAGGCATTCTATCCAAGTGTTGAGAAGCAGCAGGTGCAAATACAGTACTCTGACCTTGGTCTTGTTCTTCAAAAGCAGGATATGAAAATCCTGCATGAATACATTAACAACGTGGTTGCAAGAACAGAGTGGAAGTGGGAGAGCACTTTAGAAATCTGTACCGACCTTGTTAAAATAACCC
>NW_004955443.1:10537754-10549250 GCF_000276665.1 Chinchilla lanigera | reverse complement strand
AAGAAAGAGAAAGGCCTGGGAATACATCCTAGTGCTAGAGTACTTGCCTAGCAGTCATGAAACCTTGGGATCAATTCCAGGACAGCAAAAAGAAAAGAGAAAGAAGGGAAGGAGGGAGGGAGGGAAGGAAGGAGGAGGGGAGAGGAGAGAGAGAGAGAGAAAGAGAGAGAATCTATGATGCCAACCTCCTTAATATGAAACTGCATCCTTCCACACTTTGACCTCCAAGTGGGCTGACTGGCACACACACACGTTCTAGGTACGTGGCCCTCCAGGTGCTGATCTGCGGATGTGCTAAATAACAAAACTGTGGGTAACTAGCCCAGGAATACATCACTGGAATACTTTCCAAAGATGATCATGGTAACCAACAAAATGTAGTAATTCCCATTCTAAATTCTTTACACTCCTCAAATATTCTTTATTCCCGTCTAAGTCTAATCTCATCCCTTTCCTCCCTTGAATGGAAAGGCTTTCCTAACACACTGTATTTGAATATGGATTCAAACTAGGTTTAAATCCCACCTCTTCCACTTCCTAGCAACGTGAACACAGGCATAGGTACAAGCTGATATCCTTATTTCATCATTTTCTACAAAATGGAAATACTGGGGTAGTTCAGTATCAGTGCAGGGTTAACGAGAGAACTCATCGTCATTACAACAGTCCTTAGCACACAGTGATGCTTAGTAAACATTCGCTTGCACCATGATATTTATTTTCACCACAGATTAAGTGTTTTCTGCTTGTTAAGGTCTACCCCCCCAACACACACACACAATTTCCTTTACAAGCCTTCTACAACATGAGACATTTATATTCTTTTCTCCGTATACTTACAACACTTATCTTTTAAAATGTTATCTTAATCCATTCAGGCTACTATTACAATATATGTTAGACTGGCTAATTTATAACCAGTAGAAATGTATTGTCATTCTGATGGCTGAGGCACTCAAGATTAAGGCACCAGGAGATTCACTCTTTGGTAAAAACTCATGTCTCATTTATGGCACTTTCTACGTGTTTTCACCCAACAGAAGAGCAAAAACTCACTCATGTCCTCCACCTCCTGACCTAATCACCACCCAAAGACCCCATTTCTTGTTACCATTACTGTGAAGCTTACGTTTCAACACAAGAATGCGGGAGGGACACATACATTCTGACCTCAGAGAGTGCTTAATTACATTTTGCTCATTCTTTAGAAGAGTACAGTCTAAAAGCCCAGGCTCTGAAGCCAAAGACCGTGAATAAAATCCATGTTCCCTACTTCCCAGCTTTGTGACCCTCTATGAGTAATTAACCTCTGCTTCAGGTTGTGCATCAAGAAAACGGGAAAAATAATAATAGTACCTACACCTCAGCGAGCTGCTGTGAGATGTGTCAGTATAGGAAAAGCACGTAAGATACTAAGCTGCACATGACAAGACCACGTCAGTGTTTGCCATTATTACTTTATTATCATTCTATAATATACTCTGCCAAGATTTTCCCATATAAGGTCCTAATAATTGCCAAATTATACATCAACATAGTGCAGTATGTGTTTAGAGAACCCATAAAGATCATTACCAACAAGATTATACACATGCCCATCCTAACCTGACATATTTCCATGAGGAAGTAAAAATTTAGAAGCAACCTGTTATATGTATGCTTTGCCATGTCACTTAAAAATATTGTATCATCTTACTGAGTTCTACTTTGAAACGACATTCTCCATCCTAACATCTCAGCACTTCCCCTGCTCACATCCTAACCCAAATCACCATCTTTTCCCTCTCAGACCATTGCAGCAGCCTCCCAGACCAAGATCCCTCATTCTGTCTTGGCTCCCTGCCCCTCTAACGCAGATTGTTAACAAAGGACCCACAGTGATTTATATCGGAACACAAGATGCATCACAACATTCTTTTGCTTTCCCCTCCACTGACAGCCTCCACCCTGACCTCGGCCTTGTTGCTACTATGACTTTACCTCTTGCCCCTCATCTCCTTCAAACCTTCCTCCCCAACATATCTCTATGGCTTACTCTATCAGTTCAGTAAGTCTCTGATCAACTGCGCCCTCTTCGAAGAGGCCGTCCCTAACACCTGTGCACACAAGCACACACTGTCACTCACTACTCCTTACCCTTGCTTGACTGTCTTCATGGCACTTATTACCGTTGAACATCTGTTAACTGCTTCAGGGATACAGCGATCTCGTCCACTGCGCAGTGCTCTGGCCCTTGGGTTTAAACACTGTCAGGTACACGTTCTCAACAAATGTCTGTTCAAGCACTTCTGCCCAGCTTTGAGATATTTTAAAATGAGAAGTGTAAAGTACACATAGTTTTCAATTTTAGTCTCTTTAAATCAGCCAGCTTGGAAGAGCAGAGACAGAATTCAAACAGACTTCTCTAGTCCATTTAACCACCAAAACTAAAAAAGATCCTCAAACTTCAAGTCAAGTATGGCAGGTGATCCACTAGAATCAGTCCAAACCATCAGTGAGCCATTTAGGAACTCAGGGTTTGGAACTGCCCCCTCCCTCCTGAGGCCTCAGAATGGAAGACACTATGGTAAGCCCTCCCCACTTCTCACTCACCCTCCCCCCTTACCTACGGAATCTGTGAATCTTTCTAGTTGAGCTAGGGAAGAAAACAACTGAAAATCACACTGTTAATTAAAGCACTTCATTAAATCATGTCATTCATTATTCAGTGCTGACAACTTCTGGAATTACTTTTCCTTGATTCTAATACCTTATAAGAAAAAAAAATAACAATAGTATAATTAAACTCAGTTATACATTTAATCTACTAAAAGATACAGCATCATAAAAGTGAAAGTCTAACCTTGTCACCGTTAGCAACTTGCAAATGTGATGAAATAATAGGACTAACAATCATAGGCTTGCAGGACTGAAAAGAAGCTTTAAAAAGAAATACAAAAAAGTGACAGCTTAAATGAATAATCAAACTTTTCAATGTCTTACAATACAAGTCTTATAGATTCTAAGTAACAATGAACTTTATTGTATTCCAGAACAGTACTTCTCAATACAATCAAACTATCTCTCAGGGTTAGATCCAGAATATGTGAGAAAATACTTTTGCTGGTCTCAATGACTGAGTGATCTCAGGAGGTAAGAAAAGTACTAAAGTACCCTACAACGGCTCCCAAAACCTCAGGTACAAGTCTTATTCCTCTAAATCTCTACAACTAATTAGGTCTTCATATAGTGCCTGGTACTAGAAGGCATTACATTGCCTTCAACTTGTTAACTTACTGTGAAAAAACAGCTAATTCCTTGGAAAATTAAAGGATTTCACATGCATAATTTGCTCAACTAAATAGTTCAGGCTACAGGTCTCGTGAAAGTCCATTTGTGCTTCAGTACAGAATATATCACAAGAACTAGGCTTATTATTTGCACATCAAGCAAACTTAATGTTTAATACTGAGATATCAACTCCAAGTATTCATAAAGACAACAGGTTCAACTTTGTTCCTCCATAACCAAGCAGAAGACAAAGTGAAAATGTTTTAGAGAAACTGTACTTTTCATACTACTCCATCCCATACTATAACGCAGACTGCAAAAGGCTGGAGGTTAGAAGTCCTGATTATTACAGCCTGAGTGATTAGGCCCTGAAAAGTATAAAATTGGTCATTTGGCATTCCTCGACATTATTATTCATTCACCTTCCTTATTACTTGCTGAAATTAAGCCCCTTCAGGAAGCCAAGTCCTCTCAACCTGTTCATCTCTCTTAACTGTGTGTACTAACGGGCTCTCAGCTCTTTTGTCCTAAGTTCTACACCTAGACCACCTTTCCCCCCGCACCCATCAAAATGCATTCGCAGTTGTTCACTTTCCTCAGACTTACATGGTTGATAATAACCAAGAGCTGTAAAGTGTTTATAGACCACCTGTCCAGGATCTCACTTAATCCTCATGAATACCTTGGAAGAAAACCACATGCTCAAAGCCATGCTTTCAGAACTGGACACCACAACCTATCCTAATAACTGAGCTGTCTCTAATAGTTGTACAAGTGATCTAATGGTAGAAATGTTTCAAAGACTTCAGTTTCCCGCACGTTTGTGTGTTGTGCATAAGCACTTATGTTCACTAGGGAAACGCTGTTCAAATGTACTAGGCCTTGACGTTCAAGTTTTACAAACCTTTTAGTTAGATTGTGGGAGTGAATGTCCACATAAGTGGTTAAATACAGGAGCTTATATTCATTTACATGAGGGTGTGTGAGACTTATTAGTTAATAAATTAATCAAAACATCTCTGAAATCATTGGAAAAAGTAATGGTAATATAGATATTAGTTCATTAAAAAAATTTTTTTGTATCTATCATGTCAGGAAGGCAACTAATTCAAGACTGACATAGCAAAATATGAAGTCAAAATCCAGTAGCCATGTAAGACCAAAACAAGTATTAATAAACCACATGAGCACCAATAGTGATAGTAGAAAACAACTACAGTAGGAAAGGAAGTACTAATGAAAAAAAGACCATATCTCAAAGATTTAGATTTAAATGAGATGCAAAAGGATCAAACCAATGTTCCTGGGCACATAAATGGGGAACAAAATGTGGTACATACCACGGATGGAAGATTGAAAGACAAAGAGCCTTTAAAAAAACAAGATGGAGGAAATCCTGCCACCTGTTACAAGATGGCTGAATTTTGAGCATATGATGCTTAGTGACTATGACAACCATATAAAGGACAAATACTATATGATTCCTTTATATCTTAGGTGGCCAAATTCATAAAAGTTATAAGTAGAAATGGTGGTCACCAGGGAGAAACAGAGAGGTTGGGAGTAATGGAGTACAGGATTTCAGTTTTGCAAGATGAAAACGTTCCAGAACTCTGTCTCAAAACAATGTAAATATACTTAACACTATAAAACTGTACATTCCAAAATGGCTAGGAGAATAAATTTTATGTTGTTTATGACAACAAAAAGGAGACAGAGCTGGGTGTGGTGGCACATACCTGTAATCCCAACACTCGGGGGGCTGAGGCAGGAGGATCACTGCGAGTTCGAGACCAGCCTGGGGTACAAAGTGAGCTCAAAGCCAACCTGAACTGCATAGCAAGACCCTGTCTCAAAAGACAAAAAAAAAGAAAGAAAAAAAAAAGAAGAAAAGAAGACAGGGTACAGAACAAAGTCCCTGTGATGTATACACCCCTTAACTTTTGCTCTCCTCTAAGAGCAAATTCAGGCCTTACCCGTGCAGCACCATTACTCCCTGAGGTTCCCCTGCCTGCTCCACCATCTTTAATTCCTCATTAATGCCGCCCACACTACAGCACAGGTGTCACAATGTGCGAATTCCAAACCTGCTTCCTCGCTTTGAGTATCCTGATTAAATTATGTAACCTTCCCCCAAGTTCTGATTCCTCCTTTATAAAATAAGGATAACATGCCTCATATCTTAGAGCATTTCTGACAGATTAAACAAGTCAAATATGTAAAGTATATTTAACAGTATATGACATGAAGTGCAAGTTTACAAAAAATGCTGGTTCTTATTAATTTATTAATTAAATAAAATACTGCACTCGATCATATTCAGACTATGTTAACATACTTGGCTTGAGTGGTATTCTTCAGACAGTTATTCACAGCAATGTTACATTCTTTTAAATAAGTACTGTAACTTATTCTTCTCATAAGCCCACAAAGCACTTAACACAGCAGTAAACAGTTTTATTAATTTCATGAAATACAGATGTGGTTAGGATTTAGAGATGGCTGATTTCACCTAAAGACAACAGAGCTGGAACACAGGCCAAAGTGATTCTCAGAGATCCCAGCTCTGCCCTGTGAAATCCAGGAAGCCTTGGAAAATTCTTTTCTTGCACCTCACGACTGTCATCAGTAAGCAGGGATGATAATAAGGCCTAACAGAGCCGGTTTTAAGATGAACTGAGTGAATATGCATAAGCATCTTAGATTAGTGTCTGGCAAATAAATACTCAGGAACTGCTAGATGGAGAATAACTGAAGTTTGATCTTAAAATAGGCAGGCTCCAGGCAAAAATCATTTCATGCTTGCATCAAGGAAAAAGGATTAGTTTAAGCTATATTTTTATTATCATAAAATTTAATGTACAATCTGAAAAAACACAACTCTCAAAATCCAGAATTTAACATCTATGTATGTCCATACCCTTGAAGGCCAGGAGTCTTAACTCCTTTCTTTGGTTTTTCTCCGGTACCGGGAACTGAACTCACGACCTTGCGCTTGCCAGGCAGGCGCTTTTGCCGCTGAGCTAAATCCCCAGCCCCTATAACTCCTTTCTTTAGTATGGGCAGTTAATCAGTAGCACAGCTAACACCAAGGTTTAGGGATTTTCGATAATATCTTCATGGTTAAGTGTTTGATACTATCTTAGTAAGTCCTTTCGTCTTTTAAGCTGCCCATCTAGATTTTTAGTTAATTGGCTGAGGTTTGCAACTTGTTATAAATTCTAATGGCAAGATAATTAAAGTAGAACCACGATTCTTGGGCAACCAAGGAAAGACTTCATCTTCTACAGTTTCCCCAAGGGCAGGAGTGGAAGTCATGGAAAGAAGAGATGAAGCCTGCATCACTAAGGTAGACACTGGTCTGCGCATCTCTAACCTTCAGGCACTTGCACAAGGCCTGGTACTGGCCGCTTGTACCTCTCCACAGTGGGACATATCTGTATACAGACAACCGAAAGAAACAGAAGCAGACATCTTTCCTTAGTGACCTTATTCTTCACAGGAACTTATTCTGCAGAATTCTGTCCCATTTCATGATATGTTAGACACAGCTTTAATGTTCGCTCTGGTGAAAACGGTCATTATACTTCAATACAAAAATTGTAAAATGTACGCTTATGGTGTATACACATTTCTGTATGTATGCTACACCCTGATATAAAAATTTGTGTACAACCATATACTGTACTATCTCTGAACTTATGACTCACATTTTTAAACCAACAACCAGATGTTTCAAAATAGCCTAGTATGAATATTTCCTCTTTGTATTTATAAATATCACCCTGACCTCTTTCCCAACTGAACTTGAGGGCTTCCTATTGGTTTGGTAACTGTCAAGACTTTTTTTTTAAATGAAAAGAAAATATCTCAACAAATGTCTCCTAACTTATTGGTCTATTTACTTACATTTGCTCATTTAATAAATATTTAAGGAACACTACTTTCTCCAAGATAATAGTGGGAAATATTTGCAGTTCAAGATAACAGTATCTATTACATCATGTGAAAACAGGACTAACAGCTACACAGAAAGTGAAGATACAATGGCCCCCTCCAAGAGTTTAAAATGCAGTGGCAGATTAGACATGACAATGAGCAAAGGACAATCATGTGTATTTGAACAATCAATCTCTTTACTTCTCAGTGCCAGTGAAGAAGGAATAGCAAAACAAAACATTTTGGAAAAATGTGTTATATCTAAAAGAGCACCTAAGACATAATGATATTAAAAAATAATTTTGTGAACCTTACTCTTCCTATGGTTTACTTTTAATCACCTAGAGAAGCGGAATTATGCTTCAGGAATGCTTTGGAACTCTAAAATATCTCAAGTCAACTCCATGACTCTAGCACAACACTGCAGCAACTCAGAGCTGTGCCAATGGAGGGGATCACTGCAGGGCCTAATGATGACAATTTCAAGTCGTAGACAAAGAAATGTTACAGGTGGAGAGGGCAGTATTCATTTTTTTTTGTTTTGTTTTTCATTAGTATAAGTTTGTAATACATAATGATTACCTTCCTTGTGGGGAGCTGGTACATGTATATAATGCATTTTAGTTCTTTTTAAAATTTATTTTAGTTTAGCTTATTAGTACACATGTGCAGTACATAATGGTTACATTTCTTGCAGGAAGTTGGTACATGTTCACAACACACCCCAATTCATTTTTTCATATTCCTTCACCCCATCCTTCCCCCATCCCTCGATCCCTTTTCCTTAACAATCTATTTTCCTACTTTCTATGACAGTACCTATCTTTTAATTTTACTCTGGGTTTCTCATCTAAGAGAAAACATGATATTTAAATTTGTGCATCTGATTTATTTCACTGCACATTATGGTCTCAAAGTGCATCCATTTTTCCTGCAAAGAACTCAAGTTTTTCTTTCTTTATGGCAAAGTAGTACTCCACTATGTGTAAATACCACATTTTCTTTGATCTGTTCATCTGCTGATGGACATATGACCCAGTTCCAATATTTAGCTATTATGAACTGTGCTCCAGAATAGCAAAAGCAAATCTGAGTAAAAACAGCAAAGCACGAAGCATCACAATCCTGGACCTACAGTTATATTACCAAGCTACTGTGATAAAAACAGCATGGTACTGGCACAAAACAGACATAAGGATCAGTGAAACAGAAAAAAAAAAAAAGCACAAACAACCCCAAGTACATTCAATTATTTGATCTTTGAGGAAGGGACTAAAACACACAGTGGAGGAAAGACAACTTCTTTAATAAATGATTTTGGGAGAAATGGCTACCTACATGCTGAAGACTGAATCTAGATCCATATTCTTACCATGTACTAAAATCAAAATGAATCCAAGAACTAAAGGCTCAACTAGAAATATTTAACCTGCTGGAACACTTCTTAATTCTTTTTTCAAAGATTTATCCCTTTTTCCTATTATTTACCTTTTATTTTGCTCTTTATATTCTTGGTTTCTCATGTAAAAGAAACCATATAATATTTAAGTATATGTATCCGATATATTTCACTTAACATTATGATCTCAAGGTGCATCATTTTCCTACAAATGACTCTAGTGTATCCTCCTTTTTCTTTAAAAGTGGAAGGAACGCCATGAAGGCGGCAGAAGGGAGGAATAAACACCAAGTAACAGCACGGAGGCACAGTAGCTGGGATGGATCCATGATGCTTGAGGAGCACTGAAAGATGACACCAGAGCTGCAGGCCAGAGTCAGCTCTGGAGGGCCCTGAAGAGCAGAGTAAGGAGTCTGCACTTTTTGAAGACACAGGGAAAAATCTGTAAAGTCCTCACCATCACCAACTCCAGAAGTTCAAGTCTCTGATTAGAAAAGAAACCACAAGTCTCCTCCTCTGTTCCACAGATCAAACCCTTCCCTCCTCATGCTCTACACACTGTAACCACTGATGTCCTTTCTGCATTCTGTTTTGGTGAAAGCCATCTTATCAGTCTCTGAGTATTCCCTCACCTGCTCATCCCCATACTCACGAACAGTGTAAGAGAGAAAGTCACAGGACTTTTTGCCACAAGTATTGTTCATCACCAAAGCTGCCCAATGAAATGACTACTCCAATCCAGATTAGGGCTCTTTTGTTCCCTCCTAAATCATAAACAGCTTATGCTGAGTCAGAAGTGTAACATTGCACAAGTTTCTAACTAGACAGAAGCATGAGAAGAGAATAACTATTATTAAGCCAAATGGCTTAACTAGTATTGTGCTTAATTTGGCCAATACTTTTTAAAAAATGAAATAAACTATAAAGCAAGATCAAGATGACATCTGTGAGCCTTTCTTTCACATCTGTCACATTTGATCAAAACTAAGAAACATTTCCAGCATTATCTTTAAAATCTCTACCTAACAGTTTATAAAGAGTTCCAAAAACTTCCACATTTTACCAAGTGCACAATTTGAACCCAATAAATCAACAAGTAAAGAAGGGAACACGTGCTAAGAGAAGCTATTAAAGCAATGACTGTCATTTACACTCAGCGTTTTATAGTCACTTTCACCAAACTTTCTGAGTTGTAAAGACGTGGGTAAGAAAGCAACAAAATAAAGAAAATGAGATTCCCTCCTAGATATCTTGAAGTCCATAATCCAGATTCTGAAATAGGGTTTAAAAACTTCAGTTTCAAAAATGCTAATCTAACAGTTCCTATGAAAACTGAAATTCATTATAATCAGTTCTATATTTAACCACAGTGACTAAGAGTAGTTGAATCTGAAAAGTATTCACTGAATATCTATGAACCTCACTGGGAAGAACTTATGATATCAGGGAAATGATCAATTGTTTTTAAATGTACCATGAGCCTCTCCCTGCATAGGCAACCCATATAAAATCTGACGGGTTTACAGGAGAAGAAAAAAATACAAACACATGCACACCCACATAAATAAGTTTTAATGAGCCATTTGACTTACCCTCTAGGCACATTTTAATTTAATAAATCTTTGGGCACTGACAAATCACAAATCGAGTCTATATAAAACCCTCTTGGTGTTAGGACCCGCCTTAAAGGTGTGGGTTAAATATCTCTTTGGAAAGTAGCCAGGGAGGTATTTCCATTTTGGGCTCTAGCCTACTTCCATGACCCACTTTTTTCTTTTTTAAAACATTGTTAAACAGTGGACTGTCACGAGTCTGCTCCCTGCATACCTCCCTTTAAGGTGTACGAAAGCCATAGAAAAGAGTTCAGAGGGTTTTCTTTTCCCCCTTAAAAAAGTTAGCATTCTTTTTAAACACCCGTAACTTCACCTTCCAATTACTTATGGGCAACGTTCCATAAACTCCTGCTGGTGCAGAGTGCTTAAGTGCCGGGAGATCAATACTGAGCTTGTAAGTACAATACTATTATTGGTAATAACAATGACATCCGATTAAATGTACTTTTAAAAATAGCTTATTTTCAAAACACTTGTTCGTAAGCCCAAAGGATATATTCCACTGAACAGCCCACTTCAAGGACAAGCTTGCAAAGAAAAAGAAAAAAAAGAAGGAACAGGAGGAGGAGGAGGAGGAAAAGCCAGAAAGTTCCTATCACCACAAACTGACAACAGCCTAAAACGTCACTACTCCTCACAAACTACCTTATCGTTCTCTTTTACTTTCCTTGCAATTATCAAAGGTTATAGCTCACAATATAATTTCGAGAAGTCTTCCCCGAACCAAAATAGTTCCAGACTGCCAGAAGGAGGTGGGAAAAGTCGCGAAGAAAACCAGCCAGAATGAAATAAAATACAACTTACTTTAATAAACAGGATGACACCCATCCTCCCAAGAGAACTGTCTCCAAAAGTGCAGGAGATGGATCGATCCCGTAAACTCCTGCTCCGCAGGTCCCACTGCACCGTGCTGGGTTCAGTAGGTGGAGGCCAATGATTGTAATTAAAGTTAATTAACAGGCCGGTCCTTTCAAAGTGTGTAACAAGCAGGGTGCGGGGGAGCACAGAGGCAGGAGCAAAATCTTTATCTCATCTGAGAAAAGAGGGTAGAACTCGCTTTTCGTGGGCGGGGGCAGCGGCGGAGGTCCGGATCGTCGCCCCGCCGGGTCAGATCCCAGCAGCGGGCGCAGTTTCTGTATCACTTACCGCTTCTGGTTTTCTTTCCGCCGCCCACGCGCGGAGCGAAATCCAGGGGGCAGAGACCAGAGCCCAGCGTTTGGCGCTCGAGAACCGACCGGGAAAAGTGCCGCGCGGCCCCGGCGCCTGCCGAGAGGG
>NW_004955443.1:10469428-10537239 GCF_000276665.1 Chinchilla lanigera | reverse complement strand
GCACGGAGGGGAGCGCAGAGCCGGGGCGGCGGAACCTCGCCAGCACTGATGAGTGGTGTTCCTCAGCTAGCCCGGCGGCGCCCGAACTTTGCAGCCTCCCGCCTCGGGGACTGGCGTGGGCGGGTCGGGAATCAGTACGCTGAACCAGACTTGGGTGCCTGGAGCCCATTAGTTAGGGTTCGCCCTCACCTGGAGTGTGTGGGGAAGAGACCGGTACCCCTTTCCAGTTGAGGGATCTGAGGGGCTGAGCACCTGGCCCCGGTCGCCAGTGTTTTCAGGGGTGGCGGTAAATTCCAACAAGGTCTCAGTTCTTTCCCTTGAGGAATACACAGCTCACCACTGATTTTTGGGAATTGCTTTTTCTTTCCTTTCTCCCCAGAAGGGCGGATAACCAGGACTCCGCCCCGTCGGGGTGGACTTTGATACCTGCGCGCCTGGAAATAGTAAGGAGGAAGCGAAAGGAAAAGGAGATTCCAGAAGATCACTGTGGACCTGGATACCTAAGAGTCTGTAAAAGCCAGTTGTTTGCAAAAGAGCTCACAAGCCAACTATTTATATTTAGTTCTTTGTAAGTAAACATTTCCCTGCCAACCGCCTGAAGTTCTCGGGTTAAAAGGTGGAATATACTTACCTTATCTGTTGACAGAAGTGAGGAAAGTAGGGAAAGTGCGGGCCTTATTATGAAAATGAGATAACTGGTGAAGTCCAGAGTCCGACAGGCTTCCCATGCAAGTCCTCACGTAGGACCTGTCTCCTAACTACTGCTCAGGAAGCGCTTTCTTCCTGGGAGACTTCAGCAATTATAAAGTGCCACAGAGGGGCCAAATCTCCATTTTCTTTTGAGCTAAGTACTCCATAGAAAGCCTCATTTGCACCAGGCAAGGTTTCTTGACATTATCAAAACTCCAGCAATTCTTCTTGCTCTTCCTGTTGCATTTATAATAGAAATTTTATTTATGTAGCACTTTCCTGACTCCATCTTAGATGTGTAATCTCCGTGACTGCTGGAGAAGGGATGTGTTTTTCTCTCTTCCTAGGGGTGTTCACGTCTCCTTTATTTTTTTGTCTTTATTAGCTATCTTAAATTCTAAAATTCTTAAATTATAACCTTAGGTTATAAATCAACAAAAATTCTTACAGGAGTTATGATGGATGTGTCTGAAAGTCAACCATCGCCTTGACATAAAGTTACTTTTCTCGGTAGATTTTATTGACTAATTGGGACTGTGTGCCTTTTTGCAAAAATATCTTAGTTTCTTGATTATCCTTTAGTTATTTGTTGTTTAAAAAATTGATTGATCGCTACTTGATACGATGGTTACCAAGTACAGTACAATCTCTGGATTTAGTGTTCTCCGAAGGAAATAAAGTTAAGAGCAATAAGCCAGCAGTGATTTAATACCAACTCTAGGAAGTGAACAAAAATCATTACTCTCCCAGTGGCATAAGTTGGATGCTGGTTTTATGAATCTTAATGTATGGCGGAAAGTAAAAGACATCTGAATAAAAATGGTAAATTCTACTTTTTCTATTTGTTTGTTAATCACCGGTGTCTAGCCAAATACCTAATGTGTTTGCTACATCTGTGCCATAACTCCTTGAGTTAAAAGTTTCTCCAATATTGTATAGTTTTAATTGAAATTTTAATAAGTTGGGCTGGGGATGTAGCTCAGTGGTACAAGCGCCTGCCTGCCAAGTGCAAGGTCCCGAGTTCGATTCTGGTACCCCCCCCAACAAAAAAGAAATTTTAATAAGTTAAATAATAAGTAGTAGGTAAATGGAACATATCTCAGCTGTACTAGTAGAGAAGAAATTATTTATTTAACTCCCCTCACCGACATTCAGGAAATGGAATTAAGAATTAAGATCTGTTCACTGCCAAACCATTGGGGTATATATACCCAGACATTTCCACTTCGGCTGGAATTACTCCAAAGTGCCCCACTCCCATCTTTATTTCCTACATTTTTAGTAAGAGAACAGATAAAACTGCTTTTCCTGCTTTTACGCCTTTGGTACGCCCACCCCTTCTACTCAGCATGCACTCTGCTTAGGAAAGCAGCAGTTCCAGAGTGGAAATTCTCTCCTCCGTGCTCTCTTCTCTCTCCCTTCTCTTCTTGGCCCTTTTTCCTTATCCACGAAGCCAGTCCCCATTGAGCACTTATATGCCGGCTGCTATTCTAAGCACTTTACTTGTAAGTGCTCATTTAATGATCTCCGCAGCTCTTGAAGAGATGGTATTGTCATCCCTCAGTAAGAAAGCATGTGAAGAACTCACACAAGACAGATGCTACAGGATGACAGCATAAGGGAGGGAAAAGTCCAGCCCACTCTTCCCCAAGATGAAGGTCTGCGGTGGGCTGTCTCGACAAAGCCAATGGTGCTGAGCTTGGAATAGCCTGTATCCAAATGCAGCCATACCATGGAAGCTATAGCATTTTCAATAAATTCAGTAACTTATGTAGACCTTGGCCTCCATCTTTAAACTGGGAATAGTGATACCTATGAGAATTTAATGTGATTACATATCTGGAGCATCTAGAATGTGGTGACCCCTCATTGCACCTAGTCTCTTTTCTAACTACTCATCAAGGCTGGGTTTAAATTCCATCTCTTTCCTAAACCTTTCTATGGTGCTAATTCTCAGAATTACTTACACACAGAATTTAATCTTTCCATTTTTTCTAAAAAAAATCCAGTTTAGTTTTGCCAAATATAAAATATTAAACATGTAGATGTGCTAGACCTGGTGGCGCATACCTGTAATTCCAGTACTCAGGAGACTGAGGCAGGAGGATCAATGTGAGTTCGAGACCAGACTAGGCTATACAAGGAGTTCAAGGCCAACCTGAACTGTGTAGTGAGACCCTGTCTCAAAAAAAAAAAAAAAAAAAAAAGTGTAGGTGCAGTAGACAAACATCTATGTAAAAATATTTAACTCATCAATTGAGATAAATAAGATTAAACATTAATGTGGATCTACTGCCTTTTCCACTCAGGCTTTAGGAAATAATTTTATCCCAATTTGAATATTTGAACATGCAACTATGGCAGCAGTGACTTCATCAGCAGGGTTATACTTCGAATTATTACATGCTGTCTTTGCTCATGACAAAGTCCCCACTCCCACTCCATCTCATCACACCTTCCCCTTGCTTGTTGCTTGCTGGCAATCAAGTTTTTGTCTCAAGTTATGCAGGTTATGCTTTCTGGGGACTTTGGCTAAGATGATTTTTTTTTTCTTTTTTACATCTTCTGGTGTTCATTTACTCATTAACTCATTCTCTATTTTAGAAGCAAGTTGTTTTCTATTTGTGTACCAGATAGGGAGATGCAAGCTGAGACTTGCGTGGTTACAAGGCAAGAGTGTCAAAAATATTGACCAACCTACAAACTTATCCCATCTATGGCATGTGTAAAAGTGCATTTCACTGCTGTGATCATTTGGTTTCTGTCTTTATCCCTACCGTAAGATTAATGGATGTCATACAGCAAATCGAGGCCTTGACCAACTAAGCCTTAAATGATGCCTCGACTGGTCTCTCTCCTAAATGAAGAAAAGCTAATATGGCAAATCATCCTCCAACTGTCTTTGGATGGTATTAAACATTCTAACAATGCAGGGGGATATTTGTAAAATTGTCAAAGCTAAATGTTGTGTATACATTCCTGATCCTTCTGCTAATAGCTCTAAGGCTATTCAAGATATTAAATGACAGGTTAAAGCCATGTCAGATTCTAAAATTCCCTAACCCTTCTTCTTATCCTCTTTGTGGGAGGCTATTACTGGCTCTTCCTGATGGAAATATTTGTTGTATTCATAATAGTCTTGTGGATCTTATTTGGCCCATGCATAATGAACTGTTTCTTTGGTCTTGTCTCCTCCAAACTTAAACCTATACACCTACCCAAGATAAAAATGCCTGGCATCTCTCTAGGAGCTTTAGATAGGCCCTCTGTGGAGTGTCTCTGACTGTTGATCACAACTATAATCCCTTTCAGCCAGAAGTAGCCAGAATGGTTATCATCCCTTGCCCCCTCACAGCAGTTAGGAGTACCTCTTTGGGCGGGAGTGGTTATTACAGACAGCTAAGTTAGGTAGAAATATTACAGGCAATCAGAAAGGTGTAGGCCCTCAAGGGTGAGTACATGAGGAAGAGAGGATGAGAATACATAACAACCATGGCTGAAGTCACATCCATTAAAGTTCAGGCCTCAAAATAAAGAGAGAATGACCTGCATGCTTCCCCAAGGAATAAGCAGCATGCTATAATCAGTATTGCCTGGCCCAGTGAAGTCTAGATAGACATCAGTCACACAGGTGGGTGACCAGGACCTCCTGACTCATCTCTTCCCAAAAAGGTCCTTGTACTTTCCATGTACACTTACTATGTGACTTGCTTCCTCATTAGATCAACATTATCTGAGTGTCTATACTTAGAATCTTATTAGTCATCATAGTTTTGTACCCACCTTGTGATTTGGCTCTATAAAACTTCCTCGAAAATGTGAGCTTCTTGACAACTCACTGGACCCCCTCCTCTCTCTCTCTCAAGAGCTATCTCTCCCCATAAAAATTCCTACTTCTACGCACTTCTTTACATGTTCTAGATATAAGTCCTTTGTCTAAAAGACAGTTTGCTAAAATTTTTTCCCACTCTGGGAGGTTGTCTTTTCACTCTGTTGGTGATTTCTTTTGATGTGTAAAAGCTTTTTTAAAAAATGAGATCCCAGTTGTTGATTCTTTGAGATGTTTTCCAGGCAGTTTGAGTTTTGTTTATGAAGTTTCTGCCTACCCCTATCTCTTATGTTTCTGTTTTTCATGGCAGCTCCGTGCTGTTTTGATTACTGTAGTTTAATAGTATTTTTTGAAGTCAGAGAGGGTAATGCATCCTGTGTGTTCTTTTTGCTTTCACTTCGTTTTGAATTTTCTTTGCCTTTTTTTCATTCAGTATTATTTTCACTGTTTTACTTTTGGACACATCTAATTCTCTAAACTCTTTTCTGATTCTGTGACTGAGGATTATATTACAAACCACTTCCTTTATATTAAAAGTATTAAATTTTCTCATTTATCCTAAATATGCACAATAATTACTTCTTCCAGTTATTATTTTTCAGTAGTCTTAAGTATTTTTTCAGTAACATTCAATTTATGACATATCCATATAAATACTTAATGTGTTTTAAATATCTTTGTCTCCTTGTTTTTTAAACCAATTCTGTCAGGTGACTTCTTCTCAAACTCAATTTGGTTAAAGATATATCCAGCCACACCTGCATTCTAGCAGTTTAGTAGTTATCAGTTCAGATTAATGTATAATAATCGAAGGTAATCTAGATCTTGTGACATATATACTACACAGGCACGGTGACTCAACTGTTAACATTTTTTTGATTCTCTCCCCAGAGCTGGGAATGAGGTGCTATCATCATTATCTGCTTTTCAGTCAAAGAAGAAACCAAAAGGTTATCTCCTCTAAGAATTTATGTCCAGTAAAGAAAGGAGGTAGGACTCAAACCCAGATGAGTAGGTTCAAAGCCTGTGTCTTTGTTATTGAGCTATGAGAGTATAGAGAGAGCTTTAAAAGTTTTGACTATAACCACTTCTTTTCTGAAGCCAGATTTTTGGGGGAAGATGATGTACCTGATATTCAGGTGTAGCCAATACTATTTCCTGGATTTTTCTGTTGCCCTTGTTTTTACTGATGTCAGAGTACCCTTAATATTTGACTTCCCATCTTGACTGTGAAGATCTTTAATTACTATTTGTGTTGCTGAAATACCCATCACAGAACCGTGGGTAAACATTTTATGAAGATGAAATACTTATATTCATTAAGCTATCTCACTTTGTACTTTGTAAGAAGTTAGAAGAGTTGCTTTGAAAGTTTTATCAACTCTTTTTTATCACAAAGGTTAATGATTTTTCCAGGTTACCATAAACATAAGAGCAGCATAGAATATTCAGTCAGTTCAGTTACTGACTATCAGGTGATGGCATTATGGGAAAGATATTTTGAAATATAATTTTACAGCCTAGATATCCATCAACAGATGAATGGATAAAAAATGTGGTATGTACAGAATGGGAGGATTAGTCAGCCAAAAAGAATAACAAAATCATGTCATTTGCAGGAAAAAGATGCAACTGGAGACCATCATGTTATTCAAAATAAACCAGTCTCAGAAAGTAAAAGACTGCATGTTTTCTCTTATATGCGCCATCTAAAAACAAATCTATCCATCTATACATTCACCCATCCATTCATCCATCCATCCATCCATCCATCCATCCATCCATAAGAGAGAGATGTCAGGAAACTAGAAGGTACAATTTTAGTCATGGAAAAGGATATTAGAGGAGGGAAGAAGAAAGAAAGAAAGGGTAATAGGGAAGGAAATTAACTAAATACATGCATATACTGATATACCGGAACAATTCTCATTATTCCATATTATTAATATGCACCATATTATTAACATAAATAGATGAAATATATCTTTAAAAATCGTTAGGTAATTGCAAGATGCAGGTAAGTATACATTTTTCAACAAAATTAATATTTCAGAAACTCATTTAGGCACTCGAGGTGAACATATGTCGTTGATTCTAACATGCCTGTTTTTTTCCTTTTTTTACAGTACTGGGGATTGAGCACAATGCCCTTGACCTGAGCTATATCCCCTGCCCTTTTCAATTTTATTTCAAGACAGGGTCTCATTAAACTGCAAAGTTGCTCAGGCTGGACTCAAACTTGCTATCCTCCTGCCTTAGAGTCCGAGAGTTCTGAGATTACAGGGGTGTGCCACCATACACAGATACACACCTAAATTTATATTCTACTACTTCTGAAATGGGGATTTGTATTAAAATTAATTGCTGTTAGCTAGGTTCAGTCATGTTGTAAATATCTCTGCCTAGATGCCTCATGAATTTGATCAGGGATGTTTAATCGTGTCATCATTTCCTTTCAGTTATTTACATTGAAACAGAGAGAGACAGAGACAGGGACACAGAGAAAGACAGAGAGACAGAGACAAAGAGAGCTTGTCAATTAAAATGTATTTGAAAGGATTATACTAGTTTTCTGCAGAAGGCAAGGAAGCAGAGCCTTGTGGTATTTGATAAATCTGAAAATTCATTTTGTTTATATATAATAAAATTTAAAATGAATATTAAGTACTATGTCATAGTTTAGGACCCAGTCATTTTTTAATTCAGAGGTATGAAGTTATTCATATAGAAACCATAAAACATCACACTTTTAAGTTGTTAATATCCTCTAATTTCTGCTGTTGCTAACATGAAAATCTAAATTTATTGTCGTATGGAAAGAAGCCCTTAAAGAAAAATCAATGCTAAGAGAAAGTCCAAAAAATCTAACTATTTGATGAATTTGTGAATGACATGCATTCACTGAATGTAAAATCATTGCTTCCACATATGTGTGTCATTTACTCTCATGTATCTCTGTAGCTGAGTTTAATAAACACACAAAAATAATCTCTTTGTGCTGTAACTTGAAAATCCTTTGTGGCTCTATTTTTTTTTTCCGTTCCCTCAAAAAGCTGCACATAATCAACTTTGAAATCTTTTCTGAAATCAGGAAGAAAGTAAGAGGGTCTTAGACAAGCAAAAGATAGGAAATAGATATACAAAAGCAAAGCTAGAAATACATTCCTTATAAACCAATGACATAAAACTGTTAAAAATGCATTTGAAAAACACTATTATCAGTGTAAACAGTAAGTGAAATATAAAAACAGTTGGTGAAACCTCGTGTGCTATGACAATTCATGAGAACAGAGGCCACAAACTGGCTGCCCATGGGTACAATGAGGGCAGGAAGGCCATGGCATGTTTCAGACCACATAGACTGCAGCAACTGTTACTTAGTCTCTACAACTTTGATGTTAGATGAAAAGATTCAGTTTTTAGATTCTCTTTAAAAGTCAGAAGGTCTGAGCTACACGTGGTATTACACATCTGTATTCTCAACACCTGGGAGGCTGAGACAGGACGATGGTGAGCTGGGGGCCAGCCTGGGCTACATAGTGAAACCATTTCTCAAAAACAAATATAAAAATTAGGAAAGTATCAGGAGATCTGATAGTACTGAACCCACATTCACACAAAACAAGTCTAAATGGACTGGAAAATTGACTGGCCTTTTTTGGACAGAACATACACTCTTTAGTTTGCTATAGTCTCTGCATGATCCATTTCCTCTTGAGTTAGGACTCAGGAGTAGTACAGGTTGCAACTCGGGAATGTTGCTTGAAATTATGGTCAGTAAAAGACAGCCCTGCCTCTAGACAAGCTTACTGACTTCTGAAACAGAAGTTTTAGAAATAGACAACCCAGACAATAATTTAACACCCACAATATTAAAACTGTTTTACCAGCAGAAATGGCAACAGTAGAATCATCATAATAGCTACTCAAGCAGCTATTGAGTTCTTAAAATAATTTGAATAACAAATTAAATACTTTACAGATGTTATTCACTCAACTGATTTTTATAGATATTTTAAGATATGAAGAGCCAGACACAGAGGTAAACAAAGTGGATCTGATTTATTATTTTCTTGGAGCTTACAGTACAATAACAGAGGTAGCTGCTACCCAAATAATCACATTAATTTTTGGTTATAAGTGTGTGACATATATTATGTATACACATCCACACATATACTCTGTGTATACTGTAATATTTAAAAATATATAACGTATATTCCATAGTATATGTATACACATTTTTATACTTTTATTTACATGTTTACAACATATGTATGCATAATTATGTTTAAAACAGTGTAAGTCTGCTGATATTTATCACTATTTAACATCAAAACTTCTTGATTATGGCTTAAATTAATACATTAGGGGAGATGAAGAAATACTTCTCCCCAGTCTTCTGTTCAGATGCAGGGAGTTTCCAGCCCTCCTGGTCTTTCTTTGCCCTGCCACAGCCCAGGTCACGTGTTGTACCCTGTGATCGTGAAGTAACTTATTTATTCAGTACATTTGGAAGGAGGCCCCGGCCACTGGAGTCCTGCTTCTACCTCCCCATTTTCCCTTTCCGTGGGCTGCCATCCAGAATTCTGTGCTGCTCTTCCAAGCTATAAGACCTATGAGAAATCAAAATGTATCCATGGCTTCCAGAACGTAACATGTTGTCTAAAGGAATACAAGTAACGCTGAAATCCTCATCCGTCTGATTCCTATCTTTCCATTGATTTGAATCCAAGCACCACAGCATTTGTGTTACCAGAAACAAACAATATTCTATACTAGAGAAAAGTAAGGAAAAGTAATGATTTTTGATTGGTGAATCAGAAAAGCCTTTTTTTAAAAAGTGACATTTAAACTGAGAAGTAAAGCCTGGCTGGGAGTGGGCTGTGTGTGCCGGGCGTGCATGGGGGAGGGCAGGGATTTGTTCCAGGCGAAGAAGAGCATTTGTAAAACCTCAGAAGCAGCAGAAAGCAGGATCCCTGGAGGAACTGAAAGAAGGTCTTTCAGCTACATAGTGAATAAAGTAGAGCAGAACAAGTTGAAACTAGAGAGGTTGCTGCAACATACAGGGTCTTACAGGCCATGCCTAGGGTTTGAGATAGTTATCAGAGGGGCAATGGTAAGTTATTAAGGGAATTTAAGAGGGAAGTAAATAATTAATTTTAATTCCTTATTTTATATAATCTTCAAAATCCTTGAGAGAAAGTATTTTTATGCTCACAGTTAAGCTGAATAAACATAGATGCAGAGATACTAAACTGTAAATGTATTAGTTGCTAACATAAATGATTCCAGGATCCATCCAGTGAACCAGAACCCTACTGTCTCATGCATGGAAAATTTATGGCATGTTGCATTTACAGACTATTACATACGGGTAATATATATGAGCAATGTACAGGTTATTTTGAGGTGCTAACTACACCGCCATATATTTGTAACTTAGTACCTCTGTGGACAATACAGTGAATTCAGCCTCTCACTTTCTACAGTAAAATTCTAATAAGCTAGGGAATTTGTTTTGTAAATGTGAATTGCCTCTTTTGTGTTGTAGAAACAAATTTAATAATTGACCCCAAACCAAGTCATTAAAAATATATCAGAGGAATGGAAAGAGAGAGTAAGAATGTCTAACCACTTTATGTAAATTTTTGGTAGATCTAAGAGTGAAGATGCTAACCATGTCACCTTCTTTGTGTGTGCCCAAGAGCACCAGAAATTAACACAATGTGAGTTTATTCCTGTAAAGCTTGTAGGTAGGTTATGAGTACCTTGTGTGTCAGCCACGTCAATTGCTCATACTTTAGAAAACAAAGGTTCATGTATTTTGTTTCTCTGCCTGAAACAGTTTCTTTAAAACACATTTTTAGAGAAGATTCCTATCTGGCATTTGCTTATTTCTCTGTGTGTGAAACATGACGTGCTCTCTCAGTTCTCCTGAGCAGCAGGTGTAGACTTTCAAAGACCTCACTCACAAGCCTGCATTTCCTTCACTCCACATGGCTTCCGTAGCATCCTGCGTCATGGTTCTGTATTTTTTCCTGTGGAAACTCTTGTACCTACACTACTGCCACTTCAATCTGGTTTAGCAATCAAAAAACATGGTGCCTGTCCAGTAGAGCTTGCAAGTGCTTTAAGGAAACTGTGGTAGTCATGCCTGATTGAATTCTTCTTTCTTTCACTCATAAAGGAACTACTGCTCCTGCATTCATCCAGCCGTGAATGCTTGGCTTTTTCCTTACAGTTTCTAGGGCACTAAAAGAGGAGATTTTTTGTTTTTCATTCATCTCTAGAAAGAACAAGAAAATAAAACAGCACTGGCATCTGTCCCTTGTCTTTATGCTCTCGGATACCCAACTTTTACCGAACCAATACATTTTGTTTTTGAAAGTTACCAGTTTCCTTTAGTACAGCGTCTCTACAAAGTGAAAGTACACTTCCCAGTAAAAAGCAGAACATTTGAACAACCATCAAATGAGTAAATATTTTAATGAAATAGCCGAACTCAACAGAGGGCAACTAAATATGCATAAAAAAAACTTTTGTCTTTCTTCCATTTTCACTTTCAAGCTGTGCTTTTGAGTTTTTCTCCTGGCCCTGAATGGAATATAGGGTGTGACTCCTAAATTTTCTGATCTGTATCAATGGCAAGAACAATGTGATTTGTGTGATAGAAAGGCCTAGTTCGATCTAGCCCACAGACTACCCATAGTTTGTTTAATTCAGTATAAAGCCTACTGCCCTCCATAGGTATCTTGCCCCCTCAGGCCTGCTTGCTCTGAAACCTGCTTCGAGAAAGACGAGTGGAAAACGAGACACCTAAGCATGACCCTCTTACATGCTCATGTCCTCCCTCATTCTCTCACTACTGCATCGGATCCTTCATGGGTCAGATCAAGGGGAAAAGGAGGCTGAGAGGAAGGGCAGTCTCTGAAGCGGTGAGTACAGCTGTAATTTTTCTGGCTCTTTCTTTCTTAATTATCTACTTCACTCCACCCCTAGCCAACACCCGAAACCCTGCTGCATTCTACCTGCTGCTCCTGAGATGTGGGGAATTCTCAGGCAGCAGCTTTTGACAATCCTCTTGCGCCCTTTTTAGCTTCAATAAACAAAGTGCCTCCAGAGGCCCACATGAAACTTCTCTCATACTCTATACCCTCGAGCAAAGTTCAAGGTACCCAGCTTGCATTTACTTCAGGTGAATGAGCTGTTGTGCTAGCCCCTTCAAACATGCTTTCCACATCACATCTAATATGGCTAAGAATAAAAGATGAGACCCTTGGCCATGTGTATCATGTTATAGGCATGAATTAGAAAAAGAATGATACTACATCAACAGAAATGGAGTCTCAGTATTGCAGGAGTATGAGCCTGAATGTGCATATGTTTATATTTATTAAGTAGTACATATATTTATAAATGCTGGGTTTATATTTATTAAATACTATCCACATGCCCATCCAGTATGCCAACTATTTCTCTTGAACTTCACAGCAACTGTATGAATTAAATAAATTCTGTTATTGGCATCATTTTATAGGTGAGGACATTTAAAGGCAGAAAAGTTTAAGTTAACTTTCCAAGGCAAAGCTAGAATCCAAGCATAGCATCACTGTCATTTGTGGATACTGAGGCCTGGCTCACTGTAATCATTACATCAGTGAATCTCCCCGTGGGAAGGAGTGTTATTAGCTTAAGTGGTGAGTGGAGCTAGGCTATTAAAATGGTTTTTTACATCTGTAGCCAAGGTTTACCCAGATAACAGACTTTAACACCAGCTTTCATCTTTGTGTTTATTGATAGAAATCTTTCTCCAAATGAGGTATATCTTGGGTACAGGCCTGTACAAGATGACAAGCTTCTTATTAAACAATATAAAATAAGGACAAGGACCTAGATTTAAAGTATTCCATCCATTCCTTCACATACCAGTAACAGTCACCAATGTCTTAATTCAAGTTTGTGTTATGGTGAATGAAATTTATAGTTCCGTTATGGTTTCTAGGAGTCTAGGTATGCATTTTGAATTTAAATTCCTGGCCAGACATGGTTATACACACCTGTAATCCCAATACGCTGAGACACTGAGGTAGAATTGCAGGTTCAAGCACAGCCTTGGCAATTTAGCAATTTAGCAAGATTGTACTTCAAAAAAAAAAAATTAAAGGTGGCTGGAGATCTACTCAGTTCAAAGATTCTGGGTTCAATCCCCAGTACTGAGAGAAAAAGTAAAAAGAAAGAAGTAAAGAAAGAAGCCAAGTTTACATCTTTCAAAAAATATAATTTACATATCCTTGTGACATCTCATTTTTTAATAGTTTTAAGACATTTTCTTTAAATTGTTAAATTGCCCAGGTTGGGTCGGAACTTGTGATCCTCCTGCCTCACAATCACAGGGTGCTGGGATTACAAAACTGCACCACCATGTCTGGCTTTTTTGTGACATCTGAGTAATGAAAATAATTTTGTAACTCATAACATCGCAGGAGAAAAAGATGAATTGGATTACATTCCTATACAAGTTATCTACACGTTATATTAGTTCTGTATCATGGTAAGTTCAAAACAAATAGATTTGCTATGTAGGCAAGATAGTGTGTCAAAACCCTGAAAAAATTAGGATTCTTTGCTTTCAGGACAGAGACCTTGGTGGCAAAGTTTAATGGGGAAATAACAAGAATTGAGCCTAAGGATAGACCTTGGGAATGGTCATTACTTAATGCATAGTGTTCAAACAGCTTCAAACAGCAAGAGATAGATCCAAGAAAGCATTTGACGAACAGTTCAATGTAATGGGACAGTTATGTCAGCAGAAATTCATAAGGCTCTCCAATGATTCCTTCAGCCAGTCATAAAATTAGCATTTCTAAACCAGATTATAATTAGGCCTATAATTGCTTTAGGGGAAAAAAAAAGAGCTACTTGTTCAAATAAGCCTGGAAAATGCTTCAATCAATACTCTCCTGGAGAATGAATGACATACATTTACCATATTAAAGCGTTCAGGGGGTTCCTGCAGGAAGAAAAACTATTTAATCTTATTTAATTTCATTTAGCATTTCCTAGATTTATTTGATCAGGGAATCAAACTTTTAGTTTACTAAACTACACTTAAAAAACTGATTCTATATAATTAGGGAAATAAATTTCTGACAGGCAGTGCTCAGAGAAACTTATTGAACACTATTTTACAGCAAAGCAATGGAGACACCTTTGACACACATGAGTTAGAGGAAATAATCTGTAAAAATATTCCCAGTCTGTAGATCTTCTAGACTTCTGTTCAAGGCCCATAACATCAAGGCAGAAATACAGTTTAACCCTCCCTATAGCCCAGGTAGGTTAATTCACCTCTTCATAGAAAGGGAGTAAAGTATATACTAACTAAGGATAAAATGAAGATTTTTACTCAGCATTTTATTTTTAATTAAATCCTCTCAGAATCCCCAAAGAATTAAGATCATGAGGTTCTATACCCCCCAAAAAAATTAACTTAGAAAAATTGTAAGTGCGGGATAATAAATGCCAGTTTAAGCCCAAAGATATCTCACTGACAAAATGTAACACCTAAAGAAATATGTGAGAGAAAAATCTACATAAAAGTAATCTTTTCCACAATCCATGATGATAGAACATATCAGAAAGATTCTATGGAAATTTCCATAAAGTGTGATTTTTCTCTTGAAAAAAGTAGGAAAATCCTAGAACCATAGGAATTATCACAAATTTAATATTACAAGTAAAAGATTCAGTGTTTAATGACCAGTGTTTCCCCATATTTCCTTATTTTAAGTTGTAAATAGTAACACTGTGAATTTGCTACTCTGAAATAATTTAATTGAAAAGAATCCTGTTCTTTTACAGCTTCTGTCTACACAGAATTCTAATTTACTTTTCTGTATTTTCATTACCTTCTTATATTTTTTACCTTTTCAGATATTTCCCAGATATTCTCTTTTATTGGGAAGAGAACTGAAAATATTTGAACCTTTTATTTTGTTTTCAATTTTTATGGTTTATTAGTACATGTTTGCAGTGCATAATGATTCCATTCCTTTTGGGGGATCAGTAGCTGTACCTAACACATCCAAATTCCTTTTTCATCTCCTTTCTCCTCCCTCTCTTGGTTCCCTTCCCATTTGTAAAATATCTATTTCCTTATTTCCTATTATCTCTCTTTCATTTTACTCTTATTTATGTTTTGGGTTTCTTGTATAAAAACATCGTGATATTTAAGTTTATATGTCTGGTTTAGTTCACTTAACATTATGGTCTCAAGTGCATCCACTTTCCTATAACTCAAGTTTATCCTTCTCATTATATGTATTTTCATTTGCTTCTTGGAACTAATGCATATTAATGCAAAGTGTGATATTTTATAATCTCTAGAGTTCAATGTATTTCTTAATTCATTACTTTTTTTTGTAAGATGAGGTCCACTATATAGCTCAGGCTGGCCTTTGAACTCACTATTAGCTCAGGCTGGCAATCCTCCTGCCTCAGCCTCCAGAGTCCACCCCAACTACAATTAATTCTTGTTTGGTAAAATCCAGGGATTCAGCTTTATTATTGTTTTTTAGTTGATGAAAGTAATCCTTGTATCCCAAGCCACTAAGGAGCACTAAATATAATTACAACCCCTTTCTTACAATTTGTATGGACTCACAAGTGAAATTTCAAACAATTTGTGCATTTGGTTTGCTAGTTTACATGCACATAACAATACTCTTCCAAAAAATAAATGGGGTTTAAAAATTCGTAAATGTTATAAAGTTTGAGATTAACTTTTATACTGAAACCTAAAAGTTATGGAACACATAAACTTTTTTTTTTTTTTTTTTTTTTTTACATTTGTAATGGTCATCTCAGCTTGAAATATAGATTTTTTAATTATTGGATTTAGAAAATTCAGGGCACATCCGGAGGAGTTATAGTAACAGTTTTGAAAATCTTTTGTATAAGAATATGTTTTTGTTCAAATGAAAGCTTCAGAACAAAATAAAACAGGTAAAATTGATAGTCTGGTTAAAGTAGGAGGAAATACGGGTAGACTACCCTCCCCCTTTACGGAGTGTGGGTAATTTATAGACTGTACCAGTCTTCAGTGACACAGATTGCTCTTCAGCTCAGTCCTGTGATTCAGACTTCTACCATTGGTTATGATGTACAGTTACAATGTACTCAAAAGTGAAAGTTGTTTCTTAGGTGTCCCCCCCCAAAAAATACCGAGTCCAACACAAATATATTCTGCACAGTACATCAAAGAAAGCAGACCTGGTGAGGAAAACTAACGTGAGGGATATATTGGAGCAAGGAGTAGGAACAGTGAGTTGAGCAGCAGAGTTAGCAGCAAGCCCCTACAGAGACCAGTGTTGCTGCCTATCAGCAGGAAGTCCTGCCAGTACCTGCAGCATCAGCAGGATGCCCCGCCACCCTTCCTCCTTAAGTTTCACAACTTTCAAAGCCTTAGTAGCAAAGGAACTGAGAAAAAGAAAACGGAAGAAGCCCCAGAGTAGCTTATACTGTAGTTCTTGAGAACAATTAATATATACCACGGAAGTATAAGGGCTTGGGATAAAAATAAGACAATCTAAGCCCCAATAATAGAAATCATAGAATAGTGAGTGTATCACACAGGTTCTAGTGAGGAGAGCAGAATTCCTATTGAGTGCTTCATGGGAGAGGATTTCATATCAGAAGTGGTAACACGGATGTTGGAGTGCCTGAAAGCAAATATTCAACCATCTGGTAAACCCAGAGTTAGCAAGATCAGGAAAGCATTACCACCAGGGCTATTGCTCTAAACAGGAATGCGTGAAGGTTACTAGAGTAGTAACTTGGAGATCCTCATCCCCTCTAACGTGTGCCATGAGACTTGTTCTAAAAGTGCCACAGAATGGGAATAAATGGTCACTGCTGGAGTAAAAGTAGCATGGGCAGACAGAACAAACAATATAGGAGGGAGGTGTTAATGCCCCCCATTCCCCTTCTAGACTCCCTCTAGTGCCTCTATTGGAAAAAAATTTAAAGGGACATCAAGCAGCAAAAAAAACCCAACAACAACAACAAAAAACCCCCACTATTTAAAGGCATACAGAAGGTGATTTATGGCAGAGACTTAATAAATAAATAGGGAGCTCACAGTAAAGGACCATGTGTGACTCTATTATGTCCTGGATTTTTTTCTCCCAGGTTGGTATGAAGCAACATCAGTGACATTATTTTTTTGTCCTTCATTTGTGTTTTGTTTAAAATGTGAAGTTAAAAATTGTAAAGGAGATAAATGTCTTATGCAATTACTCTCAGCAAAGGAAAAACACTGTGATACAAACAATGGTAAATGATTCGTTCAGAAAGATATTTTCAACACTCAGTTTTATAAATAGATATAATAACATGGAGTAACTTTATTGAGTGCCTGGGAGATAGATTTGTAGGTAATTTTATACACATTAGAAATTATTTAATGTTAGGGGCCTGGGGATTTAGTTCAGCAGCACAGCACCTGCCTGGCAGGTGCAAGTCATGAGTTCGATTCTCGGTACCAGAGAAAAACCAAAAAAAAAGGAAATTATTTAATGTCAGGGGTTTGATTGATAATGCTTGCTTCTGAAATTTACTTAAACTAAAATATAATGCCTAGCTTCCCAAAACGCAATAATCTGTGGCCTCAACCAGGCACGCTTGAAGGTATATGTATTCTTTTAATTATTTATTTATCTTTGGAATAAAATGTTGGCCCTACCCATCACATCACAGATTATGAAACTGTGTGGTGAATCTTTGTTTTGGAAAACTATGACTGAGGGATATTAAACTATAAGTGAGGTACATTAACTTCAATAACTACTGGTCAAATTTTTCTCTCATGTTTGGTATTTGAAACAAATGAATTGTGCTTGCTTTGATCCAAAACAAGGCGATTAAGACTTTAAAGCCAAACTGCAGAGATGGCAATCCCTGCATTAGGCCTAGATTGCCCATTGACTCAACAGGTATTCCCTTCACTAGCACTATATCAGTCAGAGAGTAAGCAGGGGAGAATAAGGATTTATGTCTATGGTATTAGTCTATGGTATTAAACTTTGGTATTAGACTTTGCACAGTTGTGGAAGGAGTGGAAAAGTCTGGAAAGGAGAGGTATATGGAGAGAAGAGAAGTTTTCAAACAGCTACCTGGAGAAGCCAGATAATCCAGTTGCTAAGTTAGGAGGAGGAAGAGAAAGCTACAGGAAATTGTTGTTGTTGTTTTTTTTCCAAAAAACTGTATGGATGTGCAATCAAGTATTTGGCTTATGTCTGCGGTTACCATTGATCATCAGAAGTGGTAGACGGGAGCAAGAACTGCAAGCTGAGGAAGAGGAGAATGGACACACCTGGAACCCACAGAGCATCCACCACTCCACAATTCCATCACCTCCTGTGACCACCAAACAACTGTCAGAGAGTAACGTCCACCGCATCACCTCCACTTTCCAAGGCTCCTGTAAGTTCTACTTTTGGCTAACTCTCGAGGTAAGGGGAAGAGGTAGTTGAGGGAATTCTGAGAAATGTCAGTTTTAGTTTAATGAAGATTACCTAATAGTCTATCACAGACTCTCTGAACAAGAAATGATGCCAAGCAATCTCCTGTAAAATGGGAAACAAACAGTGTATGGGAAGATGAAATGACACTGCAGATAAAACTCTCAACAGTGTCTGCTACATGGTGGACACTCAAAAAACACTTTTTACTGTTACATGTACAACAGGTCAATAAAAATGAAAACTTGTACAATTAACTCTGCTCAAGGTAAATTAATGCCATAAGATGTATTTCTGCCACTGCCGTGACATGACAGTGTACTGCTTAGACCCTTGACTGCTGAGAATATAACAAATCCTCATTAAGCTCTGGAGCCCAGTGCCTCAACTATGCTAGGACCATGTCTTCTCCTTGGCTCCCACACAACGTCTAGGTATGGTGGTGATATGAAGGCAGGTGTGTGTTTTGGCTCAAGCCCACCCCGATGGCTATGCTGAAATTTCCTTAATACTGCAGGCACATTCATAATGCCTCTGCCCAACTAACTTCCTTCCTTCTCTCTTCTTTCCTTTCCTTTCTCTGTCTTTCTCTCAAGGTCAGAGCAAGCCTCTCCTAACTACCTTCCTTTTCTATTACCAGCAAATTCCTAATAAATTTATAGCATATTTAATTTGGTATATGTATTTGCTTCTTGGAGGATATGGACAACCAGTAAAGAAAAATATCAGTATAATAAGAGGGGTTGGGGATATAGCTCAGAGACACAAGCACCTGCCTGGCAAGTGCAAGGTCCTAAGTTCAATTCCTAGTACAAAAAAAATAGAAAATAAGGTTTAAGACTAAAAAGAGAAAGACCTGAAGAAAGAGAAAGAAAAGCAGATTAATTTTTTAGAAATTGGCCTTCATAATTTGACTAGACCACCAAGTACTGACCGAGACTCCCTTCTTTACAGAGTTTCACATGAGTGTTCTTGTGTAGTTGAGTAGTTCATGTACTTTGTCCTCCATAGCAGATGCCAGCTTGAGGAGGAAACTCCTGATGTCCCGAGAACAGACTGAGGAAGACCCGGGGAGCCAGGCCTGTCCCTGCCCCTCATCTTCTTGCTCACTTTTGCTGGGCTTTGGGATGAAGTTATCTCTGAGAGAGTATCCAGGAAGGTGAATCAGCCTTTCCCATGTTGCAGAAAATACAGATAGGTGAACATATACCTCACTGAATTGTCTGCGTGGCAAGATTGAGTGGACTGTGCTCTATTCTGGCCCAAGCCATAGCTGATACAATGTTTGATCTTATAAAACTGTAAGAAATAAATTAATTCTCCATTGTTTGATTTACATTAACTTCCATTCCTGCTTCAATTTAGATTATCAGTAATAAGCATATTTAAATTATTATGCTAGGGCTAGGGATGTAGCTCAGTGGGAGAGTGCTTGCCTAGTATGCACAAGGCCCTGAGTTCAATCCCCAGTACCACAGATAAGCAAATGAATAAATAAATAAATAAATTCATTAATTCATATGCTATTACCTTAAAAACATTATTTTCAAGGACTATAATTTAATATTCATCTATTTTTCCTGCATTTGATATAAGAACTGTGAAGAAATTGTGATGCTTTTTCAAAGCCTCTTTTGGAGTTGTTAATTATCATATTAGCATCAACTATAAAAGTCTAGATGCTCAAGTCATTTAGAATTCAGTATCACAAATATTTTATGCCTCTTTTCAGCTAAAAATGGGACTAAGACTTCATCCTGGCATTTCTTTGATACCAGGAAACTCTCTGTTAAGTTCAGTGTTTAAAATTGATATTATCTGGCAGGGCACTGCGGCACAGGCCTATAAACCCAGCACAGGGAAACTGAGGCAGGAAGTTCTCACACTGAAGTCCAGCCAGGGCAACTTAGCAAGACCCTGGCTCAAAATAAAAAATGCAGAGTGCCCCTTGGCTTGATCACCAGTTCAGTAAAACAAAACAACACAAAATATGTTATTTCTGTTTCCTTTCTCTGTGTGACAATATCTTTCTGATTTAAAGAAATCCTTGGAGTTACAGCTTAGCAGTTGTAGTTTAAGTGAGTGTGTGAATTTATATTGCTTTCCTTTTGATGTAAAAGAAGGACTCTTTCCTGGAACCTGGGTTAGATACTAGAAGAAGAAAGTAGAACTGATTCTTGAAGGGTCGGTTCTCTGGTAAGACCTCAGACAAGGAAGCTCCTCTCTCTCTGTATCTTCATTCATAAAATGAGGAGTTGGTTTAGGGTGACCTGAGGGTTTATTTCCAGCTCTGCAGTTGTACGGTTCTTTCCAAATTTAAATTTATTTGAGCTTGACATTTAGATACCTAATTATCAGAGTATAACACATTCAAAAATGACAGTAAGAGGTGGCTACGGTAAGAGGAAGCATCCAAGTTTGCATCTATGCACAAAGACACCCTCGGGAAATGGACTGCAAAGAAGCATTTTCTTCTTTCCAAAATAGATTTGACTGTTATATCATATAATGAGGCTTTTGAAGTTTCAAGAACTCAAAATTCTGTTCCGTGATCTCGCATCACGGAAAGGGATTTTTTCAGTCAAAAGAGCTAATTCATTATGGGGAAAGTGATGCCAAAAATATCTACAATTTCTTAATCAGTAAAGTAGTTTTGTGCAACTATTTTTTTTTTTCCTGGTACCAGGAATTGAACTCACGACCTCACATTTACCAGGAAGGCACTGTGCTGCTGAGCTAAATTCCCCGGCCCCCAGCTTTGTAAAACTATTACCAGCTTAAAATCATACTTTTTGGTACATATTGTACAAAGCAGATACTAGGTTCAACAACAGTGGACATGGTCTTGGTAACTGGAAATGTAGTCATTTGCTTTGTTTGAGTATAATTTTAAAAAATTGTATTAGTAAATATTTATAGTAAGTAATGATTACATTTCTTGTGAGGAGTTGGTTCATGTACATGATATCTCTTCACTCTTTTTTTTTGTTCCTTTCCTTCCCCTCTTCCCTCTACTCTTTTCTTGGTCTTTTTCCCTTTTGCAAGAGACCCACCTCCTTGCTTCCTATTATTGATCTTTCATTTTATTCATCAATTTCATATTTTAGACTTCTCACATGAGAGAAATTGCATGACAAGCTTGTGTGTCTGATTTATTTCACTGAATATTAGAGTCTCAAGGTAATCCATTGTCCTACAAATGACTCAAATTTATCCTTCTTTATAGAAGAGTAGTACTCCATTAGCTATATATATACATACCACATTATTTTATCCATAAGTGGATAAATCTGTTGATGGACGTATAGGTGGTTTCCAAGATTTAGCTATTATAGCTGTGCTGTTATAAACATGGTTATACATGAATCACTATAATATGTCTTTAACTTGGGAAGATGCCTAGAAGGGGAATAGCTAGATCAAATGGAATTTCTAGTTTTAGTTCTTTCAGTAATCTCCATACTAATTTTCATAGTGGTTGTACTAGTGTGCATTCCCACCAACAAGGTAGAAGAGTTAATCACTTTTAACTTCCTTTTTTCTAGCAGTCAAGATAAACAAAACAATCATATGTGAAAGAATTTGGCATTAGCCTTTGTTGTGAAGTAATAGGTAGTCTTTACAGGCTGCAGCAGGTTATGAATTGTTTATTTACTTGTAGTACTAAGGTGAACTCCAAATGAAAATACATGATACAGGCATATTACATGATATTAGGAATTTATTTATTTAGTGCTGGCTTGCATAGTTAGGTAGCTAGCCACTGCTGATGTGTTAAAGTGCAAGAGAAGAATAAAAGATAAGTGGTTCAATATCAGATACAAGAAGAATGGGACTTTTAGCTCTGGTATCTAAAAGAGGAAACAAAGGAGTAAAAAACAACATAATAGATGCTTAATAAACATTGTTAAATGAATTAACATGTTTTTTGTTATATTGCTCAATTTAGTTTCTAAAATTAAAGTCAATTCATCAAAATGGATTGATGTTTTCCATACCACATGGAACAGATATTTAGAAGTGTGTAAATGTCTGTATATTTAGATGCCACTAATATTCACAATATTTCTGTTGCAGTATGCAGCTGTTTCAGGTGATTGCTGTTGTTTTCTTCTGAAATATTGCAATAAGAAACTTGTGAGAAATCCCTTGAGCCTGATCTTATGAAGAGCTATGAGTTGTATTTTATCTTTATACTGAGATTTTCCAAAGGATATATCTTTCAAAACCTCAAAGGAAGCTATATTTTATATAGCTGATGCAATCTGCCACAGTACAAAAACAGTACTTTTCTGAAGGCTTATAAGAGATCCATATACTTAAAGTCTCAAGATTCAGCTAAAATGGGCTGAAAGTAATTATCTGATAACATATAATTCCACTGGTTTTTCTTTTCTTTTTTTTTTTGTATCCTTCAAAATCATTTACGAGTAAACATAGGGGAAAAGTTACACTAGCAATTAGCATACAGAGGAACAGAGGTTCCACAATCCCCTGTAGAGAGACCGGGTGTGAGTAGAACTGCTTCCTTCAGAGCCTTATACATTGTGGCTCAGAAAAAAAAAAAAAAAAAGTGGTTCTGTTTGTATTTAAACTCATATCCATAAAGTGAGATTAACCAAATTAAATTATACCCACCAGCTGTGAGAAATTTAAGGATAGAGCCAAAGCTTGTTTTTAATTGGTATGTAAGGCAGAGGATTATCTTCTCCTATCTAAGTTCAAGATGTGCCAGGTCACAGCTCTTGTTCCCACGGAAACAAGATATGCTTTCTTGGTCCATAGCCAGAGTAGACGAGAAGGGAAGCAGCCACAAGTCTCTGGTGGCTGCACCCCAGGGGAAGGTGTCACTGTGGAGTTTCCCTGACAGCTACACTCTTGGTTGGTCTGTGCTTCTGCTGTTCTTTCCACAAGTTGGAACTCTGTGACACCTTTGAAGTTACATTTGAGGATGTCTCAAGTTATTTATACTTGACATTTACCACTCTACTTGCCTGCCTGTGCCATTTGTTGCGTTTCTGTCCTTGGTTGGCTTTGTCTAATTTATTTCACACATTCTTTTAAAACCCTGTTTCACACATAACTAATTTGGTCTTTTGAATGCAAATTTTTAATTCCCTTTGGTCTTTATCAGATGCAATTTTAGTCACTCCAACCAGATTTCTAAGATCCACAGGGACAGGAACTAATTCTTTTAAACCATCCATAGAATTAGGACAATGCTTGGCATATAACAAATCTTCAATATATGTTGGACCAACGTGTCACTTCAGGCTCCTGTTCTCAGTTTTCTTCATTTTTAACCAGCAGAGATTTGGTAATAAATGTCTTGTTTCTCTAGAGTGGATTATTGCTGCTAATCTTTTTTTTTTCTTTTTGGTAATGGGAATTGAACTTAGGACCTTGTGCCTGCCAATCAGGCACTTGTGTTTCCCCAACCCTGCTGTTAATAATCTCGTCTTGCTGTGCTATTCATGGCACATAGGAGATAATCATTAAAGTTGCCTCCAATGGGGTTATTGGCCTACATCTCACAGCTACCTTCCAGATTGGCTATCATCACTGTCTCATTGGAAGCTGCACACACATTGCCATGTGGAATTCACTTGCCTAGTTGTAGGTTGTCTTCTGTTTGTGTTTCATACAAAAGGGCACAGCCACAGCTGCTGGATTAAGCAATGGCTTAAAGTATCTGTCCTCAAGGTCATGCAAACATACTACTATGTCTTTGCACAAGAATAAGGACTCCAATCTCATTTTTTAAAAAGCCCACCAAGTAGCTCCTTGTGAATAGCCTCTGAAAGATCTCCTCCTCATCTCAAACAATCTCCTAAAGCCATTTTGTGTGTGTGAGCTTTACATTTCTGGCAATTTCTTTGCTGTGTATGTTTTTGAAGTGCTCTATCTGAGGCCCTGAGACTGTTGAGATTGTTTTCCAAGTATTAAATTCAGAGCTTGTTGCTGAAATGAGAGCAAGTGAAGTACCAGAAAATATTCAGGAGTCTATTTTATTTTTCTAATCTGGAGTTTCTCACTGTGTGAGGTTTGAACATGTTAAAACCGCTTATCTGATCTCAAAATAACTTCATGCACAGTAAAGCAAGGACACTGACCACTGATGCTGGTGTAATCCTTTTTCTGTCGAATATTATCTTTTGAAGGGAAGATATTTAACTTGTAACTGAAAAAAATCCTTATTTTAAAATCTTACAGTTTATCTCCAACTATTAGATTACTAATTATTGATGCTTTAGAAATTGCTCCTGTGAAACTCTATCATTACAACTCTGAAGCCTTCTTGAATGAAATTACGGTTTTTAGCAGAACCGACACAGAGGAGTCTGTTCTTTTCATGGAAGAATGTATCATGTTCCTGTGCACACAAGAAAGAGAAATCCTTTGGTAGGGAACATTCGTGTCTATCTCACCTGTCCCTCCTAGGACGTAGGTGAAGCACTGAGGAAATAATTCCTTCTAGATGCAAAGAAGCCACTTCTCATACAGAGGCATTGATTTACTGTTCTATTCTGTATAATCCAATGAATTCATAGGCAGTATTTTTGCAATGCAATGAAATCATGAATCCCACAGAACCTAAATTATTTTACAGGGATGATTTTTAGACTTTAAAAAAAAATACAACCCTATTTAAGACAGAGAAGAGATCATAACCATTGTATTATTTGGCCCAAAGGTAGCCAAAAGGGTCCTGAGAAAAGTGATGAAGATAAACATGACTTTACTACTTAAATTTGAATTTCCTTGCTCCTACCCCAACCTCAACAAAATAGCTTTTATAGCATTCATTGCCTGTTAGAAGTTTTGCTTTGAAAATAAATTAGTATTGTTCAAAAATGACTATCTAAAATTAATGAAAAGTTTTTCCATCTAGTGTAGATCTGGTTTTAAAACCTGAATTTCACATAGCTTGTTGTTCTTTAGTGGGTAGCAGCCAATAATTACAAACGACCTTCACTTTGTGGTGTTAGATAATAGCACAGAGTATTTCTCACCTCAGCTACAGCTCCTATCTACTGACTAGACCTATTTAAATTGCTTAGCCTGTTTAATGAGCTCCAAAAATAAATGAGTATTACAGAGAAAACTAAAGCACACCTTCTATTTACTGAGAAGTGACAGAGAGGGCACCTCCTCAGTATGTGACCCAAATAACCCAAATCAGATTTAATTCAATATGGGAACCTGGGATTACACCAGAACTGACATCTGGGGACTACAAAAGCATCTGTAATATGTGCAGAGTCTTGAATCTTCTATGTCCTAAAAAAAGATGGAGTTCATCCTGAGAATAAAATTAATTCATTCTTACTCTCATTTTTACCAGGAGGAGTTAAAAAAAAATTAAATGAAATGCAGTTTCCTTGGAATTTTATAGCTCATTTTGAAGTGAAAAATGAGAGAGTAAGTAATCAAGACATTTGTGACTGTGCTCAAAATAACAGGGGAGAAATTTCACGATGATATCACTTCGGTGTGCAGACCTAACACGCAAGTGGCGAGGTACCTGGAGAGGGACTGCACAGGGGAATCAGATTTGACCACTGACAATTCATTTTCCAAACATTCAGATTATTGGTGAGGAAACTGATACTCCTCCCAAGACTGTAGTGCACATGGGTTCATCCAGGTGATGTTTGGTAAGTGAGACAAGATGGCGAGGGAAATTAAAAGCAATAGGGAAAATGTGCTGAAAAGTTGAGGCCAGAAAGGAGATGCCAATGATAATTTTGTAGCAAAAATGCTTTCCTGGGGCCATGGACTGCTGTGTCTCCAGCTCATCCCCTATTCACTGAGATCCTAGAATGGCCTTGAACTTGGTAATGGGAACAGTGAATAGAGGGAGACTGAAACAAAAAGACTGAAACATGTTCTTTTCTGATACTGTATATCGCTAATATCTACAGTGATATAAATAGTGTAAGATATTCTGTGTAATGTAAGATCCAATGTATCAAGATAATAATAGTCTAAAAGGAGACAATGCTACAGCTTAAAGAAACTTAATACTTTCCACCTATAATGCATTTTATTTCAAGAAACATATTTACTTGGAGGTTCAGTGTGTACAATGTTATCCTCCTAGTCACAGTGAACACTATGGGGCCTGCCATAGTCTCAGCTCATTCAAATTTAGTTGAAATAACTGTTTCTGAAAAAACAGCTAATTGGGCATCCCATTGTATACTTTCTTTACTTGAAGAAAGAGTTTACATGATGTTCAGGGTCTGATTTATGCAAAGAACTACTTTGTTGTAAAGTTATTTTTCCAAAGGTTGAGTCTTTGCATGGTATGCCTGGTAATAAGGTCTCCAAGAGATGTCATAGACTATAGGTAGAAGAAATCTCTTGTGGAGGTAAGACTTACACTATAGTAGATCCAAAGGAAAAGGAGGGATTGTGGGTGTGAACTTGGAGAAAGATCTTAATGTCAAAACACATTAAGCCCTTTCTTTGTCTCCTTTTTAAAAATACACTTTTCTCCATTCATGTATTTCCTTTGTCTTTGCACCAGACCTGCTCCTCCAGTCTGTAATCATGCCCAGTAGAAGTCACACAGTAAAGAAAGCTTCGTAACACATTCTAAATAGTAAATTCATAAAGTACACTGTAGCAATGCATGTGGCACACCATCTTTTGAAAATCTGTCTTAGAAAAACATTGGCAGAGAAGAAAACTGTCGAGTTTCCATTTCACATGGAACTTTATTTCATTTGTTTCATGTCAGAGGTCTACGACAGAATAAAGTCATAATCTTTAACACAACAATGACTCAACTGAGAAGTGTTACAAAGCTGTAAACCAAAACACTGTAATTAACTTCAGAGGACATTGATGATATTAAAAATTTTTTGCTAACCAAATAATTAGATACCCATAATTACTTGTCATTTGTGGTACAGCTCTGACACCTTACATAAGTCTATTTCTTTACATTGTGAATCTTGCCAAAAAGAACTTTAGATACTACCGTGTACAACAAAACATCTAAGAATAAGGAACAACTGCAATTTAATAGTAAAGACTGAGGACTTTACTTAATCTAAAGAAATGAAGTTATCTTTGCCAATATGTCAAATCTGGTGGCTTTATTTCTGTACCTCATCAACATGCAAGAATGAAAGGTAAGTTTCAAACATATTATTAAACTGCTCCATTACCATTTTTCTTGGCATGTAAGTGAGATTTTAACTGTTTTAATTTGTGTTAAAATTACTGACATGGAGTTAATTGCCTGTGTAGATCTTACTTGGAGTTCAAGTTTTAATAATTGTGTAAAAAATTATAACTTTTATGAAACAATTGAAATTTTGAACTCTGATCAAATATTTGATAATATTAAGGAATTTCATTAAAGTTTTGCTTAGGTAGGAGAATAGTCTGTTTTTTAAAAGCATATGTAGACTGTTTATTCTGCTTCATTGTTGTCTTAATCATCACATGATTGTTGATTTTTAGCTGTGTCTAGGGCTCTGCACTCCACATAAAATATTTGACATTGGGCCATTACCAAGTAGAAATTACTCCACCTCTATTTGAAGGTCTTGTCCAGCCAATTTGACTGCTCTAAATTCTAGTTCACTCTTGAACTCTTGCCACTGAATTCCAAGCATTTCAAATGATAATTTATTCTTTGTCAAGTAAATGGAATCTGTGTGAGCTATTCTGACATAACCCACTGTATGTGATATGTTAAGTCAACTTAGATATCATTGCTAAAGGATGTGCAGGGAGCACACGTGGTGTTAGCTCTTTTGTAATATGTAAGCTCAGTTTATACCAAAGTAATACATCTGTGTGGTTTTTAAAAAATCATGTAGTATGGCACCAAGTTTGAAGAAAAGAAATAGGTCTTTGCAGTTTGCCTTCCTCCTACCTCAAATATCCAAGCATCTGTAAATGTTTTCTAGTTGAAGGCCCCTAGGCCACCAGGAAACAGATAAGTAGATAGATAGCCAGATAGATAGATAGATAGATAGATAGATAGATAGATAGATAGATTCCAAGGCAAATGTAATGATTATGTTTACAAGTATATACTAATAAAAAAGGCTAGCAGGAATTACTTGTAATTGTACAAGTAGGACTCATTTTTAATTTTGGTGAGGGAGACTCATCCCATGGAGAGCCATGGATGTAAAAGGACTTGGACTTTGCTTGAGAAATCTTCTCTGGATTGAAAATTGTGTAAAAGTGGGAATAATCTTATGATTAATAACCTCAAAAAATCTTTGCTTTTTTTCCAGTGCTCTGTGCATGCTACACAAGCATTAGATAACCCTAAGCTATTCCCCAGCCCTCAATAAGTCCTGTCTGTAGAAATAAAATTGGTAGTGAGAAGTTCTACAGGGGCCAGGGATATAGCTGGCAAGCACAAGGTTCTGAGTTTGATTGCCAGTACCAAAAAAAAAATGAAGTTCTACAACAACTAGGGGAAGAGAATGTGTAGTATCTGGGCCTAGATGATGTTCATATCTTATTTGTGTTTAGCTATGACTACAGAATTGTCTTCACTTCATCTTGATACATCATAATGACAATTGCTAAGGTTGGAATCTTAAATATTCTCTAAAACTCATGTGTTGAAGGTCTGGTCCATAGCTTATGACTTTATTGGAAGGTGGTGGAAAGATTAGGAGCGAGGCCTAGTTGGAGGTGATTGGGGGTGTGCCCATAAAAGGTATATTGAGACCCAGCCCCTTTCTCTCTGTCATTGCTTCCCAGGTGCCATGAAGTAAACAGCTTTGCTCCACCACCCACTCTCCACCTTTGTGTTCTTCCCACAGGTCCAAAGTGATGCGGCCAAACCACCATGGACTGAAACCTCTGAAACCGTGAGCCAAAATAAACATTTTCTTCTTTTAAGTTGATTTTTCTCAGGTATTTTCTCATACACTAGCCAGCACAGTGATGTTCTGTGAAATTTTTATGTTTGCCAAGAGAGTGCTTACACTTACCCATTAAGTGCCAGACCAATTCATGGCAACACCAAGGCTGAGCTGGTGCATCCCACCAGCTCCTAGAAGTCAGAAAGTTTTTCCTCTATTCATGTCTTCCCCAGAAATGATTACATTCAATTTCTTAGCAATTTATTCTGTCATCAACCTCCAGATTCCTAAATATTAATTTCTCTTTGTTTTTAAATATTTGATTTTTTAAAAGTAATTGACTCCCTATTATAGAAATAACCCTTTTATCTCTCTTATATCCATCCTACTATACACATACTTTACATAGGGATCCATCCTGATAATACACTTATTTATAATTTCTACTTTAAAGTCATTACAGACATTTTCATCATATGGCCATGTAAATGTATTTTGGAAATATATGGTATACCCCATCCCTCTCATAATTTTGTTTCATATTGGTTTTAGTATTACTCTGCTACATGGAAGGATAAATTTGAGTCAGCTGTAGGAAAATTGATGTACCTTGAATCCATAGTGTTAAGCAAAATAAATCAGACAAACATAAATATCATAAGACTACACTTAGGTGAGAAACCCAAACTATAAATAAACAGCAAAATAAAAGATAATATGAAATAAGGAGAGATAACTCATTTGCAAATGGGAAGGGGATCAAGAGATGGGAGAGGCATAAAAAGAATTAAGACACATCATATATATATATATATATAAAGTTACACACAATAAATGTATTCATTATATACCACAAATACATATTAATAAAAATGTGCCTTTTATTTCATTTGTTGTTATCAATATCTTTTCAAAAATTTTCTGGTAAAAATAGCAAAACATTCAACAATTTTTCAGTGCCTTTTTTTCTGCTTGCACAGCTTCCTAGACTACTTGGATGAATACCACAGCCTGATCTCAGAGCCATTTGGGCTATAGTACTACTATTACCCTTGGACTTCATGCTAGGCATTTGATTTGGTTCTCTCCTTTGCTGGATTTTCTATTACTTGACACAGTAGTCTTCTCTTTTTCTTGGGTAACCATGTTGATTTCAGTAGAGTGTATCATTTATTTTCTTCCAGGGAAAGGATTCCTGAATCAAACACTTTGATATTTGCATTCTTAGAAATTTCTTTTCTCACCCATACACTTGTACCATATGTACACTTGTACCATATGTACACTTGTACACTTGTATCTTGAAGAAAATATAACTGGAAGTAGAATTGGGAAGAGATTTCCCCTAGAATGTTGAAATCGCCACTCTGCTATTTTCTGGTTCTTAGTGTTGTCGTTGTATGACTTCTGACTTAAATGTGATCCATCTTTCCTTTTTGGAAGCTGTTAGGATGTTTGTTCTTGGTGTTTTGAATTTTCATGGTAATGCGACCATTTATGCTATTTTTTACATTTGGTTGTTATTACAATGTTTGTTCTTGGGTGTTTTGAATTTTCATGGTGTGCCTGCTTTTTTTTTTTTTTTTCTTAGCTCTTTCAGTCTAGAATATCATGTCTTTAAATTTGGAGGAATGTTCTTATATTATTTCTTTGATAATTTTCTTCTTTTATCTTCTAAAATTCTTATTAGTTGGGCAACATGGTTTAACCTTTAATATTCTTACTCCCCATTTTTGCTCTAGTCTGTCTCTGCCTTTTTATTAGGAGGTTAGAGCAGATTTCCTCAAGTGCTTCCTCCTACCCATACACTAGCTTAAATTTTTCTGTTAAAGTATTTAATTTCTGAAATCTCTTTCTCAGTACTTGGTTAAGCAAATTTTTTTGTTTTTTTTTTGGGGGGGGGATTGGGGTACATTTTCTTATTTTGCACTAGATTCTGAGAATGTTAATTATAGATATTTGATATTTTCTTCTCTTTCCTGTGTTGGCCCTATTATTTTCAAGTACTTTATTTGGGTTTATTTGCTTTTGCCTCCATCTTTATATTAGAGGGTTTTCCCAACACTGACCTCTTTGGCTGTTGCTCTGTACTTAAAAGTGAGTCATTAGAAGCATTGTTTGGAAGCTTTAGTGCATAGATGGGGCTTATACCTAGGAGGTGCATTGTTGGATCATATGCAAGGGTAGGGCAGACTTTGAGGGGTTGGGAGGAGGGAAAAGAGCCTAATGACTCATAAACAGTTAGATTTTTTCAGTGTTTATTGTAGAGAGGAAGTCTCTAATCTTATGCCTAGGAGGTTATGCTTGTCAGCCCATGTTCTCTGAACTAAGTAGAACTCAATAGATCCTTACACAAAATTGTAGATTTTCACTTAACTGTTAGGGTCAGCCTGACACCTCCCTCCTGCTCTGCTCATCCCAGGCTGCCTGCCTTTCTGCTGCAGTTTCTTCATGGAGAACATTACAGATTTAGAGGAGTGGGAGATAAACAGTGGCCGTGCCATTATGAAAATAGAAATCCTCCTGTTCTCAAAACAGAGCCACAAGGAGAACTTCAGTTTACAGCCTCAAGTTCACTCTCATGCTCAAAGTTGCTAGATATTCTAGGACTTCTGAGATTCCCAAACAAGACCTGGCCTATTTTCCACAATTATGAATTTAGGTTTCAACTCTCCTTGTTTATCAAATTTTTTACCAAGTATCCATGTGCTTTCAATCTTCCTAGAGTTAGTTGATGTCTCCTGTCCGTCCTTATGACTCTCTTTGTCCTCTGGAGTTTATATACCATTTTATCCCTTTCAGTGGTAGTTCAGGAAGAGAGAAACCAGAGCTAAAGACAATATATCCAAGCTACATTTTAACTGGAAGTGCTAGCTTTTCTTTTTATCATTTGCTCTTTCAGAAAATTTTAAAATTGGTAAGTAAATTAACGTATTATACTTAATTTCCATCTTTCCAGAGCACTAAGTTGTAAGGGGAAAGCAAACTTCTTTTTTTTCTATCCCACCCTTGCACTTGTACGAAGTTGCTTTAGAAAGACAAAAGACAAGATATTCATTAAAAGTTTTCAAATGAGGCAAAATTGTTTTGCGCTGCCTGCCCCAACATCTTTGCTGTCTGCAGAAGAAGATAACAATATCAGATAATAGAATGAATAACTCCAATTCCTAGTCATAGTGCCTCAAGCACAGTACATGTATAACTTCTGCTTACATCTGATCTATTCATTACTATCCACCAAACACTTCATTTTCCAATAATTCAAAACTTTATTTCCATCTCTTTTTTAGCATCAGTAGATTGCCCAGTCTATTGCAGAGTTTTATATCTTTAGGTCATAAACAAGTGACAATCCTACTTAAACTGAATTTTGTGTCTAATTGAATAGAAATTTTTAATGTTAAGAACTGTTGCCTTTTTTTTCCCCCCAGTACCAGGAATTGAACTCAGGATGTTGTGCTTGCCAGGCAGGCACTGTGCCGCTGAGGTGAATCCCCAGCCCCTGAACTATTGCCTTTTTAACCACATAATATTTTTTGAATTCAAGACTATGTGCTAATTCCTTTAACGTCAGTGGGAGCACACAATATTGCCACCATAACTAGTAGCCACAGGAAGACTCAGTGTTGAAACCATCCACATGAACTTTTGCAGTTAACCTCTCTGGGCTTATTAACTGCAAATGTCAGTTCTTCTTGTGGTTAGTGATGTCAGTCAATTGAAAACAAGATGCAGCAACATGTAAATGCTTGTTTGAACATGTAGGTGCAGCATAGCCTGCTGTAGGTCTTATTTTGCAAATATTGCATGTTCTTAAGCCAGAGAACAAGTTTAGACTTGAGAATAGCAAGTGTTATTGAAACTAAGAAAAAAGAGTTGGAGTTTTGCTTTCTTTTTCTCCAGGACAAAAGATTTTCCCATATATCGAAAAGGAAATGAATATAGATTGCTGCAGTGATCCAGGAGCTCGCTATCAGTTTCATTCAGCATCTAATATATGAATCCTATAAACTCTTACTTCCAGGGATCTATTTATCACCTTTTTTGCTGGTGATGTTCAAATATGCCAGTGTTCATTTGAGCTTTTTTCTGAACTTCTGACACATTCTAAAGAATTTTCCTGAGCTGTGTTGAACTCAACACATCTGAAATTAAGCAAATTATCTGCCCATCAAACCTAACGTTTCTCCTACATCCCTTTACATGTTCACCACATACACAGTTACCCAAACTAAAAATTTAGTTATGTGCTACTACCAAGTATGGTTACTAGTGGCCAATAAATATTGAAATAAATGAAAGCTTGGATTTTCAATGCTTTCTATTCATCCCTTTTGATCTGACGGTGTAGAAATTTCTATCCACCTACTTCCAGTCCTCTCAAGTTGCACTGTTAGCTTGCCTGCACTGCCACAACATCAGGCCCTTCAGCCTCCCAACTTTTGTGTGTCTGACCTCCCAGCCGTATTATTCCTGCACACAGATTCAGTCATACTGTAACTTAATTCAAAATATTACTTTTCCCGTCTGTCAGCAAAACAAAATTCTAAGTCTCCCTTGTGACTGCACAGTTACTTAAGTCTCCTCTCAAAATTTCTCCTGACTCATGAAAGCAACTTTTCTGTAAAGCCGTACTTTCCCTTTTTGATTCTGCTGTGTAATTTCATGCATCTATTCCTATGATCATATTATTTTCTATGCTGGAATGTCCCTTCTAGCTGGCACCAAAGCTGCTCACCCTTTAGGTCTTAACCTAGCATCTCCCAAGCCTCTAACAAGAGTTAATTTTTTACTCCTAAAGCTCTCATGACATTCTATGTTCATACTTCTACTTTAGCTCCCAACGACAGTCCAACCTGTATTTTAATAGTGTGTTCATGCATTTGTCTGTCTCTGTATTCCTAAAAGACCCTACCCCAGCATTTAAATAGTGCAAGGTCCACAGTCATGCTGGAGAAAGTTTTCAAAACTGAAGTTGAATTAAAGCCATCTGTACATTTTTTTTTTTTTGAAAATTACACATATGTTTCAGGAGTTAGACAAAAAATAACAAACTAAAATAGAAAAGTCTTTAATACTGAGAAGCTACTGAAAATATTTTTTAAAATGTTATCTATGATTTGATAGGGATTCATAGTTAAAAAAAGATCTCCTTTGCGGTGAATCATAGGAGAGCATCATTTTTAGTAGAAAATGAGTCTCCGCACCATTTTGGACCAAACAGTCCCCACATTGCTGTCATGCTTGTCTTTCAGATTCCTTGCAGCACAGGCATCTTGGATGGTTTGTAAGCCCATGATTTCATCTTTCTTTATTTATTGTGATTGTTTTTCCTGTCTCCTCTTCTAGGTGTCATAAGCATAGCTCTAATAACCCCAGAGCTTAAGCTGATGTAATATGCTGCCTGGGGGAAGGAAGCTCTCTAGCCCCTCTGGAAGGCTTTCTTTCCCTTCCAGCATCCCTGTGGGAACATGAGTCTCTGGAATGTCAGGCCCTGACTCTTTGGTGGGCATCCTCCTTCCTTAGCGGAGAGGAGCTAGAGAAGGGGAAGCAGGCTGCTCTGCAGTACCGCTCCTTGCAGTCACGTATGGCAATGGCACCGGATATAGTGTACCCCCTGAGCAGGCAGCTGTGTGGTGAGTTTGCTGAATCTGAATTTTAAGTAGACACAAAGACTTCTTGGCAGCTTAGAGAAAGCACTCTTCAAGTTTGCTTTCTTTCAGTGAGGAAGCATTTTGTCCAATTAAAGGGAAACTAGCGCAGTAAAAAGGCATTTTTTTTTTTGAGAATTACACATATGTTTCAGGAGTTAGAAAAAAATAAACTAAATTAGAAAAGTCTTTAATATTAGGAACCAACTGAAAATATTTTTTAAAATGCTATCTGTGATTTGATAGGAATTCATATTTAAAAAGAAGTTTCCTTTGCAGTGAATCATGGGAGAGCATCATTTTTAGTGGAAGATGAGTCTCCACATCATTCTGGACCAAACAGTCCCCACATTGCGCTTATGCTTCTCTCTCAGATTCCTTGGACACAGGTGAAAGGTGTGTGTAAAAAGGCCAGGTTTCTATCTCAACTGCACTGCAGAATTGCCACATGAGAAACTACTAATTAAATTGTACTTAATGACCAATAGCAATAGTAATACCTCTCTGGTCCGATGGAGGAATCCTTTTTCCTTTTAATTCTTTACTCATAAAAATTATAAATATTCACTACTTCCAGTGAAATGTGGAGACTCCATACTGTGATCATACCAAGCTCCAACAATATGTTTTCACAGTGGTTATTGAGCCCAGGGCTTCACAGATGCAAGGTAAGAGCCTTATCTCTGAACTCTATCTCTAATTCTTTTTATTTTTTAGTACAGATTCTTGTTAAATTTCTCAGGAAGTTTCAACATTGTGCTCTCCTCCTCAGCCTCCTGAGTATCTGGGATTGCAAGCATGCAACACCGTGTATGGCTAACAGTTATTAAATTTTATAACCAAATACATTTTGTCTGTACTCTCTCCTACCCCCAGGATTATTTTGGGTTTTAGTTTTATTTTTCTGAGACAGGGTCTGGCTATGCAGTTTGGGCTGGCCTTGAACTCCCTATGTAGTCCACACTGCTCTCAAACACATGGTGATCCTCCTGCTTCATCTCCTCAAGCACTGGGTTTATAGATATGCACCACCATGCCCTGCTTCCCAGGATTATTTTGAAGCAAACCAAATCTTGTATTATTTTATTGGTAAGTATTTTTAAATATGTATATAGGAACTTTATTAACAGTATTATAAATGCAGTTTACCTTTGTTTTTTTTTTTTTTTTTCTCCGGTACTGGGAACCGAACTCAAGACCTTGCGCTTGCCAGGCAGGCGCTTTTGCCGCTGAGCTAAATCCCCAGCCCCCACAGTTTACCTTTGAATACATTATTTCTTATTCTCTCTGAAATCCATATTTTGTTGCCTCAAAATATGAAAAGTATCTGGGGCATCAATATTATACTGAGTCTGTAAAACTTGTGTGGAGAGGTGGATTCTGTGAGCTAGCTCTATGCCTGTGGTTAATCCTTTGTACACAATAGCACCCAGGAACGCCCCCTTCTTTGGTCACCTAGTAACTTTTCACTGGTCAACAAAAAGCTGAATAAACTATTATGTTGCAGGAAAGTGCTTGGCTAGCTGACTTGGATCATCTCCTAGAGTTTAGGAGAAATAGCCCTCGCCAAGTCTGAATCTGCTAAACCTTTAGTCTTTGCTGGCAGGAAAGGAGCACATTATTTTGGGAACACACAATGGATACAGAAGACATGGGCTCAGGTAAACTAGGCCAAATATTGAAACAGGTTTGGAGACAAAACCAAATGCTAAAGCAGGCGCTCCTGGGTGAGGACCTCTGTGAGGGGGTCGGTGGAGCCAGCTGGATAGCTACAGTGGTCTTTCTGGGTCAAGAGCTCAGCAGTGCCCTTCAACAGCTGCTGGAGCACACTGCAGGGACCCTGAGTTGCACCTGCCAGCGGCTGTGTGCACTGCTGGACAAGGAGAATCAGTGTGTCTGGAGACAAGGCAAGTAGCTTTTGGTTTATTCTTTCTCTAAGAAATATTGATTGAGGCAGTACTGGAGAGGTGCTATGTGATTTCAAACATGTCTCTGTTTAAATGGGACCAAGAGTCCAATAGCGTGTGTCAGGTAAGACACATGTACACTAATGCAAGCAGCTCCGAGGCCAGTCCCACTAGAGTCACACTCATGAGGTTCTTTTGGAGGCAGGCAGGGTCCCATATTTAGCGTAAAAAATTCAGAATTTTGCTAGAAAAAAGTGTTACATTTAAAGGGAGGCTTATAGAATGAATTGGAATCATATAACTGGAAGTTTGGGAGTCTTGAGGTATTATTAGTGGGACCCAAGGCTTAGAGGTTTGAAATGTAGGCCAGTTCTGAGGCAGAACATGCAATTATTTAACATACTGGAAAATAACATTCCATCTCTAGAGTCATTTGAACATGAGCCTATAATACATTACAGTAGTACTAGGAACTCTGGGTGGACTGGGATAGATAACTGAATCCCCCATGAAGCAAAGAGATGGCAAGATCCTGTGACTAGGTCTACTTATGTTGCAAAACACAGTAAGGCAGGAAAAACATGCTGATGAATATAATCTTGCAGAACAGTAGTTTCTCCAGATAAGAATACAGTGGCAGCATGAAATTCAAATCCAAATAATACAGTGTCAAAGTCGGTAGGCAGGCCCCATCAAGCTGGAATCCCAGGTAGATAATAGTAAGATATTGCTACCTAGAAGACAAAGAATTGGCATCAGAGATACGGGTCCAAACAAGTAGGACTCAGGAGCCATTAGCTGGTGCTCATAATCAGACTTTGAGTCTCTGAAGAGAATCAAATATGGTCCTAGGCAACAGGTCAACTTAGGGCTCAGCTACCAGAAAACAGGAATAAAAAAAAAGGCAGTCTTAGGTAGAAGACAAATAGCAAGTTGCCAAGGGTGGATTCCAAAGACAAGCCCAGACAATTCAAAGTATCTTTGGTGATGATTCTAAATACACTAAGCAATGGGGCCCTGAATCATAGATTCCTTAGCTTCGAATTGAATTCTAAAGATTACAAGCCTGCAAGAGGTTATCAGATGAGGCTTCTCATTTGTGAAAAGAGGGATGTATATAGGGGCGAAGGGTATGAAATAGGGCTTCAGTGAGAGATGACATCTTATCAGATCCTAATGGAGAGCACAAGTATGGCTTGGTTTTGTGGTCGTTGAGAAGTAACTGCAGGGACAGAGCTGTTCTCTGAAAGACCAATTTGAAAATTACTAACGATCACAAGCTTGGTAGGAGGAATGTATCAAACTTGTCTAATCTTCATAGCAGCACGCTGCCCCTCCAAAAATAGCATCTACATCAGCCAAAATAAGGTAGCTAAAGTACTTCTGCTACCTAGGCCTCTTCTGGAGTGTTCAGCTAACTTTAGGCCTGGGCTTTTAAATGGACAATTGATAAACGATAGTATCTGCAGGAATAAAAGACCACTTCTTAAAATTGCACCAAATAAAGAATGACTGATAGAGTTGCTGACTTCAGTTTTTACTGGGGAGAAGGGATCATGATATTTATCTATCTTTACAATTCAAAGCATTTTCAAGAGAAGTAAAAATCAAATCTACTCTTTGCTATTATGTTAAGTAGTTTGTTCCCAATTTCTAAAAATTTTAGAAGTGTCAGTTGTGCAAATGTGTTTGCTTCAGAAGGTTGGCTTAAATGTCTAGGAAAAGTCTTTGTAGGTTTTTAAAATTGTCTTGCCATACCTCATTATGTGGTGACGTCCTTGCATAATTTTTTCAATTTTGTTCTTATTCCTTTGTGCGTGTATATGTGTATGTGTAGAAATTATTACTTTCATAGATTGCCTCAAGAGAATGAACGGACATTTGGGGAACACTGCTATGCTTCTCAAGGAAGAAGAAAAGGAGATATGTAATTTATGCAGCATGCGTGATGAACATACTCCACAGCAGACAATGTGCACCATTCAAGACCCCAAAGCAACAGGCATTTCTGCAAGAGGGAAACTAAATGTCATAGAAACAGCTACTGTTTCCAGCACAAATGGAGAGAAAAGTCATTACACAAACCAGGTCCAGTTAAAAAAGAATAAAACACATATAAATTCTGCATTAGTAGAAAATGAAAACAACACATCACTGAGCAGAGATGCAACAGGGCAAAAAGAGTCACAGAACACAATGTTCCCAGATAATGCAGAAAACAGAGATAATAAACAAATAGAACACATGACTGCCGAGAACATAAATAGCAACAAGGAACAAATTCCTGACGTAATCCAGACAACAGAAGGAGACATTAAAGAAACTCCAGAGAACCAAAGAGAAGAGATGACCACATCCTCAACAACATGTGATATCTCTGATGAATATGTGAATAATCTCGATGATTCAGAAAGTCTAAATCAAAAGAATAACATTGTGGAAAAGGAGTAAGTAAATACAGAGTGAGGAGTACTTATATGTGTCTAGTTTTATGGGTATTGCTGTAGTCTGTGGGTATCTTAGTTATTTAGTGTGTTATAACAAAGTACAAAAAACTGAGTGGCTTTTAAACAATAATTTCTCACAGTTGTTTGGGCTGAGAAGAGCAACATTAAGATAAAGGCATTGGTAGATTCTGTGTCTAGTGAGGCTTTTCTAGTTTAGAAATGACATCTTGCTGCATCCTCACTTGGTGGTAGAGGTTGACAAGCTCCATTGTTTGCATTTTAAAAGCCCACTAATCTATTAAAGAGGATTCTGCATTTATGCCCTAATACCTCCAAAAAGGCCCTGCCTTCTAATACCATCACTTTTGTGTTAGAACATCAACATATGAATTTTGGAAGAACACAAGCATTCAACCATCATAGTATACATGAATGAAATCAATAGCACTCATGCATGAGTAAAATTTTATATTTTCATGTCATATCTCCAAAAAGGATATTGTGAATCATTAACTCAAGTTGTACTATCCTTTGAAATTTGTGATTATTATTACTAATCATTTTAGAAAATGCATATATTAAATGTTTATTTAAAGGTGGAGAGATTAGATGAGAAAGTAGTTAAAAAACAATTGTTTAGATGACTGACACTTCCAAATCACTACTTTCTGAGTTACATGAGCAAAAACTGAGATTATAGAATTCTAAAAGGTTGAGAATTTTTATGCTATTTATATTCTCAAAATATCATCATGAACTTTTACTCTTTGTCTTTAGAATTTTAGGGGCTCATAGATAAGCTTTGAAAGATTCTTAAAGCTGAATATGTATCTCCATGCTTATTTTACCTCCTTAGAAATGGTTCACAGTTCTTACCAGGTTCTTCAAAAGGCTAAGACTTAAAAAATGGAGAAAGACTGACATATTGCATGAATTATTTCTCCTTTATGACGGGATAATAATCTTGTATTTGTTCAGATAATATGAAATATTCACAAACCACATTTTCCTAGCCAAGCATAATACCTTTAAAAGACAATGAGGAATAGGGCAGAAGAAATCATTTGGGGAGTCAAACTCAATTTTTGCTTTTTAAAATTATATACTGGTTTGATGACCGTGGGAAATTTGCTTCATTTGTTAGCCTCATTTTCTTGTTTGCAGAAATAATATATTCTTCCTGAGAATATTTGGTAAGGTCATTTGAGAAAATCATGGATAAGGCATAGCACTGCTCCATTGTGAGGGTATCCGTGTTCTGCTAAACATCAGTGTGCTAGTGTGTGTCACCTCCAACAATAATCACTTTCCCAGGTTCCCATTCAGTACCACTCTTTGCCGTGAGGTACTGATGCTCTTTCACATAGATATATAATGCTATTTGCAAGACAACATCATTCGGCCTATGATCTCCAGTCAATCATTTTTCTCATGTTGATCCTATTTATAAGATGAAGAATTTGGACCAGCTTCATTGTGATGTCCTTATAGGTCAGAGAATGGGATGCATTCAAGGGATGAGTCTTTCAATGTATGAAAGACCTCCACTTGGCAAAACAAGTGCTAAAGTAGTCAAAATGTGGTCCCCCATTTCACTTGAAGTAAACACTGACACTTTATATCCTCACATTCAGAAGTGACTCAAAACATGCTAGTGAGTCATTGCCTGAACCACTCTAACTCCTCCTTTAGGCGTTCCCTGGTTAGTGATTTCCTCTTTGTGACGTCTAAGCCAATTGTGCTTGACTTGCATATTTAAGAAGGTGACTATTCATTGCAATCACCCAGGCTGGAAAGCCATTGTGCCATATAAAATATGTGTGTCATAAAGAAACCTTGTTCAGAATCTCTTGTGGCTCCACCATGGTTAGCTTTCCAAAATAACTACATCTCCTTTAGTGTGTTCATCCTAGTTTGTACACAAAAGGAAAAACACTGGAATAAACTAATGTAAATTATGACACTGACTAGGCTGGATGTATTTGATTAGGGCTGGGGAGAATGGAACTATGTGCAGGTCTCCTCATTCTACTTTATCTGTCAACTGGTAACCAGAGCTTCAGAAAGAGGATGATTCTGAGTGTCTTCCAGGACGTGGAAGAGAGCCATTCCTGAAGTTACAAAAGCTGGGTCACTGTATCCTCTACTGAACTGTGTTTCTCATTTTCTGATTCCCATTATTACTGTCACTAGAGAATACTCCAGCAAACTAACATGCTGGGTAATTTTCTATTTTTTCTATCTTTATGGTTAATTTAAATAAATGGCCCCTCTCTGCAATATCCATATTTTTGTTGTCCATTTTTATGTTAAAGTGCACTTTAAAATTCTGACTGGTAAATAGATAAAACTTGATTATTTTATAACTGAAAATATAACACTGTGGAAAAATATAGATCTCTCATTTCTCTGCAACACTGTCCATATTTTAGCCACTTTCTTGGTATGAAATGAGAAGTAATGAGAAGAAGGGAGACTCAAGTTGGTAATTTTAATGTAGAAACCTAATATTTATTTGGCACTCAACATAACATATTACTGTAAGTCTAACTATGTTCTTTCAGTCCAACTTCATGTGAGTATGGATTAGATATTAATTTTAATTTGTATTGGAGTTAATCAGTATCTTAGAGTGATTTGAAGGAATATAAGTTTAGACAAGTTGGGCTTTTTACATTAAAGACAGATGGATAGAAGACTTGGCAAGGTGGTACATTCCTATAATGCCTGCTACTAGGAAGGCTGAGGCATGAGCATCATAAGTTCAAGGCCAACCAGGGCAATTTAGCAAGACTCTGCTCAAAATAAAATTCTAAAAAAGTTCTGAGGATGTAGCTTAGTGGTAGAGTGCCTGCCTAGCATGTCAGAGGTCCTAGGCTTCAGACCCATTACTACAAAACCCACTATCTAACCCAAATAAACAATCAACCAACCAAATAAACCAACTAAACCAACCAAGTAACCAAACACACATGCACACACACACACACACACACACACACACACACACACACACACAGTAGATGGAGCCAGTTACTTGTTCTAAAATTTACCATCTGTGGGATTTGTAGCATGCTATTTTTTTTTCTTTTTCTTTGGCATTTTGGGTACTGAACTCAGTTGCTAATGTACATTAGGTAGGAATTCTGCCACTACATCATAACTTTCAGCCCTGAGCTTAACATTTTCTAAGATTCATTTTTCCTATCTGGCTGACACAATAGTTGTGAAGATTGAATGAAATATAAACCTCAAATTAGATCCACACAAAGATTTGAAACATTAGCTATTTTCAAATAATTATTAATATACCATCAAACAAATTAGAAGTGTCTATTTTCAAATATCCATTAAAGCTATAAAAATCTTCATCAAACATGATGGTTAAAATGCATAAAATAAATAGGAAAAGATTTTGGCATTATTAGTTGAGGGTGGTAAATAATTTCTTCCTAATTACTATCATTAATTTTAAATTCATAATATTTTGTACCTTTCTCAGTTTTTTTCCACAAAACACAGCATCATCATTTGGTATAGTGTGTTTAGAAAATTCCAATACCTCCTAAATGATTCCTCTAACTCCTCACAATTTAAGCGTTAAGACTTGGTTTATTAAAAAACATCAGCAATTTTCAGTTCTTCATGTGGAGTGAACAATACCACAGAAAAAGGCAATTGCTTAAATAATAATAATAATAAGAAGCAAATATAGGTAACTTCTAGTATGATGGCTAGTATCTACCAGGCACAAATCTTTCTAACTACTTGGCATGTAATGGTTCACTTAATTCTCACCTCTCTTAGAGGCAGGTATTGTTTCAGCACCATGTTACAATTGAGAAAACTGAGGCGTAGAGAAGTTGAGTATCTTGCCCAAGCTCACGAGATCAGAAAGCGAAAGTACAGCAAGACAGGGTCCTCTGGAGTTCTTGCCTTTCTGCATTTAATTATAAAGTACAGAAATGTGATAACTAAATAACTGGGGAAATGCTGTTCACTTTCCCTACAGGTATCTCGATGTGCTGAGTGATGGGACAGACACCCAAGTGTCTTGTTACATTACAGCACCATCATACGTTCTGCAGCAACTAGAATGCCAGATAATTAACAGCATGAGTTCTCTAATTGTGACTGATAATGAAGAATTGGTCAGCAATGTCGTCTCTGTTGAATGCTCAGATAAGGAAAAGAGAATTCCATTTCCAATATGCATCGCGATTCCATTTACTGCCCGTTCCAGGGGAAATTACAGAGATATCCTGGTGAAAGTGTTTGACACAAACCTTCAATCAAGTTACCTATCCCCGACTTCACTGGAAGAAATGAAAAGTTATAAGGTTTTGTAAATCCTTGGCTACATCTGCATTGGCTCTTTGGCTTTTTTCTAAGCATTAGAGTAAAGTAGATATGATTACTCCATTGAAAACAAAGGAAAGGTTTGATAGATTTGCATCAGTACCTTTGTGGTTTTTTTTTTTTTTTTTTGTAATTTATAGAGATCGAAGAGTAGAATTTATTTTTTAAAGTTAGGAATGGAGACTTTGGGTCCAGGATCCAGGAAATGTTATTTTTTCACATTAGAAACAAAGCCAACATCATGGCTTAACTAACTTCATGTTTTAGGTTAATTGTGGAATAGGCTAACTACTGTGGAGGATCCCTAAACTTAGAATGTTAGAATTTCTGGTTGATAGTAGGGTTATTTTTATTATTCATAGGTTGAAAAATATTTCAAAAAATAACAATTATGTGTATGTGTGCAAGCTTTAATCATATGTTAGGTCTATAAACAGACTGTAGTCTGTAATGGAAGGGAGTATATGTGGTGGTCAGTATGTGGTCCGTGAAGGAAGATTGGTAGGGTTTAAAATCTGGTTACTCCATGCTTTGCAGTGTGAAGTTGGGTAGATTAGTGAACCTTGCTGTAACTCACTTTCATTACCTAAAAAATGAACACAATAATTGTGTCTGCCTGATAAGGTTGTGAAATAAATAGATAACATGCATAAGAAGATAAGGAGGCCTATAAACACAGTAGTTATTAATAAATTATTTTTCATGTTAGACTTTATTGCAATAACTCTGAGACTTTCTATGGTCACAAATTCATGATATATAAAAAATATTTACAGTTATATTTGCTACTATAAGAATTGATGTGGACTAATATTTAACGTTCTTTTGTAGGCCACTGAAATTATTTTTAACCACTTAATTAATATTTTCAGCTCTAAGTATGTTTTTCTTTTTTAATGAGGAGGGCAGGAAATAAATGTTAAAAAATTCTTCATAATAAATCCTCTTTCTGATTTTACCCTTTCCATATTACAAATTTGATTATATAGTTGAAAAAGAAAGCTGAGCCTATTTTAATAATTCTGTCTAATGCATGTAAGTAATACATTTTATATTTAGTCCAGGAAGCCTAAAAATATAAAAATATAATCAACATTGCCCAAGATTAGACTTTTTAGTCCTGGCTACTCTGTGTTTCTACTTCAATAAAAGTAAATGCTGGGCTGGGGATTTAGCTCAGGGGCAAAAGCGCCTGCCTGGCAAGCGCAAGGTCGTGAGTTCGGTTCCTGGTACAGGAGAAAAACCAAAAAAAAAAAAAAAAAAAAATTAACTTGGTCTAAAAGTAAATGCTGCTCACAGCACACAGGCTTTTCACAAAATAGATTTGAAAGACATTTAGTAAATGGATAATCAAGTCACAAGAAAAATTAAGAGATTTATTGGTTAATGTAAAAAATAATAGCATGTACTTTTTTCTTTACATTAAACTTAGAGTGGTTCTCCCTAATTTTAGGTCAAGAGAATTTAAGTTCTGGATTCCTTCCAAATCTTTATGTGAGTCCTCTGACATTTAAAAATTCTAATTCTTAAAAACACTCTCGGTTTCCCAACCACATTGGTTCCCAGGAAGTTAGCCTTTCTCAATTCTCACCATTTTCCCTCTGGCCAATTAAGAACATTCATCATGCCCTGAATTTTCCCAGAGACAAATTCAGACAGTGATATTGTGAAATCTCTTCCTTAGTCAGCTTTCAAATGAAAGATTATTTTCCATTGTGATTGTCCCTGAATGTTTGTGTGTGTGTCTGCATGATTATCCACTCAGGCTGGGGCGGAGTCCGGCTGGTGTTTGGGGAAGCATGAATAGACCAAATTACTCTAAATCTGCCTCCTCATTTTAAGCTTTGGTGATTATACAAGCAGATCATTTTGTTTTCATTTATGTACTCTGTTCTCTTTTGTGTGATCAAAAAAAGTTTGAATATGTGCCTGCATATATGATTACATTTGAATATCACTGTATAAAAAGAAACACGAACGCATCTCTCTGCAGTCATCTGCTCCCACTGCAGAGAGAGAAATAGACTTTATTTTGGCATCCTAAAAGATTATGAGCTGTTAGAAGGAAGAATTTTCTGACAGTACAGGTGCTATGGCATTTGGGTAAACTATCCAAATAATGAATTCTCTAGAATACTGTTGAATGTTCTGCATAATGATCTATATTAAAACCCATTTCAGTTAAAGTAGGCTAGAACTCCAAAGTAATTAATATTTGTGAAAACATTGAATATAGTTTCCCACTATACATGTACATTTGGGGAATTTAATTTAAATTTAAAAAGAGGTTTATTTCTTTTTTTTTTCCTTTCATATGCTCCAAGTTTGAGAAGCTCTTAATAATTTACTTCTATATTTCATGGAAGGATCATGTATTTTCAGCTAATGGGCCCATTCAAAATTGTGGGTGATTATACTGACAGCCTGTGGATGTTTTGATAGTTTAGAAGCATGTACAGCATGTACTTCCAGAAGTATTGCTATAACTTGCTTTACTGCCCTTTAATCCACACAGGGGACCTGCGCTACAGTGAATGTTTACAAACTGGGTGTATTTTCCGTTGTGTCTTGTTTAAAGAAAGAGTCTTTCACAGTAGCAAAGAAAGGCCTCACCCTGAAGTCCAGCATGGATTCCCGAATATCCTTATGTTACCCTCCAGGCGCTTTCAGCTCCTCAGTGCTGGTACAATTAAAGGTAAATCTTAAGCATTGATTGGCTTCTCTTAGATTTAAGTCACCACTCATGGATTCTCCTTATACTTGTAAAAGATGCACATATACTGATATAAATGGTGGGTGATGATCTTGAGTACACTGAATCTCATTTCAAAATAAATCCCTGCTTTATTTGAAAGATTCTCCCAGCTAGTCATTGATGTTGTTTTATGATACTTATCTACAAATGCATATGTTGAGTAAGTATGAAATGACTGATTACAGACTTTGGGTCATTCACGTAGCTCATATTTCATCTATGAGGCTGGCACCAAAAAGGTAATCAATGAAAATGTTTATTTTTTCAAGAGAATAACAAATAATAAAAAACATTAGCAAAGATACAGAATTCCACTAAAAAGATGATAGGAATTCAACAATGGTTGTTATATTGCATATTGTTGTCTTCACATTAGTTGTTCAGATTATCAGATATAAGCATACAAAATTGGTCAAAAAAATTAAAAAGAAGAAGAAAAAAATGTAAGCATTAACTGTTCCTTTCAATAGACCAGTATTACTCAGATATGAAAAAGATACACTCGAGGCTTTTACAGGTAAATGGATGCAACTGGAGACCATACTCATAAGTGAAATAAATCAGACCTGTAGGTGTAAACATTGTGTTGTCTCCCTAGTGTAAGAACCTGAAAGAGTAAATAAAATTTGAAAGGTACAACAGATACTGTGAAAGGGAAAGAAACTGCTCAAAGGGAAGGAGCAACTGGGATGAGGGAAAGGAGAAAAGAACAAAAGAAGGAAAGGAAAAATATCTATGTATATACACAGGATAGCTGGGGCAATCAAACTGTTTAGTACTATGGATGTGTAGTTCCATTTATGATGTATTTAGCTATTTTGAAATAAATATTTAGTATACACAAACTATTTATGAGGTATGTAATGGTATATCAATGTGTGTTTTATTTCCTCAAATAATATTCCCAGTCTTTCTGGTTTCAACTGTTCTCTCTGCTTTCTGTTTCTGTCAGATATAGTCATAAGGATGACTGAAACAGAAAGACCAGAAAAAAAATACTGTAAATATTTTATTAATAAATGTTTTTCATAAACTTTGAAATTTTGCCAGCTATTTTTAAATATTAACTATTTCTATGTGAGAGGAAATACTTAAGTAAATATAGTCTTGTTTTTCTAATGTTTAAAGATTACTTGACCTAAAAATAGTACTAATTAGAAATGCTATAAAATGTCTCTTCTGTTTCCTAGGTTATTTTGTTGCCTAATATTGAGAGTGTTTTTCAGTTCTTTATAATATGGGAAAAGGAACTGGGGTTGCAGAAAGATTCTGTAAAAAGGGATTTAAATGGTATTGTTGCATAAAAGGGTTGATCAAAAATATGATGTACATTTTAAAAAACAGTTATTACAGTCAAAGACACACTGCCATTGGTATTTCTCAAAATATTCACCTTTGCTCTGAACACACTTTACCAATCATTCTTGCTACTTTTTGAAACAGTTCTGGAAGTCTTCTTTTTATAAGAAAATAAAAAATATAGTAAATGATGCTGTCAGGTACCACCTAACAGAAAATCAGGCCAAAAAAAAAGAAAAATAAGGTATGCCTTCATCCACCTTAATCATTAGATCTGGTACCATGTGACTTCAAAATGATCACCAAAGGTAAAATTGTTAAATTGATTCAAGAGAGTTAGGCAGCCATGACAGTGCAACACAGGACATTTATGCTATAAGATTTCCAGAACTGCTTCCAAAAGTGACAAATACTATAGAAATGGGATAGTTGTGTTGAAAGTGGGAATATTTTTAGGGGAATCAATAGCATACTGTAATATGTCCATTATTAAAATATATTTTTGATAGCACTATATTTTTTGATAGCATCTCATATAAAGTCATGTTTCTAGCCAGCAATGTACAGAGAAACATATGACTATGTTCTGAAAATTTTTCAGAAGATTAGCTTAGGAATATGCTGATATTTGTATATTTTGCCATTGAGTGTACATGTATATACACACACACACATATATGTATGTATATAGCTATGATTTCTTTGTTTAGGTCCAACCAGTGGACCCATCTTTGGTGGCACATTTAAAAACACAGCAAGATGCTTCCTACTCAGTTCTGTCCACAAGCCCTCTGATTCATGTTCAGCACCCATCAACTCACCTTTTTCAGAAGCCAGTCACAGTATTCTTACCTTGTGCTTCACAACCTGATAAAAAGAATCTTGGGTCTGAGATAGATCATCAAAGAACAGGTAATGCCACAACAAACAGGACCACACCTTTATGTTTCAATCGGTAAGTGTGTGTCTACTGCTGCTAAGTGAATTAATTGTAAACAAAGAAATTTAAGTGCTTACAAACTGTAATAAAATGTTTTGCATTCAGATATTAGTTTTTAAGCATTACAAAATATTTTAAAATTAATTAGATTATTGATCCACAAAGGAAATCATTTTAGGCCCAATGGACACAAATGTGTGCTACACAGTAAGGTTAATATAAAAGAGGTAAAATTAATTTTTCCTTTCAAGAACTTATGGTAAATTAAAAGCATGTGCTATAATCTCAGCCATAAAGCAGGTTACATTAGAGTTATTTGTAGGAAAATGGATGGACCTTAATGCTAACAGACTGTAGTGCTTGAGATCAGAATACTAAGGGAAATAAATCAGACATAGAGGGATAATGAATATATTATTTCTCTCAGATGAGAAATCCAAAACATAAATAATTTGAAGAGCAAAATAAAAGAACAATGGTGGAAAGCAGCAAGGCAGACTTTGTAGAAATGGGAAGGGGATCTGGAGAAAAAGGGAAAGGAGAGGGCAGGGGAAGGAAGGGGAAGCAAAAATAACCAAGATGCAATACGGATGTGTACAGCTCCTGAAGATAAATGTAATTACTATGCAGTGAAGACATATACTAACAAAACAAGGGTTTTTGGGTTTCACTTTCTATATTTAAAAGTGTTCGGTTAATATAAGTGAAGGACTAACTTGAACTTTTAAAAAATAGCTTAGGAACAATATTTACCCTATGGGTGGATTGCTTTTCCCAATATTTAGGATAAAACACAATATCCACCAATAAGTCAAATAAATGTATTATAAGCCAGAACATGAAATCAGAAAAGAAATGCTAAAAACAAAGAATATATTGAATAATACTAATCTTAATTCCTATCCTTTCATTTACTATATATTAGTTTTCTAATTGAAAAGGTGAATTTTCTATTCATTAGTTCTGTCCATTCATTCATTAATTCTAAGGAATTTTCTGTTCATTAGTTTTATTCTTTCATTCATTAGTTCTAAGGAATTTTCTATTCATTAGCAGGGGATTTTTTTCTTTGAAAAAATCAGAAAGTGGAGAAACTATTGTTTCTAACTAACATATTAATTCAAAGCTACCAAATGCCAGATTATGTAAATTATTTCATCTAATTTCAGTTTATCAGTGAAGAAGCAAACTGAATGACATTAAGAACTTGTATGAGCCCCTTAGCTTACTAACTGTGCGATCTTGACCTAGACTCATCTACTTCAATTTTTAACCGTGACTTCTCTGTAGCCAACATCTCCTTGGTTTGAGGCTGCAAGGCCAGACTTTGAGAACAGGATTTTGTTCTTTCCTATGATGTTTGCAGTTTAGGAAACTGAAAAGGGTAGAACATTGAGTTGTGGATAGAAGAAAAAATAAAGCCTTCTCTAGTATGAGATAAGTGAGAGTGAACAGAAATACTGACATTATAAAGGTAGATATCCTTTTGCTTCCCAAATCATATTTACATGCTATATCTACATATCTATGTTTATATATCTATATTTATGTATATTTAAAGTGGCAATTTAGTCAACCCATGTTTCTGTACATCACTAATAGCCAGATATATTCTGGAGCTTCTGAATTAAAATGGAGTAGTCTAATAGATTAAGACTTACTATTTCCCAAAATAAATACCCATATCTATAGATTTTTTTTTTCAAAAAGATAAGAAAGTCACTCTAAAAATGGCACTGGTAACCTATTGCCAGAATTTAGTAAGTATTTCTATTGTGTATAGGATGAATGGCCAAGAATTAATAAAAACAATTTGTGACTAGCATGTACTTTATATTATAAAACAAAATGGCTCCATTGGGCTGACAAATGACAGGAAGAAAAGCTGTTTTTCCTATTGTTTGGTCACATGATTTATGTACACCAAAGTGTCTTAGTCACTTTCTTCATCACTGAGATACAATACCTGATAACAGCAATTTAAAAGAGGAGCAGTTTATTTTGGTTCAAAGTTTTAGTCCATAGATGGCCAGCTCCAAGGCAGGAAGCCATGGTGGAAGAGCCTGAGAGGAGGAGAGCTGCTCATGGCTTTGGGACTGGTAAACACAGGGAGAGGAAGGGGGGATCCAAGAAGGGAGAGGAAACCTTTCAAGTCAGCCCCTCACTGACCTGCCTCTCCCAGCCAGACCCCATCTCCTAAGACCAAGTCGACAGTAGTGCCCCTTTAATCAATTGCCGAAGCCCCAACTCTGAATGCATGACATTTTGCAGGGACACCCAGATATAAGATACACAACAAGAACATAAAGTCATTAAGTCATTTGGAGGAATATGGACTCACTTCAAGACCATAATATTCAGTGAAATAAATCGGGCACATGAGCTCAAATATAGCAGTTTCTCTTACATAAGAAACCCGAGGGGCTGGGGATTTAGCTCAGCGGCAAAGCGCCTGCCTGGCAAGCACAAGGTCGTGAGTTCGGTTCCTGGTACCAGAGAAAAACCAAAGAAAACAACAACAACAACAAAAAAAACATAAGAAACCCGAGATACAAATAAATCCAAGAGCAAAATAAAAGGTAGTGGAAAACAAGGAGATGGAACTTTAGCAAGGGAGAAGGTGACAGGGAGTGAGGGGAAGAAGAGAAGAAGTTACAAAAGGAATTGAGATGGTTTATGTACCTGTACTAACTCCCCGTGATGAGCATAGCTTTTATGTATTGCAAACATGCAGTAATAAAAATTTTAAAAAAGAAAGAAAAAAAATGGCAGGATGTAGAGAAAATTAAAGGCTATGTATTAGATTATCAGGAATGAAATTTCCACCAATATAGAGATACAGGCTGAGACAATAAAAGTTCTGAGAGAAATACATGCTGGAGTGACACATTTTCATTCTTTCCATTCAAAGTCTTGGAAATCCAGTTAGTATGAGAATGTCACTCCTTAGTGCACAGAAATTGTGCTAAGTAAGATTGGCTAGACACCGAACTTGCACATCTGATCTCCACATCAGAGGAAAAGATTCAAATATCTACCAATGTGCAAATATTGGGTGGACATTCAGCCAATGCTAAAAAGTCTCCCAAAACCCTGTAGAAATTTTGAAATCCAGATTTTAAAAGAAGGACAAAAAATTGTAGTACTATTGAAAGAGGCCTTCATCTTGATATTTGTTAGTAATTTTAATAACTAAAATTACAGTTTCCTGGATATTGTTATAGAAGTCTATTTTGTAACTTTAGTAGTGTCCAGTAAGTATAATTTCCACAACATGGGAGGGAAAATTGATCCATGTAAGTTAGGAAAGATGAAAGGAAAACAGGATGATAAGATAGTAGGCTGAAACAGATAAAAGACCAAGGTATGATAAGGAATAATTTCAAAGTGATGTAAACTAATAATTATAGGTACCATTGAAGAAGAAACCAAACAAGCATAAAAGCAGCAGTAATCAAAAGCATAATTGGACTTAATTTTCTAATGTTGATTATGGCCTGAGTTATAGTTGCTTAAAGTGTTAATTTCAATCACTGCAATTCTAATTTCTGAAAGGTTACTGCTTCATATAATCTTTTCTTTTCAAGCCGCTATGCTTTTTCATTACGCTTTACATTTATTCCCTTATTCCTTTAATTTTCCTAAGCATACTCTTTTCATGGTGTTGTATTATTATGTCCTCTTTCTATTAGGAAGTTTACTATTTTGTCATCTATTTATGGACATGCTGTAATCTTACATACTAATCTTTAACACTAATTCTCTTCTATGAGTCACATGCTTAGACATTCTTCTCTTTTCCAAGTGTTAGTTGTAATTTTTATTGGATCTAAACATCAGAGTTTCTTCTTATCTTGCCCCTAACCCAAAGCAATTTCTTGTGGGTTTCTCTGCCACTTTCTTGAGCCGATGGCAAGGGTTTTGGTGATTGTTCTTATTTCCCCCTTTCACGGCCAATATTACCCTTCTGAAATCTCAGCTTTACAACTGAGCTAGTTCTAGTTCTTTCTTTGTGAACATGTGTATCTAGTGTCTAGAGTGAAGATTAAACTCTAGAGTCCAGCTCCTTGTGTACTTGCATGGCCTGGGTGAGGAGAGGAGGATGACAGCAGAAGTAGCATCTCAAAGATACTGCTCATAGAGTGGTTTCTCAAGGTCTTCAGTCAAGGAAAACAATCCCTACATTTTGAAATCTTTGGTTCCAGACCAAAGAGATTTTTCTCTTCAGGTTTGGAGTTTATAAAACTGTGTGTGTGTGTGTGTGTGTGTGTGTGTGTGTGTGTGTGTGTTAGTTTGTTCAGAATTCCCTAGGAGTTCAAAGATGTCTAATTGTCATCAGGTTGAGTGCCCTTCTCTTGTGCAAGCACCATTCTTTGCTCACATCCTATATAGTCTGTGATGATACTATCGAGTGGTGCCTCGATTCACAAATTTAAGCTCGATTCACAATTTGGGAAAAGATGGCCAAAAGGTGTTTTTGTGAGGGAAAGATAGCTGTGGTCCTGTTTGTCACCTGGTGCAGAGTTCGCAAACACAAACAAATTTTTGCCAAATGCTTGTGTTTGCAAACCAAATTGCAAACAAAGAGGTTTGTATATATTTTTCCTTTTATTATCACTTAACGCAATGGCAACGTAATGCTTAAAACATTAGATAAATTAATGTAATAAGTAAGTTTTTGGAAAGCTGATTTATTTTAATGCAGTTTCTTCTTGTATCAGGCACAGTAAATGTATTTTCTCCACCCAGTGGAGTAGAAAAGAAGAAAATAAAAACCCTTCTCAACTGTTTATTTGGCATTCTTTTCTCAAAGAGGGAAAGCACTGAGTTAAACATTTTCTATGGAAACAAGAACAATGCAGCAATAGATCCTCATCAAACTAAAAGATAATAAGTATTTGAGGCCAAAGCACAGTCTCAGCAGTAAGAATAAATGACCTGTATTGTATCATAGTCCTTTATGACCAAATGATTCCTGTGGAAAACATGAGAGTCATTTAATTATGATGGGTGTGGTGGGGTCAGGGTGTAGCTCAGTTGTATAGTGATTGCCTATCATGCAAGAGGCCCTGGTTTGATCCCTATGCTGTCATAAAACAAAATAAAATAAAATAAGTAGTAAAAAGATTTCCCAATGGCAATGAAATAAGAAAAACAATTCATGAAATAAAAATGTATTTTGTATTATACAAGAGATATCTTAATATCATATTCAAATGTAATATATGACTTATACCAAGAATATTTGCAAAATATATGCAAGTTATATCACGTAATAAAATGGACAACCGGTAAAGCTAATACATAAGAAATTAAACATCATCAATAAAATTGCATCTTGTTACTTGTCCCTTCCTTCCTACTATAGTTGCTCCTCATCCCCACCAGTTAGTTATTATTCCCCCCCACACAGTTTTTTTCTGTGTTCTGGATCAAAACCAGGCTTTGCAAAAGCTAGTAAACATTCTACCATTGAGCTGTTCTTACCCCTATTTATTGTCTGTTGAATCATGTACACCTGTAGTCATCTTTGTAAAGTGTCTTATTCCCTTCCTGTGCAGAACCGCAAATTAAATCCAATTGGTACAGCTGGCTGTAGCTCTATGTGAGAATGTGCAAGGACTTCAATAATGACGGCACAGTGCACTGAGAGTCTACTTCAGAGACTGCCTACCATATTTGGCAGAAGATTCTAGAATAACACTGATTTCTCTCTCTCTCTTTGGAGATGTTTTGCCCCTCTTCATAGAGTTTTTTTAATGATGTGAAGACAGCAGTAACTAAAACTTTTCTAACTTCACTGTTGAAGTTTTGCAGTTGCTGACTGTTTTGTACTTGGTATTCGATACTTAACTATGATGCAGCTGGATGGAAATTTTAGAAACTTTTTTCTGAATAAAATAGATTCCTGTTGAGTGTCATTTTGCATTTCTGAAAAATCTTGTTTTCTAATCGATTATTGGGACTTATTCACTTCATCCACTCTTTCCTGAATTCTCATAGATCTATATTAAACTACCTTTTAGGAAGTTCTATATTTCTTTGCTTTTCTTATGTTTTCTGTCTGTCTACATTTGTGTGCTGTAATCTGCAAAAATTCTCCACATTCTAGTTCAAAATGCCAAAGTCAAAAATATTGTATGCTTTAAAAATCTACTTTTAACATACCATTTAATATAACATTTGGACAATTTTTTATTTCTTAAAATTCTGTTCATCTTTTATTCAAATTTAATATAACATTTTGGACAATTTTTTATTTCTTAAAATTCTGTTCATCTTTTATTCAAATTTGGGTTTTATTCAATTATTCTTAGTATATTTTTCATTGCCTGCTTAACTTTATGATGGTGTCCTTCGTTTTCTTAAACTTGTCCTATATAGTTGCTTTTGTTCTGTATCTACTAATTCCAGAATCTTTACTCTTTGGAATGTTTATATTTTGAGGCTGTTACTTCTGTTGGCTCTTGTCCATGGTATTTATCTTCTTCTTTGGGGGAACTTGTACTTGTGGACATGTACCTATGGAATTCCTGAAGGTATAACATGGAGCTGCCTTCCTCCAAATGGTGTTTGTTTCTCCGTCTGTTGAGATTCAGCCACTACTTCCCTGGGATTACTTCAGCCTCTATGTGGGTCTCCACAAAGGTCTGAAGTTTACCTTTCTCATGTGGCCCTGGGAAGCGTCTTGTTTTGTTCACCACACTATCACTTAGAGCTGAATGCTTCTGTACCTAAATCGCAGTGAAGACGTTTCTCTCAGTGGTGTCATGAGGACTACTTTCATTTGATTTGACTTCCAAAATGATTTTGTTGTAAATGTCAAAATTAGGGTCTGTAATTTGACTAGAATATGGCTACCACTTTCGAAACCAAATAAAGAACTATGCAGAAAACAGACTACCACTAATTTATCAGTGCGTTATAATATTGGGATCTAGGTAATATGACTACGTGTACTTTCCTTTTCCATTTTTCTCCATTTTAATGTAGGCTATAGTTAACAGGCATAATTTATAAGGTGAAAATTTTTAATTTTTTCAGAGCAGCATATCATTTAAAATCAGTACTTTAATGACTAAATTATAGTTTTCTGAGAAAAAGTTCATCCTGAAACGTTAATGGCATTCACTTTTAAATATCTATGCATTATGCATATCATAAAGGAAATATTCTGAAAGTAAGATATCATAAGAGAATTTTGATGATATGATTACTTGCCAAATTATGCATCATATTTTTTCCACAGATAAAGTAGCTTATACATTTTAATCAGAACCCTAAGAAAGAATAGCACTCTCTGGGTAAAATTTGTTCATTCTTAAATAAGTAAATTGCTTAAATAAGAGCTTAGTATATTTTATGAAACTATCATGACATCAAAACATTATCTTGTGTGAAGTTTGACCAAGTGTCATTCACTGCTACACAGAACTAATTCCCTGTTTCCCTGTAAAATAAGACCTCAGCAGAAAATAATCAGCCTTCAAAATTAAAGATCAAAAACACCAGGCCCAGTCAGCCTCTTCTCAGCTTACCCACGATCACTAATCTCTTCCTTGCTGGCTACTCTGTAAGGCAGGCAAGGAAAAGGTAGGCTGATGGGGATTTGCATTTTTGATCTCTACTTTTCAAGGCTGATTATTTTCCAACTAGGTCTTCTTTTTGGGAAAACATGGTTGTTGATGTGAATGATACATACAGACAGAATAGTTTAGCTGGAGCTCTGTTAATATCTGCGAGACACAGGAATACTGTTGGCATATTTAATCTGAATATGTGTTTTGTCTTTTATCATAATAAATCTTTTTTATTTTAAGGTCTGATTAAATGACAGAAAAGTAAACCAAAGTGTTTAGCAAAGGAGGATCTTTGGTCTATATTTAATTTTGTGTTTTTTCTTGAATCAGGAAGAACCCAGTCTCCCTTCGTCTACACCTATCTGCTCCCTCTGTACCAATACCATTTTGTGACCTGCTTTTTTCTTGTGCTAGCAACATAGCTGTGTTACATCTTCACCACTCCAGTTCAGCAAAAAAATGCATTCTTTTCTCCACCATAGAACTCCAGGGCTTGATTCTCCTTCCAAATCTGTCCAAAGGCATCCTTGAGGATTTCACTGTAACCGGAAGGAAGGTATAATGCAGATTAGCAGAGTTTATGACACGACAGCAAAACACTCAACTCCCAATGGCTTCTAACACTAGTTTTAACATATCTTACATGCATTATGGCCATCAAAAGTAGACTGCTTCCCAATTATGCTCACCCAGGCACTCAGGCAGACAGAGCAACCACTTGTCTGATTGCCACTGGTGACAGACGTCAGACCTTCACATGGAACCCCATCATGCTCACAGAGGAAGCTGGGGATTTTGGTTAATGGTACTAATGAATGCCAAGTGCATTATTTGGCTTGGAGATCTGGGAATAGGGAAGTCCCACCACACTAGAAAGCCTATAGAACCCTGCAGAAGATTTATACTATGCAGAAAAATAGTGAGTAAATAGCTGTTACCAGAAAAACAAAAGTTAGTATTACACTTAATTTACACATTTCTAGTAAATGACCAAGTTTTTGGATTCATTATATTTTGCTACTTGAATATTATTAACTTCCAAAGGTTAAAATTTTACCATTATCTGTAGTTACATCCAACAACCAAAAACTAAATATTTCTCCTTACTCTTGATTTTAAATGGCTGATCCCCTGAAATAACCAGAACAGGCTAAGGTTTTATTTTTGTTTGTTTGTTTCCTCCTTAAACCTTCTAAATCTAGCTCACTTCCTAGTCTCCGGATCATCCTCTGTGAAACTAAGGTGGTTTAGGTTTATGACCCTAGTATTTTTTTTGCACATATACACACACAGAAGAGATGTGGGTTCACACTTGTGCCTTCGTTCTTAGTACCTCATTAGAATGCTTCTTTCTGTGTGTTGTAGCATATTTTTCCCCATAATGATCATTATCAATGTAATTTTCTCCCAAGATGTTTAACATCAAGGTCTTTTCTTCCTTCACTTGTGAAGAACAGATATCCACTTAAATAAACTCAAGTAAAAGTTTTATGATAAAATTAGTCAATCTCTGTTTTTTTCCTTTTTGAGGACTCTGTGGATCCTCTTGATTCTTTTGTTTTCTTCCTTGTAATCTATTCTTAAATTTTCCGCATATGCTCCCTGTTTATTAAGTACTGTATTCTAGGAAAGTGACAAGTCATGATTTTTGGACTTCTTAATAAAATTCCAAAGACAGAAAGTCAGATTGCCTTTGACAGTCAAATCAGTTCTAGTTTGATGAAAAGGGAGAAGTGGCATATGGCACTCATGATTGTCTCTTTGGGGGCCTTTGGTTGGGTGGGTTATGATAGAAGGAAAAGTATGTAAGAAAGTTAATTGACTATGTTTGCTGTAGGAATTAGATTAAAAATTAATATTATTTATCCTGCTACAATTATAAGTGCTTTACAGTTATTCATTCATTTAATTATATGATATAGGTACTATTATTAGCCTCATATTATAGATCAGAAAATCGAGCTACAGAGAAATCAAATATTTTGCCCATGGTCATATGTTAATAAGAGTCAGAGCCACCGAGGAGTTGAAACTGTGCAGGTTTGCATCTTACCTATTGTGTTGTATTACCAGTGTTGGCTATCCTACTGCATCTGAGTGTATGTCTGATCACTGATGCTTCTGAGTGTTCCATTCAACCTCTTTTAAAATGTAAATGAGTAAAATGTTTCTCATTCGCTATGTCTCATCTTTAATATAAGCATTTTCACCTTGTATGCTTCCCTGCATACTTGGCTTCTGCTACTAAACCCACTCTGTGCCTTCCTTTAGTTACATATGGATCACCTTGTACTGGAATCAGAAAACAGTGTGATACCATGAGTGTTATATCTTTCTATCTTTGTATTCTTATTGCCTGGAATAATTTTAATGTACAATGTTTACTTAATGTATTACTACTGGGTTATTCAGTCAGTGAAAGAATGTATGTATTAAATCATTTGATTTATGCTATCATGCTACGTAAAATTTCCTAATTGCTTTCCTGTTACTTTCTATAGGGCCAAAAGTGCATCCATTAGAAAACCTGGGAACAACAACTGTGAAACTCTGAAATTACTGGGATTCAGAAGCCATGACAGTGGTTGGTTTGGACTTGATAACGTTGTGGTGAGAACCATCCAGAGTGGCTTGATATCGTTTGAACTGCATGAACATTTAGAGAGGTAATGGCATTTTAAACAATCAGGGTTGGAGCTATTCTCTCCTGCAGGTTCATAATTGTGGTGTAGAGACGTGGAATTATGGGATTTGATTTTTATTCTTCAAATGGGAATATCAAACCATTGTGTTTTAGGGTGCACTTGAAATGCAAACCATAATTTATGTTATTATGCTGTTTATAATTTCTTTTATAATAGCTTAGCGAGTGCTTTTGGTGACCTAACCACTCATAAACTTACATTTTTATAGGATTCTTTTAGCTCCAAAGTAGTTTTAAAATAGCTCCTTCATTTCTGAAATTCCACGGGGATAGTAATTAACTGTTCCTGTTATGCTCATCCCATAACTATGTATATATAAATGGAATTTGTTATTTCAGTGCCCTCATATTGTTTTCTCATTTCTGTATTTTCTAGACAGCCTATTACGAGGAAGTTTTAGACAGTTTTGAGATTCATCAGCAGCAGACACACATAAAGGGAGGGCAATCACATGCCTAAAGATAGCCTTTATTTCATAAGGAAGACCTTATGTCTCTGATTGTCTTAGATCAAGTTCCCTAGAAACTCAGTATGACATGAGAATTCAAGTGAGTTAGTGAGACAGGGCTCCCAGGAGGATCCTGTAAGAAAATAAAAGAAGTGGGAGTGGGTAGAGCCACAGAGGAAGACAGGACAGCAGTTTCGGCTGAAGAGTCCCCTGCCTGACACCTGAGGGGAGCTCTAGAGCAGCAGAAACATGGGCTTTACACCCTCAGCTTGTCCTTGGTGCGGAAGAGGGGCTTCTCTGGATGAAGAGTTCCTGCAGGGAAGCTCTTTGGAGAGGAACTGAGGAATGACTGGTGGAGCCCAAGGATAGAGTCTGTATTAGTTTGCAATAGCTGTTGTAATGAAATATTACAAGTTGGTGGGAAGAGCAAGAGAAATGCATTGTCTCAGATTTCTGGAGGCTGTGAGTTCCAACTAAAAGTGTTATTCATTGGAGAACGAGTAAAGAATATGCTGCAGGGATTTCCTTGGGTTACAGATGACCATCTTCCTGTTCACATGGTGTTTTATTTTGTGCTTTCTTCTGTATTGAAATCTTTCCTTTTCATGACATTGGTCAGGTTGGATCAGGGCCTTCACCATAGCTTGCTTACTATTGTAAGAAGCCTGTCTCCAAATGAGGTCATATACTAGGGTCCTCGGGTTAGTATTGCAACAACTGACTTGGAAAGGGGCATAATTCAACCTGTAGCAGATCCAACATTAAAACTCAACCACACAGAGATAGAGATAAATATTTCAATCTACACTTAATTGTAGTATATACTCTGCATCCTATGTGAGTAAATAGATTATCTGGAACATCTTTTTCTTCTATATTTTGAAGTGATACTTTGGCAGTGCTTCTTAAGATATAGTCAAGCTCTTCTTAATGATGGGATTGCACTGGGAGGTGGTTGCTTTGTGTCAACAACATAGAATGTGGTTACGCAAACCTTAGTGGTACAGCTGTCTACGTGCCAAGGTGATATTCAATCTATTGCTCCTACACTACAAACCTGGATTGCATATTACTATATACTGAGTACTGCAGGCAACTATAAAACATGGCATTAGTGTATCTAAGTATGGAAAAGATACAGTAAAATACAAATGAAAGATTTAATTCTGGCACATGTATATGGGCACTTACCTTGAATGGAGCAGGCAGCCTTGGCCATTGCTGGGGTGAACAAATACTTCTTTCAGAGTCTTCCAGTGGGAACTGTCTGAGGTTATTTTATAGTTATCTGTTAATTTTTAACATAAATAGAAGGGTTATACTCTAAAGTAATAATAAAAAGTATATTACAGCAAATATATCAACTAGTAACATAGTCATTTATTATTACTATCAAATATCCTGCACTATATATAATTGTATGTGCTATGCTCTTATGTAGCTGCCAGTGCAATAGTTTTATACCCGCACCACCACAAACATGGGAGTAATGTGTTACTCTGTAATGTTAATTTGGCAATATCTCTTAGCGATATAATTTTTCAGCTCCATTATTATCTTATGGAGCCACCAAAGCATATATTGTCCATCGTTGACTGAAACATTGGTATTGTGTCACAGGAGTTTACCACTTACAGTATGGTACCATTTTCAGAGATGAGCTGAGATGATGTGCTTCCTTGAAGGTGTTAGAATTTAGTTTGAGTTGAACTGGTTTCTGACTGTCAAGAATTTTACAAAAGCTGTTTGTGAATTTAGCCAGTGGGTCAGCAGAATCCTTACTTTAAAAGATGATTCCGCTCTTGGATATTACTAGGTGTCAAGGATTTTTAGAGGCTGTGTGTTTCCGTTTCTTCTGTACAGGTTTATTGTGCTTCACCTCTCTTCCATGGTGGACAACAGCCACTTGGTTTCTTTTGTGAAGTCTTTAGAGGAAGCCTTGCTCAGCACTACCGCCTGTGTAGTACTGTCCCACCAGAAGGACAATCCGCACAGAGTGGTTATTGTAGTGGTGCCTTCTAAAAATTTAAACCAAACACTTAAGAACTTGCACTTGGAAGGGTTCAGAGGACTTCCAGAATCATCTCGCCATTTCCAAATAAGAGAAGGAGAACAACTGCTTTTAAGGTTTACTGGAAACATATTTGGTTCGAGTAAGTACAAAGAACTACTTTAATTTATTCTATCAATTTCACAAGTTCATCAAACTCTTATCATGAAGGAAACCTTCAGAGAATTGAGGGGAATTTTTAGGAAGAAGGACAAGAAAGACAACTATTTACTTCTTCATTTGAAGTCTCTTCCTGCTCTATTTGGAGGATACCGGCTCCTTTATGAGCAGACTCCAAGCGACCTTCTTTTGGAGACAGTGTTCTCCACGGTTACTTCCCAAGCCCAACCTGGGGTAATCTCTTTCCTGTCATATTGCCTTATCACCATACAATGCTCCTACTTTACTCTTAGTCACCTGAACTCTCTTCCCATCTAGGGACAGAATGATCTGTTAAAAACATAAATCCTGTGACAGTCTCTATAACTCTGATGTAAAACTTTTCCACTTTACAATAGTACAAAAGCAATGTGTATTCAGTGTGCCTGAACTTTTAATTTTTGAATTTTGATCTTTTCCTGGGCTAGATATATGTGCTATGATATTTTCTTGTCATGCTGAGGTGTAGCAGTGAGCCAAAGCTCCCAGGTAGCCATGGGGTAGTGACAGGAAACAACTGATACTTGACTGCCTACCAGGTTACTAAGCTATGATCTTCAGTGGGTTAAGTGTATTAAATTCATTTTTGATGCATGATACTTCCAACTTGTAGTGGGTTTTCAGGGAAGCAACCCTGACATAAGTGTATCAGCATGTATATATTACTCCTCTGATTAGACCTTGTTATACACTCTATTGTTACTACAATAACTTCCAAAGTTTTCAACATGTTCTACAAGAATTTTACCCAGGGTCAGTGGATTCCGAAGAGCTATTATGTGGAACTATATTCCAGTATAACTGACTCACTTGCATTTTTGTGTATTTTATTTTATGCTTTTAAAAGGCGACTCTCAGAAAGAATCGATAGTTTTCACCAAACTATAATTAGCCATAGTGCAGAAGAGATTAAAGGACCTCAGATCCAGAAGAGATGCCTTCCTCTTCTTCATCTTCATATTTAGCTAGTGTTATTTTTGTTCCTATTATAAGTCTTATCACAATTTAGTTTTTTCCAATTTATAATTTTTCCCTCATATACTCATGTTACAGTCTTCTCTGGAGTGAAATGTCACGAGACAATGCTAACGTCTTTTTTGTCTTATGTTTTCTGAGCTTAGCACATCAAACACTTTCAATAAGTGTACAGTGAATGAATGAGTCTGTAACGATGCTGAGGCAAGCAAGCAGATGATGGCTACGAGGGGTGGTGGGAGAGGTGGGGTGGTGGGGGACAGAGGAGATGAAAGGGTACAACAATTCCCTGCCATTTTTACACTGTATTCTAGAAGTTATATACAGGGAATAAGTAAATGAGTCCGTAAGAGGGAGGGGAAGGATGAAGATGTGATATGTGAATGTACCCACTCCCAGGATGAGTGTATTTATGATACATCACAAACATATACTAATGCAAATGGTAAAGGGATAGAGTTTCAGGAGTGGCAGAGTTGCAGTTTTAAAGTCCCTGGGTAAGAGATGGCAGTGGCTTAGAGGTGGAGGTGGTTATATAGTTTTATAATTGTAAGAATACCCTGAACCAGTGGTTCTCATATGAGTTCTTTTTTCTCTTTTCCTAGTTCTCCATATTGCTAGAACTTTTTCTTCTACATCTGACTTTTTTAAAGTAAAAGAATACATTCTATGTCTGTACTCTCTATGACATCAAGCCATTGAAAAACATCCACTGCTCATTATTGAAAAATATATTGCTATAAAGCACCTAGTAATTCACAAAATATAAGAAAATTTTAGTTTTCTTTATATGACAATTTTTGTTGAGCAGCTGCCACCTGAGGTCCCCACCAGGGCTTATGCACCATAAAGGTTGAGAAAGAGAAAAAGATTCTGAAAAGATCAAATAGTGATCGATCTCATACATTGAGTGTGCAATAAGTGACTTTTACTATTACATCTTTAAATATGCAAGTAAAGGACAACAAATAAAACAGTACAATTTCTTTATATATATGACATGTACCTTTTTCCTAGGGATTAAGGGACTTCAAAATATAGTATTCTATCTTAACAACAATTTAAAAATTTTTATATAATGCTTTCTAGTTATAATGCTGATTACACTATTTATCAACAACCAATCCTCCATAAGTTCATCTTTATTTCTTATATAAATCTGACTTTTAAAGTTGTAATAACAGATCTTTATTTTTAAAAGCTGCCAACCATTGGTAGGTAGGCTTTAGGTCTGAAGTCATCTTCAACCCTTATATTCTTTATATAAATCACCCCTTATGAATAACTGTGCATTGTCAGTCTTTCAAAGGAAGGAAAAATGTACTAAATTTTATTCTATTGAGATCAAAGTACTAACATTTTTCTTGATAGTATTTGAGTAATGGGAAGAGAAACCTTCCATGTGTTACTCCAGTAATCTGAAAATTTAATTTACATTATTTAAAATTAAAATCATATTGTATCAACCCTAAATAATTTATCTTTAATAAAAAAGGGTGAAACTCTTTAAGAAATACTCCTAGCTAGTTTTTTTTCCCTGCACTTAGGTATCAGTTCTGTTCAAGTGCCAGGCTGCCCCTGAAATACAGATTTAGGCAAAGGGGTCTACTCCACTGTCTTTCATGTTCTAGAGCTATGCTGTTGCTTAACTCTGTGTTCAAGTCTATTTGTACACTTAAAGTTCACCAAAATGAACTTTAGTTTCCACCACAAGGAGAAGGATAGTGGTATGTTGTACATCTCTTCCTGAACTCTTCTTTCACTCTGCAAAATGGGAGGTTTTCCATAACATATAGTTCTGGGTGATCAACTTTATGACGCTGTACAGAAGGAGAAAGAAGTTTCAAATCAGATATTAAACCTTCATCTTGTCATTTCTTAAAGATATTAACTGAACTTTTCTAACACAAATACAAGGTAATAAAAATTCTTTGTCATTTGCTATCATTTATTCAGCACTTACCATGTGCGAGGACCTGTGGCAATCACTAAATATCTCGTTTCACTCACAGAGCAATACTAATAGGTAAATTTATTTCCTCCTATTTTAAAGATAAGGAATTTAAAGTTTCAAAAACTGTAAAATAATTTGAAAAATGGTAGGGTGCAGAAAATGATGGAGGCTGGATTTGAACCTAGATCTTTCTTTCCAAAATATATTGTTATAACTGCTACATTTATATTCCTACAAGTTTTTCAAGGGGTGGTAAAGACATATACTACAACACCCCTTCTACTGTTGGAATACCAGAGCAAAATACCTAGCTTGCCCTAGTGAAATCCCTGAAAGTGGAAGGTTATGTTCACAAAAGCTTCAATATTGTCAGTGAGGAACTGAGAAGACCTTTATCTGTGTAATGGTTTTAGAAGCATCCATAACATTTTCTTGGCAGTTTCAGTAACACACATCCAATAACTGGCCCACTTGGATGTTCTGAAACAGTAACATCCATTTCTGCAACTATGAAAATGTTTTATTTCTGTGCTAGTTGATAAGGTAGCCACTAGCCCTGTGGCTAATGAGCATGTTAGGTAGGGTTAGAGTGGCTGAGGAGTTGAATTTTAAATTTTATTTAATTTTAATTAATTTTCATGTAAACTTAAATAGCCATGGTATAAGAAAGTGCGGTACTAGAATGTCTGAAGACGTGATTATGTAAACTGTGATATTAAGAGTGAAGGCAAAGGAAAAAGATCATTCTTGAAGCATGAAGATAATTGTCTGAACATGGAGAGAGCTGAATGTTTCCAATAGTTTCTTGTTCCAGCAAAGTGGAAAAAAATGGAAGATTATTAGATCTAAAATCAGCCAGAAAGCACATGGCCAAATTACAGATGAAAAATCTTTCTAGTAATCTACATTCTCAATCTATTGCATGTCAGGTTATGTGTTGGTAAGAAACAATAATTTATTGCTATAATTGCATTTAAAATGAAATGATTTCTTATGTTTTAAAAAATAAAACAAAATGATGTATCTTAATGGCAATAAATTCATTTTATTTCTACTTAGGCAACGGAAAGGATTATGGAAAAGACCACAGGCTTATTTTCCACTTACAAAGAAAATCCAGGCTGGAACTTCAGATCAAAGAAGTGGATGAATTTGGAAACTATAGCTGCCCTCATTATAAGGGGACAATTGTAGTTTATAAAGTACCCAAAGAAAAGATAATCTCTAACTTGGATCAGTCTTTTGTGTCTAGTGAAAGCCATTATCAGTTGCCAATTTGCAAATTACCATTGAGGTTGCCAAAGGTGAGTTCTTTTACTTTCTCTCATTACCATATTTTGTTAATTCTTTACAGTCCTCCACCCCATCTGTTCTGCAGGCAAATGGATACATAAAGTTAAGAGGAAAGGTAACAGTAAAGTTGAAAAGGAAGGCGTAGGAAGGCCAGCTTCAGAGTGCTAGGGTACATGTTTGGAATTTACCTTCTTCATATCAGTTTTCCTAACAAGAGCAATTCAAATTGATCTGTTCCTCACTGTGTGCTTTTATGACTCTGGAAGTAAGGCCATTCACTTACTGGAACTGCATCTAAATATCTGAGAAATCATTTGTGAAAGCAGTGAATACATTTCAGAGCACATTACTTCAAGGAAAAATCATGGTGAATAGGAAAATGGCATCAAAATATTTTCACTGAGCCTTACCAAATCCCATGTGTTTGACTTATGAGTTAACTACTCTTACCTAATATTCTTACTGTAGTCAGAAAATAGGATTAGTTATTTAAACATATCAAGCACACCATTTAACACATTTTATTGCCATATGTACAATTTCTTTCCAGCACTTGGTACATATAAACTATATTATTAATATGAAATATAATTAAAATTGAATTTTATTACTCTCTAAGAAAACCAAACTTCTTATTCTATAAAGAAAGCTGAAATTATTATTTTCTGGCTTTCATTGTTTGGTTACACATAGCAGAAATGTGTTTTCCATAGATAAACTTTGTACTGATTTTAATAAATCAGCAAAGTAAGTAACTAATTAACAAATATTAATTGAGCTTCTGAGATAGTGAATGTGCTATGCCACGCATTAAGATAAATAAAGAGCGGTAGAGTACAACACACGTCCTAAGGCTGCATTGGTTCAGAATGGTAGTCACCGTTCACATGTAGCTATCATCAAACAATAAGGCTCATCTGAAGTGAGATGTGCTATAAGTACAAACTATGCACTAAATTTTTAAAGACAGTACAAAACATGTATAACTTCATTTATATTGATTACATGATAAATTTTATAATATTTTGGCCATATCTGGCTCAATAAAGCATTATTAAATTAATTTTGATTCCTATTATCTTTTTTTATGTGTTCAATAGAACGTTATAAGTGTCTCAAATTATATCTCTGGTACAGTACTCTTTAAATGAATTTATAACCCAACTTGTACACAAAATTATATTACACGATAGTAACTATTATAGCATGATATAAACAATGTATCAATAGTTGCTCAGAGGAAAGAAATGGCTTTTTTGGAAGCTAAACACAGTAGAAGTTTTGTGGTGATTGTGGCATTTTATCTGAGCTGTGTAAGTTGGTAGGAATTTGGCAATTGAATTCCTGCCAAGTTAGGGTGAGGAATGGAATGTATTTGATTGGTATGGTAGGGATAGTTTAGCAGAAAGCCACACAATTTCATACTTCAAGTAAAAACTATTATAATAACTTTTCACATGCTGAAAAGTCTTTCAAGGGTTTTGTATGCACTGTGCATTAAATCCTCACAAAAATCTCACAGTGCCTCATCAAACTGAAGTTAGCCTTAGTGCAGAGAAGCAGGCTCCTGGAGACACTAACTATTTACCAGCTAGTGTGAGGGAGACTTTGGGGTTCCTGGGAGGCTCATGTAGGGTGGTAGAATCTACTAACCAAGTAATTTCCAAACTTTTTGTCACCAGAGTATCACGGAAGATATTTTTTCCATGGTGCGGGGTGTAGTTTTGGAATGATTCAAGGATACTACATTTATTGTGTACTTTATTTCTCTTATTATTATTATGTTATGTATTTTATTTTTATTATTACATTAGAGTCTCCTCAGGAGCATGCAACCTGGATCCCTCACATACTTAGCTCACAGTAGTTCCTGCTCCTATAACAAGTTAATGCTTCCCCCATCTGCCAGGAGGCAGAGCTCAGGTGGTGACGTGAGCCATGGGGAGTGACTGTAGATACAGAGGAAGCTGCCTGCTGTCCTGCTGCTCACTCCTGCTGTGCACCTAGGTTCCTATTGTGCCTAGAATGTGGTTTGGGGCCCTCTGTGTTAAACCAGTGGTGCTAAGCATAATGGCATTTTCATAATAGTATAGCCGGGTTAGTGTATCCGCTCTCACTATTGTGCTTTCTTCCCCCTCATAGTTACATGGCTGATCGTGCTTTTAGTTTTAATTTATTATATATTTAGTTATTTTAGTTTTATTTCATTTTTAATTGGTACATAAGAATTGTACAGATTGGGCTAGGATGTAACTCAGTGGTAGAGTGTGTGTTTAGCACATGCAAGGCCCAGGTGGGAGGGAGGAAGGAAGGAAGGAAGGAAGGAAAGAAGGAAGGAAGGAAGAAAAGAAGGAAGGAAGGAAGGAAGGAAGGAAGGAAGGAAGGAAGGAAGGAAGGAAG
>NW_004955443.1:10440973-10469328 GCF_000276665.1 Chinchilla lanigera | reverse complement strand
AAGAAAGAAAGAAAGAAAGAAAGAAAGAAAGAAAGAAAGAAAGAAAGAAAGAAGAAAGAAAGTGTAGGGTTTAGTAAGATGCTTTGATACTGTACGCAATGTGTAATAATCAAACCAGGCTAATTAGCATAGCCATCATCTCAAACATTTCAAATTATCTGGAAGAGAGGATTTTGGCTGTTTGCCCATAGCTGGCTATTTGAGGTCTCATTCTCTGTCACTTGTTAGCCTTATTCTCCCATTTCCTTATCTAAAGTCGCTTAAAACTGTTACCCTCTTTGTATTTCCTTCTTAACACTCATTCTTAATTGAAACGATGAGATCTATTTATTTGTTCAAGCATTTTCTCTGTGCCTTTGCTCTGCAGAAAGCAAACTGCATGTGTGAAGAACCTGGATTCCTGTCAGGCTTTGTCTTTAGTGCCAGGGACACAGCAGGCTGTCAATGTTGGTCACTGGAGGGGTTAGAGAAGGTCCACAACTTGTATTAGATGAAAGGTTTAAGAACTGTTGGCTGAAAGCTACACTCAAATTCACTTAAATGGGTAACAATCCCTAACAGGCAGGCCGAGGAGCTGACTGGATTAGGATGAAGATCAAGAATAAGGAAATACCTACCTGCCAAGCAGCTTGACTGAGCACATTTCTTCCAGAAGGTTCCGTGGAGTTCTATGCTATGGAGCGGTTGGAGGGAGGCTAGTCAGCGGCTGTTGGAATATCTGGCAGGAGGTGGTCAGGATCTTGCTATGATGATGGCAGACAGTGGACAGAAAGGTACTTGTGTAAAACAGGATTTATTTATTGTCCAAAAATGTGACACAAACTCAGCTTTCAATAATCTATGTTTTCGTATCTGACTTTGTGAATCAGTTACCTGAACTGGTCAAGTGAGATAAATTAGGGTCAATACCGTTTTTCTTCAGCGATACTACATGTGAGTGACTGTCAAGGACATTTCATAAGCCCTTTCTGCTTTGAGTTCAGCACATGGCTTCCTACCTGCCTGCCTGGGTAATTCCTTTCAGCCATCCTTAACATCTCACTTCTGTCCTCTCCCCAGCAGGCCTTCCTTGACTTCCTGTTCTGTACTAAATTAGGTGTCTCTGGTATGCACAGCCATAATAATCTGTGCCAATTCCACCATTGCAGTTATCATATTTCCTTATAATCACTTGCTTATTTCTTTTCAATGGACATGTTTTTGTTTCTATTATTGTACTGGGGATTGAAGCGGGGATCTTCACACTGGGTTACATTTCCAGCCTTTTCTTATTTTGACATAGTTTTTACTGAGCTGTCCATGCTGGGCTTGAATTTGCAATTCTTCTGTCTCAGCTTCCCGGGGTGCTGAGGTTAGATACTCAATCTTGTTTTAAGGCTTTTCATAGGATCTCCTTAGACATTTTATTTCTAATCAGCCCTCCCCATGACATGTATGCATGCTGTATGTGTATGTGTGTGTGTGTGTGTGTGCGTGTGAGAGAGAGAGAGAGAGAGAGAGAGAGAGAGAGAGAGAGAGAGAGCAAGAACACCACTGTGTGGACTGAGGATTGAACCCCACTGAGCTATATCCCCAGCCTTTTTTTACTTAGAGACAGGGTCCTGTTAAGTCATTAAGATGCTGGGCTCAAATTTGTGATTCTCTTGCCTCAGTGTCCTAGAGTGCTGGGACTATAAGCATGTGCCATCATATCAGAATCCCTATGCAATCTTAATACCACAGACATACTGGGCATTTCTTTATGAATTTGGTACATATCTGTGATTTAAATGTTAAGAAGTAAGTTTCTTTTTTTGTTTGTTTGCCGTTTTGTTTTTTATCTTACCTAGATCGAAACTTCTTCTCTCCTGAAAGTCATTATTTTCCCCATTCCCAGGTTACACAAGCCTGGATGGGGTAGGCTCAGGTACTGTCTTGCCCAACTTTGCATCTAAGGGTCAGGCACGCAGTATGTGCTTGAAGAATATATGTGAATGACTGCATGAATGAGATAATTTCTGCAAATCTAAATATTGCCCAACCTTGACACTGATACTCTTAAAATTACATTGGTATGTTTAAAAATAGGACCTTTTAAACATCTGCTCCTTTTGTAGATGAATGCCAATATGCCATCTGTACTTTCCTTTTCTCCCAGATGGGTTCACACAGGGATTTCCAGATTCACTCTCATAACCCCTTTTTGTGTCCAAAATCTTCACAAATAATTTTGCCAGAGTTGAGAAAGAATTTGTGGCTGTGGAAACTTTGCTCTTTTGTAACTAGCATATCTAAACGGGAATTGAAACCATGACCTTTATTTTTGTGAGAAAAGACTTCTTCCATGAAATTCAGAATTAAAACAACTTCACCTCAGCTCAGTTGTATTGGAATGTGCTATATTTCAGGAAATAGCCTTATTATAGTAGCTTGCTGTTAATGACGATGGCATTATTCATGTTTGTACATGTAACATAAATTAAGTGAAGGTATTTGTCAAAATTTTAAGTTCTTCACCACAGAAGACAAACTCTTTTAGATTAGAGATGCTATTTTAAATTTTTTTTCATAAATGGAAAGGGATATTAAAATGTTAAACCTTCCTTAGTGCAAATTCAATCCATTTCTTCCTAAGGCACCCTGCTTGAAAAGATGGTTTCATATGAACTTTCACCCCAAAGCTAGACAATCCTTATTACTTGGTCTGGGGAGCTAGTAAGAGCTTGTTTAATAGGATAAATACAGGCTGAATTTATCTTATATCTTTAAATTCATAACTTTAAGAAAACAAGAAAAAAGTATCTCAAAGATATGAGAACTTATCTTATATCTTTAAATTCATAACTTTAAGAAAACTTGAGAAAAAAGTATCTCAAAGATTTCTTTGTGGATCACTAGGAAGTAAATATTTGCATGTCTATACCTAGACATACACAGTCTCACGCAAATTATACAGTGCCATGTTAATGCACTGTCTTACCTCCAAAAGATACGTACACACTTTATACTTTATGCTCTGTGTTTGTGAGGATCTCTGTGTCTTATCCTTCAGCCTCCCTGCTTTATTTATTCCCATAATGTATACTATTTCATTCATTAAACACTATGTCTCAGGGCCTGACATAGAGTGGTGTTCCTGTAAGTGTGGTCTTATCCTTCCTTGCCTCCCTGCAGTCTATCCTCCACATCAGACAAAGTGATCCTTCCTTGAGCCATCAGTCAGGTCTTCAAATGCTTCTGCTCTAAACTTCACAATGACTCCCTGTTTCCCTCAAAACACAGATACATCCCAAGATTCCTGGGAATGCCTGAAGTCATGGATAGCACTGCATCCCTCTGAGTAACGTTTTCTTCCCTATACATACCTACGATAAAGTAAGATAGTGACAACCATAACTAACAATACAATAAGACAATTATAACAATCTATTGTAATCAATGCCATTTAAATTTTATGGCTTATTTATTTCTGGAATTTTTCATTTTGCAGTTTTGGACCATGTGTAACTGAACCCATAGAAAACAAAGTCACAGACCAGCCAGCCGATTATAAAAGGCTCTGCATGACCTTGGTCTCAAGTGACTCTAGAATTGTTATGGTTTGTGTCTGCAGGTTCCCCTAAAGCCTCATGCAGTCATGGGGTGCACTTTTAGAGTTTATGATTGATCCATGATCCAACGCTGGGATTATGGGTGTGAGTGCTACACCAGCCCAGGGGTGGGTAGTTTGCATATAATGTAAGGGAGGGAAAAGACTGCTTGCTGCCGCTCCTCCCCTTTTTGCTCTTGTTGCTTTTGCTGTTTTACCACTGCCATGCACTGTTGCCCTCTGCCGTGTGCCACCCTGCCTTGGAGCAAGCGGAATATGGACTGAAACCTCCACAGACTGTGAGCTAAATAAACCTTTCCTACCTTAATTTTGGGCATCAGGTATTTTATCCCAGCAGCAAGAGATAAGTAACCGAGACAAGGATCTTCCTTCTCCTCCTCTCTTCACTACTTCAGTACTGCTGGGCAGGCTGTTGGTGCTGGTGAAATGTGCTGTGCATGCCCCTGCTTTAGGTCTTTGAGTTAGTGATTCCCCCATCTCAAATGCTGGACACCAGCATGCCTGACACCGTTGGCATCTTCCATGCTTCACCTGGTTTCAGAGGCCCACTTGAAGGTGTTCACTATTGCAATATACTTCTACTCCCTCAGTCCAGTACTCTGGGTCCTGCTTAACCTGCCTTGATCATCCTTTAAGTCCTTGATACTGATATTGCCTATTGTCATACAATGCGTGTAACTTTGCAATACTCTCTCGCCTCCAACCAGTGTGTAAGCTCCATGAAGGCTGAGAATTTTCTTCCACTTTCATTTCCTACCAAATCACAAGTACAATATTTGCGGTGGAGGCCCATATATGGTGGATGCTCAATAAATGTTTATTGAATAAATGAGTGAGTTCATAAATAAAGTTTGTATTTTAAACAAAATCATGAAAAAGAAAGTGGGAGGTGACAAGGAAGGAATTCATTAGCATCAGAGAACAGACATAATTGGTGGTGTGTTCTTTGAGGTAAGACAGCCGGGAAGACCAACCAGTGGAAGCAACTTCCGGTCTGAGCCACAGTGAGTGACCAGAAGACCTTCTCTGCCTGTATGCCTGGAAGCAAGTGCTTAGGCTGCTGTGATGGGCAGAAGCTTCAAGTCAAAAATGAAGAAGCTGGATGTGGTGGCACAAACCTGTAGTCATAGCACTTTGGAAGGCTGAGGCAGGAGGATTCCAAGTTCAAACCCAGCCTGGGAAACAGCTACCTAGACAGACCCCGTCTTTAAATTATTTTTTAAAGTCTAGGGATATAGGATATACTTAAGGGTAAAGGCCCTGGGTTCAGTCCCCAACACCACAAAAAAGAAGGCCACCATGGCTAACGTCCACCTTAGGGCTGTAAGATTAGAAAGTCAAGAGGGGTCCTGGTGACATCGTATTCAGCACTATCTTCTGAAAATGGTCACATCACCAGTATGTGTGAAAATACATTACCTCAAAGAATAACAGTTTCCCCCTAAGGCTTTCCTAAACTGCTCTTCATACTATCTCCTTTGACAAAAGTTTAAGCAAATTTAGTCCATATCATGTATACTAGTACTTGGCAGAAATAAGATAACTCTCAACAAAACAAAACCAAACCTTTCAGGTTTTTCTCCGGTACCAGGAACTGAACTCACGACCTTGCGCTTGCCAGGCAGGTGCTTTGCCGCTGAGCTAAATCCCCAGCCCCAAAACCAAACCTTTCAAAGGATTTTTTTTAGGTGAAAAGAAGCAGAAAGATTGTGTGTGTGTGTGTGTGTGCGCACGTGTGCGCATGCACGCGCACGCACACACTCTTCTGAAATTGTGCCAAATAGATGGCTTCTTAATATTTGGTCATTTGTGTCAGCTTGGGCTGCGACCTCCTTTAACTCTTCCCACCTGCTTGGAGGTTTTCTTTGAAGGGAGGAAGAGCCCCAGAGCTGACGGCTGGAGGCCACGGTGGGCTGGAGTTTCCCAGCCATACCTAAACTACAGATCTACGTAAGCCATGTGTGAACTCAATTTGCTTAGCCTGAACTTCCTTTTTCTAAAACACTGAATTCATGACATGACATTTCTAATGAATAATGTTACCACTGCAACACTTTCCACCACATTAGATAATGTTTTGTGTCAGGGCAAGGGGGTGTACAGAAACCAGTGCAAAATTCAGTTTATCACATTCACCTGCTCACGACCTCCGTGCCCTACTAGAAATGTTTAAAAGTTTTTTTTTTTCCTAACAATATAGAATACTAAAGTAATCTAGACTATAGATCAGGGTTTTAGGGGTATGAAAAATATTTACAGCTGTAGGTGATGCAGTTCTACTTAAGACTTTTCAGCTGCTGTAATATTACAAAATTATATTTGGGTTGTGGAATAAAATAGAACATATTAGCCTACTGCTAGCTGTTTAGAAGACCGGTAAGAAAAGCATATGTAGTTCTCAGAATCTGTAAGAGAAATGAGGAGTGTGTAGTGGTTGCCATAGTCTTTGTGGGAATGCTGAACTTATGGCTCTTAAAACATTTTCTGTAGTTCCTTTGCATGCTTTCTGTGTTAGAGGTGATTCTAGCAACGTAGCTGTGCTTTATCGGTGGTGGAAGAAAGACACTAGGATCTTGGTAAGTAGAGAGATCATGTAACTTTTAACCTGTGGAAGTTTTTCACAACCTTCCTACTCTTCCCAGTGTCTTAACTCTAGCTCTCCTGCTTCTCCCTTGACATGGCTCATGCCCCCAGTGTCACTTGCCCACTCGCCATCAGAGTGCTCTTTAGAGAAAGACACAGTGTTGGCCGCGTCACTGAAAGAGAAATGGGAGAAAGTTGAAGACAGACGGAAACAGGATCTTGCGTTTTCCTCCCAGAGAATGCTTGGCTGGCCAATGTAATCAAGACACTCTTTCCTGTCTCCCTCCTTTTTCTCTGTAGTTTTTCTCTTCCTTTTCATGGTCGTCTCCCCTCCCATTTACTCTTCCACTCTCTTCTTTCCCTCCCTTCCTTTCCCCTCTCACTTCTCCGCCTTCCCCCTTTAACTTCTGACCATCAGAGGGACGCTCTCTCTGCTCAGAGGGTGAAACAGCTAAAGCAGGTAGGGAGCATCAGGTTGGCAAATGGCTTTCAGTGGTTCTGCCAAGGGACGCCATGTATTCTTACCTATCTGAGAAAATTTAATATTAAAAAAATAGCCATGTTTGCATCCATATTCTTAAATTATAACATCTAACAAGTAAAAAACAATGCTTTGTAACCAAATTTTCTAGTTTATGAATTCCAACTGTTCTTAATTTTTCTATAGCTACAACAGTCAATGTATCAAGTAGCAAACATTAATTGTTTGATTATGTTTAATGATATATGCTTAATATGACTTGGGGGTGCTTAAAACATAAAGGTTCAAGTCTTAGCTTTTAAGAAAATGACATTCAGTTCAGGAAATAAAACATAAATATTTTCAACTTATAAAACAGTGAAAGAGATAAATAATAATCACATACAACAACACAGCAACATCAAAAAAACAGGAACTGATGACTCATTGCCAAGGAGTGTCCAACATAGTAAGCGCTGGGTTTCTCAGAGAAGGAAGTAATTCCTGTGGCTTGTGTGACCTGGGGATGCTTTCGAGAGCAAGGTGGATGCAGGTAGTGCTTGGGATCAGGAGAGGGAGAGAGAGACAGTTCTGTAAGCGAGGGATGGCAGGACTTCAAAGTGGTAAAGCATGAGGACTGCTTCAATAAAGGATAATGAATATATCTGAGTAGCTTGAGTGGAATATTTGGAAAAGTCATATTGGAAATAAGTTAGGTAAAAATTATAGAAGGCTTTGAATGTCTTGTTTTGGTCAATCAAATCTCTGCAATAGTTTTAAATGGGGGTTCTGTCAAAATTCATAAAAAGTGGGATTAATTTTGTGACATAGTGACTATATGTCAAAAATTTTAATCAGAGACTCTGAGCACAGAAATAAACAAATAAATCACTCATCTACTTGTATTCTTGGGATCACTATGACCATAATTGAAGATGCCCAAGAAAGTATCTAGTTTATAAATAAGCTTGTGTTTTAACCTAGAAGTAATGAGAAGGTGTTGGAAAATTTTAATCAGGAGAGCAATAAAATCAGATTTTGTTGCCACTGTCCCTGTGATAGCCTGTAAGAATACACTAGAAATAGAGGTAAATTAGAGAAGGAAATTAAAGAGCTAAAGTAAATTAAAAAGTTAAATCAATCACAGAAGTGATGTTCTGATGCAAGACCTTTGTATTAAGGAGGCAAGCAGGTGACAGTGGAAGAGCAGGGATCTGGGACCAACAGGACTTGATGACAGTGAATATGTGTGGGTCTGGCGGTAGAAGTGCACTGAGAGATAGAGGAAGTTATAGACAAAGGCTTTCTGGGACATCAGAGTTCTTACCTTACAATATAACATAGTTCTTTATTGAATACTTTAGAAGTGTTTACCCTTGAGTTACATCACTAGTCCTTTTAATATTGCCCTAGTAGGTGATTGCAATTTTTTCTCTTAGAGGGTATTAAACAGTCCTTTCTTCTGCTCTTGGACACTTTATATACAACAGACAGCCTGGATTCTAGAATATTCTAGAAAGAATTATGCTTAGAGTTCAATAGACACCTTGAAAAGTCTTCTGGATTGACAAAATCTGTAGCAAGGGTAACCTAGAAATGAACCAGTGAAGAGAAGAGGCTGAAGGTAATGTAAATCCTAACAGTGTTGTATCTCTCTCTTTGATGTGTTAAACTGCTTCAAAAATTAGTAACACCTTCTACATAGCTGCATCGATGGGTCAGAGGCATCTGCTTCTGCCAGAATTGCTTGGAGTGCTGAAACCTAAATTGTATTAAAATAGTTAACATTTGTGTAACATTTGCACATATGAAATATTTTATGAATGCTGTAGTCACTCCTTATCTCAACTCATTTGAATCTACTGCTTTGCCTACTTGCTACATAAAAAATGACAACAGAGACATTCATGTAGGAATAAGATTTCTATTCCTGGCTGATTCTGATAACTTCTTTTTGTTACCTTTATATATATTTCACACATATTTTCTGATATATCGAGAACCTTGCTTACTTTGTATTTGTAGCTGTGGCTGAGTGAACCTTCTTCCACCTGTCCCCATTCTTTAGACTCTTTGGGTTTCCCTGAATTGATCTACCTGGCTACAAGAGCCTAAAGCTGTCTACTTTTCTTACTCTGAACTCTGTCTTTATTTTGTTCCCCACAACTCTTACTTCCCTATGGATTTATGCTGGTTTCCAGACCACTCTCTGCAGAAGTACTTCCTTTCATTGTGAGGGCCAAACATTTGTGCCTACGCCTTCAGGAAGTTCTACACTGACAGTGCAATTATGAACATGCTCAGAAAAACAACAACAAGAATGGGCTGAGGCTGGTGTCTTTTAATTAATTTATTTTAAAATGATTCTGGCTTCGTGTCTCTATGTGTACATAAATGCTTAAATGTACACAAAAAAATATGAAAGGAATCTACATAGACCCTCCTCTCTCATCATTTCTATGTGCTTATTTCATTTCATAGTATTATTTCTTTTTGTCAGAGTGTTGTAAACCAAATCACAGATAATCATATTATTTTATATTAATATTATCTCCATACCTCAGAATATATTTCTAGGAGGTGAGAATAAACGAACAAACCAACCCTCAAAACCTACCGTACTATAGGTACACCTTCCTGCAAATTTACTACCCAGTAATCATTTACTACCCAGCCTATGTTTTGTATTCATCTACTGACTCAATGCTTTCTTCAGTGGATTTTTTCAGACCAGGGTCCTAATATTCTACAAACATTGCATTTGTTTGCATGTGTTTGCAACCCTCTGCTGAGCTCTCAATGTAGGCCACATCCTTTATGGATGAGTTTTCAATCCACCTTCATGTGCACTGCAGAGATGGGGACCATTATTTCTGTTTCCCAATCAGAAGTTCAGGATGAAAGTAGAAATGGCTTGCCTCAGCTTGCACAACTTCACAGGGGCAGAGGCAGACTGCACAGTTCTTCTTCTTTTATGCTTTACCATCTCCTCCTATTATGAGTAAGCCAGATCCTTGCTTATTGTTATGCCTGCCACTTTTACCAGTGTGACATTTTGTCTCACGTGTTTTGCACTTCAGAGTGTTTTGTAAATCTAGGTCTTTCAAAAAGCCGGTTGGGAAAGGTAGTTGTACCCTTTGCTGAAATTAGGCTTTGGAATAGAGCACTGGTGGTCATTTCATTGTTGACTTGGATATTTTGAGCACCAGAATCAGAAGCAGGCATTCTCAGTCATCTTCATTTTGGATGCTTAGCAGCTTCTTAACAGACTGATGATTTTTCTGTCCCATTCACATAACAATATCAGGTCTTAGCTGACTTTCAGAGCACAGGTGATATCCATTCCTTTAACAGGACAGCTCCAATATTCCCTTCTTTAGGTTATGAGTCCACGTTCCTTGCTCTTTGTCATGAGCCCATATTCCTTGCTCTTTGTTGACCGGTCACCCAGATCCCCTTAAAATATTAGCTCTATAGTTCTGAAACACAAAAATATTTTCCATACATATTTAAACTGAAAGATTTAATTCCAACCAAATAAAAGGAGGTGCTTCTTTATAATGATTTATCTCCAAATTTTGGAACTCTGAGTTGCTTTGTTTATTTTTGTAGGATAGTACATATAAAAGTAGATTCACCAAATGACCATAATATGGTTTGGGTGCTTTTGGAGTTAAGTAACAGCCAAGGTACAATTTAAATAGGATACTGTTCTAGCAGTCAAAACTATCATTTTATTTCATTATTTCCACTTAACCCTCAAATAATGTATGAAACAGTGGCAAGATAATTTCTCTGACTTTCCCTTATTCTAACTTTTGTATGAGATTTTACTGGTTACTGTGTTGAGTCTTGGAAGAATCTCACTCCCTGGTCTTGGGTGAGCTCTTTACCATGATCTCTGTCCATTCATTTAGGCTGGGGGAGGGGTGGAGTGATGATGATGTAATGTCACCAAACAAATCAGCCCTAAAGCCAGCCCACAGTGCACTTATTTCTGCTGCACTGCTTTTCACTCTTGTTTTCACCCACATGTTTCTACAGTGACATTACCTTAGTTGATGCCAGCACCATCCTAAGCTCCTGGAAAGCACAGTATAATGAGGTTGAGTCCTAACTGATACTGAAACATTTGAGCTTTTTCCAGGTCAAAGCACTTAGAGACTAGACAGGCGGCAGCTGAGTGCAGGGCTGCAGGGAAGGGTGAGACCTCAGGGGAGGGTGCTATAGTAGCTATGATGCTGTTTTTCCACAGTAATGTTCAGATTATGTCATCCTTTGCACAAGTCTATACTTACAGGAATAACTTTAGTTACAGGTGGATATTTGGACTTTCTTCTACAAATTGAAAATTTAGGATTGCAGAAATCCTATGTGCAAAAATGATGCTTTAACTCTACCAAAACTTGAGTGATAAAACAGTTGGGTGACTTTTACTGAGAATACACTCTGGGCCAAGTGTTATTTCATCTTATTCCATTGAAAGTATGTTATAACCTCCCTCTATCCTATTCCCTTTTTAGTGTGCAGCAGAGTACAGTCAGGAAGAATTAGTTCTAGTCCTCTGTACCCTACTTTTTAAGGCAACCAACTGTGGCCTACAACAGTTCATTATTATTCTCAATAGCTGGAAGGTCTGGAAGGTTTCCAATTGATAGAAATGGTAACTATTACAGATGGAAATGCTTTTCATCTGGATCTGACCATTCCACATTGTATACAAATATCACTCAAATTATATTTCATCCTGTAAATATGCACAAGTATTATGGGGGCCTTTAAATTTAAAACTACTCTATAGAGCTGGGCATGCTGGTGCAAGCCTGTGATCCCAGCACTCAGTAGGCTGAGGCAGGAGGATCGTTGTGAGTTTGAGACCAGCCTGGGTTACAAAGTGAGCTCAAGGCCAGCCTGAAATGTACAGCAAGACCCTGTCTCAAAAAGACAAAATAGTATTCTATACTACTGTATATAAAGCAGTATAAAGCAGTAATGGTATTCTATACTACTGTATATAAAGCTTTATATACTACTGTATATAAAGCAGTTGTTTGTTATTATTGTCAAGGGTTATGTACTGAACATGGCTGTACGTGCCATATTTTTTCATGGCTGGAACCACAGTAGGTGTGTGTGACCCCATCATTACCATCAACTCTGGAGCAATGTGCTGTACAACGATGAAAAACAGTGTCCTGCCCATTTTCTTTCATTTGAAGCACACAGCAAGCCTAGGAAATATGTAAACTAATGATAATGATTTCAAAGGTTGGGGAACTAAGGCATGAATTAGCTGAGGGGCCAGCAGCTGAGTGGGTGCGGTTTAAACTCAATGTGACCAGAGAGAGCCCAGGTGTGCAGCAGAGCAGTAGTAGGGAAAGCAGGATCTTTGGGCTTGGTCACACCTGGATCCCACCACTTGGTCCTCACTTAGGGTCTCAGCAGAGAAACTGAGCCCCTCTGTTCTAAGAAAATTTTATTTTATTTGTACATGTTTGCAGCATGTGAAATTTGTGTTCACCTTTGGAACAGACACATGAACATAACACACTTTGATTCTTTTTTATTTCTCTTCCCCTCCCCACCCCCCTCACTTCTGTCTCTTGATCCCTTTTTCCGTTTTCATTATTATTGTTGTTATTATTTTTAGCTCATGTAAATGCATAATGAAACATATACTGTGACCAAATAACGAAACCCATCATAATGTTCACATTCGCTCTGGGTATTTGTTACGGGTACATGACACATCTTAAATCTTTTTACTTCCCTTTCCCCTCCTACTCTCCCCTGCCCTCGGTCTCTTGGACCTCTTCCTGTTTGCAAAAGATCTATCTCCGTGTTTCCTTCAGCCTTGATATTCTCCACCACAATAGGAAAAAAAAAAAGAAACACTGTTATTTTTCACACTATTTGTGTGTCTGCATATGCACATGTGTGAAAAAGGCAAATGAGATAACAAAGAAGAAAGCGATTCTTAAGTAACACTGCAGCTGTTTCCATTCTGAAAATATTATACTTACCTGATAAAGGTTGAGAGAAATAACCAGCCTAGAGGGTTATTATATAGCAGTTAAGGTGCAAGCGAGGACAAAAATTAGACAGAGTTTCAGAAATGTAGGAATATACGAGATAGTATTTGACAGAGTTCCATTTGCCAGAATGATGTGTGTGCTATTATTTAATAGAAACAGATTTTTAGATATTTAGCATGTAGATTTACTAAATATATGAGTACATAATGAATATTACAAGTTCAATATGCATTGTATAAATATATAAACAGTATGATATGTAATAGCAATGTAACATGATACTTTAGGATGTATTATATGATATAATTATATATGTTAAATAATATGCTAAATACAGTATATGTTACATATTGGTATCAGCACAGATGTCAGCAGAACGGGACTGTTAGCAAAATCCATCTCCCAGTTTACTCTCTCGTTGTAGGCTTTGGTCCTAAGGGAAAGGATTTTAGATTTAAGAAAAATATTTCACTGAGCCCTTTGGCAAACCGGGGCACAGTCAGTACTACCCCAGTGTTGAGTAATGTAAAGGGTAAGGTGTCAACTCCTGCACTCTATGGTACTGTGCCACACAGCTGCCATATTAGGAGACCATAGTGGGGAGAGGATGGAGAATTGCACAGCTTTGAGGAGAAGTAAGAGGAAATGAATGCTCCATAGAGAGGGACGGGAGCAGATCACCCTTGGGAGGACCCAGCAGATGGTGGTTGAGGACCTTCGGTACCAACCTGTGAGAGCCATAGACGTCAGCACATGGGCCTGTGTGGGGCCTCAGGAGAAAACATGCAAGACTGGTAGAAGCCATTGGGCCACACTCTATGTGTGGACTCAAGGGTCTGCAGGATGGTTCTGCCACAGAAGGGTGTGTGGGTTGTGTGGCCAGCTGATCATTGTGAGGTACTGAGCAGGATGGTGTAAGGACCAAGAGAGGAAAGCCCATGGGACTGCCAGAAATATTTAAGGAGGAATTTCCTGAGGCTGGAGATTGTGCATGAGAAGGTAGGTCCCAGAGCTACATCATCTGGATGACACCTGTGGGGCAAGTTATGGAATTATTTAATAGAAATTAGTAGTATGATTACTATAACCCTATAGTAATAAGCAAGTGAGAAGCAATCAGAATTTCACTTTTGTATTGACATAATACTTGAAATCATTATAAATTTTGGTTAAAGATATTTCTCTTATTCTTTCATGCATTTACTGAGGTAAATTTGAGAGGTGCTAATTTATAGGTCATATAGGTTTAACTTGATAGTGTTTTGCTATGGTGGTCATTATACCTGAACATCTGAAACACCCAGTTTGTTTGCTGCAGTTGTGGCCTTACTGTGGCCTTATCCAACACCGACTGAGTCAGGGTGTGAGCTTCCCTTTTTTACCTTTTCCTCAAGATTCATTGTCAGGGACTGAGAATTGAAAAACACTGCTTCTTTTTTTTAAGGAGTAGGAGATAAAATTCCTTACTGAGAGAGTGATAAACAGGAGTGAAGTAAAAGTCCAGCAAAGAGTAGTCCAAAACGAATTGTAGAAGAATTTGTTATAAATACACAAAGACATCCCTGAGCAGTCCTGGTATCCAGCTAAGACTACTGACCCTAAAAATATGGTGACAACAATCCTTGTGATTATCTGTGGGAGGTCCCTGTGACTCGTACGAAGTGTGTGATGTGTTCACCATGTGGCAAATATAAGTCTGGATGTTAAAGAAGATATAAAAAAGCACAGCATCGATTACTAAAAGCCTAACTGAGGGTGAAAGATAGGCATGTATAAATGGTGTTAATAACAATACAGTTAAATCGTTAGATAAATTGTGTGATAATACATATGCTCCAAACTAAGGAACAAGTCATTTACATAGCTGGATAAAGGGGTAGAAATTAACCACTGCTTTGAAGATATGTCTGAATTGGAAGGGGCCTGCCATTTAGGTTAAGTAAAAATACTGTCACATAAATTAAACATTTTTACAACTCTGTGTGGACAGTGCCACCTGAAGTGTTGGGATGAAGACACATTGGTCCTCAGAGAGATTAGTGTAACAAGTAAAGGCCAAGATGGTTCTGGCTTGAGTATAGGAGGTGAAAAGACCTAAATCGGGGAGGGGGGATGTTTTGGAGGTGCTATGGGAATATTATAATGGCAAAGCCCATTATTTCCACACAAATATTATAATAACTCAATATTACAATGGCAAATTCAGTTATTTCATACAAAAGATCAAACTGCCACACATTAAGAATTCAGTAAAAAGATTATATTTAGGTAGTGTGGAAAGAATAGTTAATAATTGAACAAACTAACAAAAATGACTATAAATCTTAAGACATTTATGCTCCTTTCAAGTGTAAGAATCTGCCTTTTTTTCGTCTTTTTTGGCTTTATTTTTCTTTTATCCTTTTTTACTTTTATTAGTACATGTGTGAAGTACTTAATGATTACATTCACTGTGGGGATTGGTACATACACATAACACATTTCAATTCCTTTTCTTTTCCCCCTTCCTCCACCACCTTTTCTTTTTCCAGTATCAGATTCATTTATTTATTCCTCTTTTATTTTCATTTATTTATTTATTCCTCTTTTATTTTATTCATTTATTCCTCATTTATTTTCATTTATTTATTTATTCTTCCTTTATTTCATTTATTATTCCTCCTTTATATTCATTTATTTATTCCAGCATCAGATTCACTTATTTATTCCTCCTTTATTTTAATTTATTTGTCTTTTATCCTTTTTTACTTTTATTAGCACATGTGTGCAGTACATAATGATTACCTTCACTGTAGGGGATTGGTACATACACATAACACATTTCAATTCCTTTCCTTTTCCCCCTTCCTCCACCACCTTTTCTTTTTCCAGAATCAGATTCATTTATTTATCTTATAAGACCTTAGAAAGTTAGTTACATTATACAGAGATTGAAAACCAGACTAACAGGCCAAAGAACACAAACCACGCAAGGCAATTGCACTAGTCGAGGTCCGCCTTTGGTTTCAATCTTTTAAGTCACTTCTAAGTAGATGAGGCCTGTGCTGCACTTTGCAACTTTTGCAGATGTCTGAATTGCTTATTCTTTTATACTGATGTCCTTGAGAAACTTCTAGGGAGGGACAAACTACTGCATAGGGACAAACTTCTGTATTGAGGAGACAGTTTACAGAGAGCTTTTGAGGGAGGTTTCAATGTGCCCATCAGTCATTCTAAGCAGTGATAAATGTAGCATTGCAAAAATTATGTACAGCAAGCTGAGATATAAAATATTAACATAAAAATAGGTTTTTTGAGAAGAATAGCAAACTGTCCTCTAGCAAATAGAAGTATTAGAAGGACATCTTGGTAGAAGAGCAGAGAGAAAGGAGGAAGACATGAGCGCTGGTTCCACTAAGGAAGGTCTGAGGGGAGCTTTAGGAGGACTTATGAGACACTTGTGGGAGACACAGGAGGACAAGCAGAGGCTTCCTGTTTGCCTTGGGGCCAACTCTGGGCAGCAGCGAGCTACAAAGGTAATGTGCAAGGCAAAGAGAGAGCACAGACAATAATTGTGCACAGACAAAATTGTGCATAGACAAAAGTCATGCAAGGAGAGGAAAAGAAGGGGAGAAAGTGAAAGAGAGACAAGGGAAGGGAAGGTAGCATTGCAAATCCCTGAAGAATGGGCTCTGAGAGAGACAGCACACTGTCTGGAAGTCTAACCAGACCTGTGTTGCTGCAATCCACTGCTTCACTGGTTTTGTGTCAGATGAGGTACTTGACCTGAATTTTCGTGGGTGTGAAAAAAAAACCCTATATTTAAACACTAGTACCACTCTCTGTGCAGCAAGGCAGTACAAGACACCTGTGAAGAAATATGACCAGGGAGGAAAAAAAAACTATTGACATAAAGAAAAGAGAAAAATCTAATGTGTATATTTGTCCCAGGCTCAGCTCAGGTAATGTTTCCTTTGATGGAAATCTCAGTTCCTCTTGCAATACTCATATGGGCACTTATCATTCATTTTCAGGCGATCTAGCATAACAGATGGCTCAAAAATTCATTTATTTTGCAGTGTTGCAGTGTAGTAAAGTTGTACTCATACTATTTTTTCTGAATTCCTTCTCATAAAACTGCTTAGTGGACATTTTATATTTCTACATTTATGCAATGTCTGTGAAAAGAATGACTGCAAAACATGTCTTTCAGATTTAATTAACTTGAACACAGTGCTTAGTAGGAATCAGTGTAGTGTGCATTAAAATACAGGACTTTCATTACCCTTATATCACTGCGGGGAAGTAGGTTTTTAAAAAATATTTTAGGCTGGGGTATAGCTCAAGACAGAATATGTGCTGAGATTGCACAAGGTCCTGGGTTCAATCTCCAGCACTTCAAAAAGAAGAAAAATAATTATAGATTCATAGGAAGTTGCAAAAGACAGTAGTAGAATTTTGTATCCTTTAACTAGTTTTCCTCAGTAGTTATATCTTCCATAACTGTAGCACAATATGAAAGTTAGAAAGTTGACATTCATGCAATATACTTCTCTGACACTTTTTCATGTGTATATTTGTTTTCCCACCATGCCACCACTACCTTTGAACCACATAACTTATCTACTACCACAAAGCTCTCCTTTGTGCTCTATCTTCATAGTCATAGAAAATCCCTGACCATTATCTGTTCTACATCTTTACAATTCTGTAATTTCAAGAATGTGGTATAAGTGAAATCAGAATATGTAAACTTTTGAGACTAGCAGTTTGTAGTCAGTATAATGCCCTGCAGTTCTTGGAAGTTGTGGCTAGGACTTACTGCATACATCAGTGATTTGTCTTTATTCTTACTGAGTAGTATCCCATAGTTTCCCATTCACCTTTTGGGGAACATTTTATTGTTTCTCATTTTGTTTATTGCAAATAAAGCTGCTATCAACATTTGCGTACATGTTTTGTGATGTAGCTTTGGATAAATGTATCATAGAGATTAAGGAGATCAGTTCTCCCCAGTAACACTGCTACTCAACCACTCAATGGGTATCCAAACCCAGGTGTTTTTATCTTATATCCCATGCCCTTTCCACTGTCTTACATTAACTGAGAACACTGTTCAGCAGATGGTGTAGAGAAGCAATGACCACATATGTGATTACGTTTTGATAAGATATTGGTTTCAGGATAATGTATGCTGAATGACTTTATTCTTTCAGCATGCTGTGTGCACTTCACTCATCCATTCAGTCACACGACCCATTATTCCAGTACCTATGAGGTGCTAAGCCCTGTGTAAAACTATTAAAGCACCTAGGCTGACCCACAGGGGATGTGACAAGGAACCATATTTGTGGTATAGAGCTAGTTTGCTCTGTATTAATTGGCTTTAACAATTTTACATTTGGTTAAACGGTCTTTGTTCAGAGTTCATGTGAATTTCATAATAATAAAGTGTCTCTTGAAACTAGAATGTATTTAAAAATGTGACTATAATCCTTGTCTTCCAAGCATACAGACACAAATTCAAGATTTAATTTTGCAAGGTATCCAATTTAGCACATCTTCCAAATAGGGATGAGGTTGGAATACCTGAATATTGAACATTTGAATATTTGTTTTCAGAAATCAATCATTTCTTCTGCTTATTGTGTGTCCTTTACCTTCAATAGCATGAAAAATTGATCCACCGTCCACAGAGTACCAAGAGAATTTCTACAGATCCTGTAGGTAAGGAATACCTGCGCTATCTTCATTAGAGTACTTTTTCCTCTCTTATATTCTATGTATTTGTCTTAGTAATTTTCCCATTGCTGGAACAGAATACCCAACACCCACAATTGAAAAGGACAGACTTGTTTTGACTCAGGTTTTTAATCCATGGTCAGCTGTCTCGAAGGCAGAAACAGCATGGAGCAAGGGTGTTGCAGAGGAGAAAAGGTGCTCCACTCATGGTGGTCAGGAAGTAGAAGGAAAAGAGAAGAACAGAGAACAAGAATACACCTTTGCAGGTCTTGTTCCCTGTGACTCGCCTCCAATCAGGCCCCACCTACTGACAGTGCATTTAGCTACCAACTTGTCGGTGACTGAGACCACTGATAAATATAGCACCTCCATGATCCAATCATCATTAACATAGATGAGAATTCTGGGGAACATTTTAGGTCTAAACTATAAAAGTATATGTGAACCCTGCTGTGTAAAAGGATGGAGTTTATCAGTCCAATAAAATGAGGTTTCCTTGAAATTCATGCACATATCAACCAAAATAGCATTCTGAAATAGTCACATGATTAAACTGGTGTTAAAATCTACAAAAACATAGGCCATATCAAGGACTATTGTACTCAGATAATGAGTAATTTCAAAGGATTGGAAAATAGCTAACTACAGTTTGTACTGAAATGTTGACTTTTACATTGTAAATCTTTAAATAGGGTCAGTTCAAACCAACATTCCAGGCCAACAGACTTGCAGTAGAAGTACATATTTGTATGAATCCACAAAGAAACATTGACTACTTATTTGGTTGTGTACAATTAGTAAGGTTATGCATAAGTAGGTGTGTAGTTACAAAATAATGATACAGATTTCAGGGTAGAATTTGATGCTTTTATTCTGTCTTAGCCTTTAAAAGTTATTTTGTAATATTAATAGCTACTAGTGAACTATTTTATTAGTCTTTAAAAGAGATCAGTGAATGCATTCTTACTTCCCATTTAGCACTTCCATGGATGACATAGGACCCTAACCAGAGACTACTCTTAGAGATTTGTGCAGAAAATGCACAGGCTATCCTGAACTATTTCAGGAGTAGTGCAGGAATAAACTTTAATATTATATACTCCCTAAGGGAAAATGAATCTGTTTTAAATGAGAGAACAGGTGACATAGGCAAGAGATCAGTAAATTTAAGTTAATAATATTAACTTTTGAAAATTTGATATTCAAATAAAAGCACAATTATCAACATTGTCGACAGTCATCAGAGCGTACAAGAGTATAATGATCCTTCCTTTCCAACAGGAAAGTCAAGTCTGCTATAGGAAGAGGATGATAGATACAGTTAGAAATTCTAATAGGGTGAAACTTTTAAAAGCTTTAAATGTCAAGTTAAGAAATTTAAATAACATAAAGATTTTTCAAGAGATTTATTAATGGGGTACTAACAAGGTTAGGTTATACCCAAAACTTTCATTAGTTGCCCAGGAGACCAAAGTGTGTCACAACTGACAGCAGGAATAAGAGGTTGCACCCAGATTCTGCAATATTACAGAGAAGAGATGTACAGGACTTTGTCATAGAAGGCTTACTGTTACAGTGCTAACATAGCTGACATAATCAGCATGAAAGGAGGAAAGCCTTATTTGGTCTAAAAATTTTAGAGCTTTCAGTCCATGGTTGCATGGCTCTGTGGATTTGTGGTTTTGGCAGCCCAGTACATCATAGTAGGAACTTATGGCTCTCCGAGTTCGCCTTGTCTAATTTTACTTCAAAATCTTTTTCTTACTAAGTCTCCCTTGGAGACTCCCATGTTTTCTAGAATTCACTTCAGACGTTTTTCACTTCCTAGTATCTGGGAAACAAGATAGAAACAGGAAGTGGTCAGCGTCTGCATATCTGCTTCAAGGACATTTCCTCAATGACCTAACTTCCTCCCACTGGAGCCCACCCCCTAAACAGTCCACCACCTTCCAATAGTTCCACAGTCAGGGGACTAAGTTTTTCAAATATGGGCCTTAAGGGGACATGCAAGCTCTAATGTACAGCAGGCATGATTACAACTAAGTGAGTTAAACAAGAAAGCTGAGGAAATATTTGAATTGTTTAAATTTGGGACCATTAGAACTTACATACAGAGGATAAGAAACAGGCTTTTAAAATAAAAAAAAGGTGAGTTTTCAGAAGTGTGAATGATATCCTGTTTTTGCTTACTCAGCTGAGTGGTTACACCAAGAGAGTGAGTAGAGTGAAGGCAGATCAGGCAGAGAAGGAAAGGCCAGAAGTGGTGATTTGAGTTGTAGAAATATGACGTGTATATTAACTATAGTATTCCTTGGTAGAGATGCAGGGAAAATAAGAATTGAGATATTATACTAAGGTTTAGGGAAACAGAGACAAAAATGAAGGTATAGTAGGTCTGGGATACTTGACACGGAGGAAATGCTTCACAAAGTAAAAGGTATTGAGTTCATCAAGTAGAAAGAACAGCAATGTGAGGCCCGAGATAGAAAGCAGTAATCCAGCAGCATCAAGAGGCAGAGAGTTAGAGAAGGGTGGTGAGGGAAGAGAACAAGGAGAGGCCATGAAACCTGAAAGGGTGAGCAAAATGCTTTGTGGAAGTCGGAGGAGATACAGGTTAACACTCATTGGCTGTAAGTAGTAATGAAGAGGTCTCTGGGAGGATAGGAATAAAAGCTTGACTTTTCCAAGAGGGAGTAGAACCTTAAAGCAAAGGTATCAGCTGTGAGTCACTCATGAGGAACTTGAGGGTTCATGTTTATATTGGGTATTAAAAGAGTTTATGGTTCAAAAGGGGGAGGATATAGCATAGTAGTTTGGCATAGTAGTAAAAGCAGGAAAAGAAGTGAATAGTCTTAAGGAACATGGAAGGAACCTGCAGTGAGGAAGAGATTAAAGAACAAACATGAAGATAAAATACTCAAGAAAAACACTGGGGATGGACTCCAGAAAGCACAGGGGTCTCCAAGGGAGACTTTGTAAGAAAATGATTTTTGAAGTGAACGTAAGGCAAAGAGAACTTGGGAGTAAAGACCTCGGGTAAAGTAAGAGAATAGACAATGGCTGAGTGAAATAGAATAAGAACAGGACTGGGGCTTAAATATAGGACAGAAGTTTTGAGTCATTGCTATGGAAAGTTTTAAGTTGAGTTTAGAGAAGAATTTGAGTGGATTTATGAACTACTAATGGCCTCAAGGTATAAGATTGTGTAGTTTATTGATCACATCCAGCATAGTTTCATATTTTCACGTCAGTTCAGTATTAGAAAGGCAGGATCAGGGCTGACAAAGTGAGAGCAATGAAAACCAAAGAGGACAAATATAACTAATCGCAGGCAGCAATGCTGGTGGAGAGGTGCGTGCTACGCTGCAAGGTAACTGAATGGTTACAGGTATCCGAGGAATTCCTGTATTAAGGATCAGGCAAAGAGCATATTATGAAGGTGCAAACAAAACACAAGCTGGGAAAAATGTATAAAGTAAAATTCAGCAATAATATTGAGAAGCTGAGGCCATAGAGGTGGAACAATTCTGGCTTATGACCAAACATAAGAATTGGCTCTGAAAGTCAGTTTTCAATTTGGAGTCACAAAACAGGTCATTGGAGTCCGCAAGGTTAAGGATTCATGTGGGCCAAAGAGAAAGATTATCAACAGGGTGGCCAAGAAACTGCCTGTCAGTGGGAGGATGTAGATCATAGAATGGGGAGAAGAAGCCCAACTCAGCATATATTTCAGAATAAATGCATTAAATAACGATAGCCCAATGTTCATTTGAAATCAACAAGGTTGTGTTAGCCTCTTTCCCTGAATACCCTTCACAGAAAAGTGGCATCACAGTGTAAAATCACAGTGCAGTTTATGTGAATCGAGAGAAGGAAGGAGCCATTGAGTACCAGTGGGCAGACATAGAACTTTTTTTTCACACAAAACCAGGGAAACCGGTGCAGGGGTGAACGTGCAGTAAACAAAAAAGTGGCTGTGATGCCATATGGGGTTGGTAAATGAAAAGGTCTAGATTGTAGCGTACAGAGGTTTTCCTCACAGTGATGAATCTCACTTACACAGTGAGCAACAGCATAATGGAATCAGTTATCAAATTTGCAGTTGCTTTTCCTACTCAAGGCCATTCACAAATAACCAAAGAGCTTTGAAAGCAGGCAGGAAATTTTATTCAATAACCAATGAATGGAGCAAGTGAGCTCATGCTTTAAAGACACTTTCTGCCTGAGGAGGTCTGGAGTTTGAGTCTTTACTATGGCCAAGTTGTGGGGGTTGTGGCATCAGAGTTTTTCATGGAGGAGGAGGAAATGTCCAGGAATCAGGAATCAGTAATCAGTGCTGCCTATTTTCATTCTCTAATTTGGGTCTGGTCAGATCTGTCACGGAACTAGTAGGTGTGTTTTTAACAATTATGATGAGATTGCAACAAGCCCCAGCTCACCTGGAGGGTCCAGTGGCATCCAGACCAGATCACCTCAGCAGGTGCCGTCACCTTGGTGATGGGGACTATGAGATAATGCCACGCTTGGCAGGTGGAAGCATGTGGTTATCAGTACCAAGGCTTTAAGTCTCACACAAGCAGCAGAGTTGAAAGAACAATAGGTTACTAGTAATGTCAGAGTTGAATCTGGTGATATCATGAGACTAGGAGGTAGACATGAGTCCCAGGCTAAGGGAAAGGCTCTGCTGAGCATACAGGACATATTTAGAAGTGTAAGTAGTCCAGAAGCCTAGAGGAATTGCTGGTGCAAAGCACTTTCACAGAATTGTTCTTTGGGTACTGAGTCTTTGTGTGTGTATGTGTGTGTGTGTGTGTGTGTGTGTGTGCACGCACATGCATGCATGAGTGTGTAGTTCTCTGAGTGGGTGAGGATTGTGTGGACTGCCTGGTTGCTGGCATAATCTATGCACTACATTAGTACTAATAAAGGCAAGTATCTTTTTGAATCTACAAACCTTTTTCTGACACAGTGCTAGCTAAAGGAGGGGACCCCAGCATCAATGTCCTTTGGGAGCTCATTAAAAATGCCGACTTTTATTCCTCCCTAGTCCTACTCAATTAGACTATATGGGTCTGAGACCCATTTCATCAAGTCCTTTCAGTTCCCAAGGATACTGAAATTGGAGTCTCATTTCTAACCCTCTGCAATAGTTGGCGCCCTCCGAAGATGACCCTGGCAGTGGCTGGAGGCAAAGGCTCTCACTGTCTGCCTGGGTGGTCCCTAACAGAGGGCAGAGGAGAGGCCAGGTAGATTTCCCATGCAGAGATGTGGATGGTTGGATCAGCACTTCCCTCAAGCAGAGGTCGTAACCCTGGATGTTCCTCATGTGCCCACAGAAACCCTTTGGGATAACCTGCTTCACTGGCTGGCAGAGGAACTCTCTGAAGAAGGCACTGAGGCCCTTACCTCCTCCCTCCCCCTGCGCAGCAGCACCATGCAGCTCATCAAACTCAAGCACCCTGATGACCTCACAGAACAGATCCATGAACTTCTTTGCTTCTGGAAAAAATCACTTCCAACCTCCACCGACAAACTTCGCCTCCTTGTTCGTCATCTCCGTAAGATGGGCAGGAGCGACCTTGCAGAAGGGCTCAGGTTCAAGTGGGAAAATAAAGTGTTCACTGAACCCCAGCAGTGGTTTCCTATGGCAGGGGAATAAAGTTCTGCAGCTCTTCCTTTTGCTGTAGCAAGATGTTCATGGGTTATAAAGATTGCTTCTGTCAACTTGTATTGGACAGTTTCCAAGTAACAGTGAGTGAAGTGAGTCTATTTGGTAACTATTTGAAATAAAGGAAGCAGTAATCAGACAAGAAGAATGGCTGAGCACCACCTCACTGTTGAGTGATGTATGTTGTGTTAACCATGACGAACTTCGGTGCACCCAGACTCCATAGCATTTGCAGTACAGTTTTCTCCATGTACATTTTAACAGTCAAGTCTGCTTTCTAAGTGCAAAATAAAAGTAGGATATACAGAATCACTTTTCGGGGCTGGGGATTTAGCTCAGCGGCAAAAGCGCCTGCCTGGCAAGCGCAAGGTCGTGAGTTCGGTTCCCGGTACCGGAGAAAAGCCAAAAAAAAAAAAAAAAAACCCAGGATCACTTTTAGTCATCTACGTAAAATTAAACCAGGTATCCATACTCCAAAAACCCAGTTCGAGTTACACAGGTAACGAGGGGCTTGTGGATAACAATATATAATAAATTCGGCTGATGTTGGTGGTACCAACTCACTTGAAAGAAAAAGCCTCAAAATAGATTAAATTAGAATATTTCCACCACCCAGCCACCCACTGCCACAAACTTTTGTTTTATAAAAATCTAAGTTGTAGTAGGGTACTATTTTGCTATTAGTAAAATGAGGCAGTGCAGAGAAAATAAAGTATAAGAATTCAAGGCCTCTTTTTACTTCAAAAGCAGTATGCTTTTTTTATCACTTAGCAGATATCTGATTACATACGCCTTTTATGCTCATCATTAAGAGTAAACCTGTAGAAAAACACACAAAAAAATTTTACTAAAACCATCTGTCTACTGATAATCCCTGTCTGTATAAGCACTGACTCTGGGAAACCTAAAGCATTCCTGCAGCAATTTAATATAAACGATTAGTTTAATGAATTCATTAAGGCAAAGTCAACATGACTTGGTCTTGTGAATATCAGTAGCCATCACTTTTAATTTCCAAATGCCTAGAAATGAGTGACTGTCAAATTTAAAGACAAGTTTTTCTTCTATAAATTAAACAGAGACTAGGCTATATGTTTGGTTATGTATTGGAGAAGGTTATCTCAATTCCCAAACACATTTTGAAAAGAAAACATTTTATTAGTCAAGTGTCTTTTTTTATTTTTTGCATGTTATCCAGAAGACAGAGTATGTATTTTATGTGTTCTTGGAATAAAGAACAGAGCCTGAAATATTGATTGGTTTTCTGATTACAAGGAAAATAAAACAAGTAAAGAAAATAAAAATTTCACTCGTATTCTGCCACTGATGATTACTATTACAAATATTTTGATGTATTTTCTTCCATTTTTCCTTTCTTTTGGACAGAAATATTTTATTTACGCATTTATAGATGTACAGACGTGCTCACTATGTGCTCACAGATGCATGCACGCTACTGCGTATCCACTTTCTAGTGCACATTGCCTCACTTGCACGTTCTCCTTCACTTTCCTGTGTACACACTCTCACTCATGCACACACACCCACAACAGAGCCCCCACCTCTCACAAGCACACCCTCAGGCACACATGCAAACCACTTACCTCACAATGTCAGTCCCCATTACACCCCTCCTGCACCCCTGCTTTCACCTTTCACATATAACACTTATCTACATCCACATATCTTGGGTGTAAACGCAGCCTCAGATCTACTTGTACACTGTCACGCACACTCTTGCAGAGTGTCCCACATCTCCACATATGCTCACATCACACACACCCCTCAGACACACACAGAAGCACATCTTATGACCTTCCTTGTACACCTCCACCTGCGCACCTGCATTCTCACAAGCACAGTCCTTCTTACACGCCCCACTTCCACCCTCCTCCCACATTCACATACGTATTCCCATAAGCAAATACACACACACACACACACACACACACACACACAGAGCTTTTCATACACATGAACACATTGTCCCAGAATTAAAGTGCGCACGTCATTACAATAGTGTAACAAGGCAAAGCTATATGAAGAAAAAATATTGATCATCGGTCAGTATTCCTCTCCTTAAGGTAACTGAAGCAATGGATATGACATGTGCTGTTCCTCTGCCCCTGGACACCCCACAATCTCCCCAGACTTGCATACCACATTCTGTCTGGATGACTGACCTGTGTGGATGCCATCAAAGATGAGGTCCATGGCTTCTCACTGCTTTTGGCTGATGGGGACCTGCAGCAGGTGACCGGAAGAAGGGAAGAGAGTAGGTCAAATGATGCTGCTCTCTTTTGCACATGATCACTATAACCATAGGGTGTGGACCTCACCCTAAGGTTACTACTAGGTCTCTGGAGAGGCCCCACTGGGCGGCTATCTTCTGGGGTTTGGTAGCTGGTTTTCCTTTTGTGGCTTCAGGTCTGGAGATGGTACTAGCTTTCTTGCCCAGAGTAACTGTACTATCCTTTGTGGTTCCCCTATATCTCTGTTTTGTCTTTTAAAAGAAAACTTTTTAATTTTGCAAATTTGAATATATCGTATGTTTCTTACAGCGACTGTGTCTGCTACATCTCTATATGTCTTTCTTATGTCATTAGCAATTTATATATTTCCCAGAATGGGAGTTCTTTGGTTTTTCTTTTTTTTAAAGTTAAGTTTATCAGAACATTGAAGACATACATAATGATCATATCCATCATAGGGAATGTGCACCCGTGCATATTTTGATTCCTTTTTTTTCCCAGTCTCTACTCTTCCCTTCAATTCACCTTCCCCTCCCTATTTACAAAGCTTTGTATCCATTTTATCCTTTTTTGTTTTTTTTCCTTTTTTCTTCCTTCCTTTTCCCCTCCCAACTCTAGTTTCCTTTCCTTTTTGAACAATTTCTTCCCATTTTGCGATAACTATTGTACGTTTTGGTTCTTATTTACTCTTTCAGTTTCTCACACCAGGGAGACAGTGGGATGCTTACACGTGAGTTTGATTTATTTCACTTAGAAGTATGGTCTCAAGGTGCATCCATTTACCTAGAAATGCCTCCAATTTATTTCTCTTTTTGGCAGAATACTGCTCCACTATAAAAAAACAAAAAAAACCAAAAAACAAAAAACAAAAAAACAAAAAAAAACCCCACATCTTTAACACCATTCCTCAGTTGATGGGCTTTGGGGTTATTTCCAAGATTTAGCTGTTACAAACTGTGCTGCTCTAAATATGGGTGCACATATAAAACTGTAATACAATGTTTTTAATTCTTCTGGGAAGATACTCAGAAGTGGAATAGCTGGGTCAAATGGAATCTGCAATCCTCGTGCTTTGAGGCATCTCCACACTGATTTCCACAGTGGTTGCACCAGTCTATGCTCCCACCAACAGTGGAGGAAGGTTACTTTTTCCCAACAGCCCTCCAGCATTTGTTGTTGGTTTCATTTCTTAATGATAGCCATCTCTGTGGGGTGAGACAGAGTCTCAGAGTTCTAATTTGCATCTCTCTAATAACCAGTGATGTTGAACATTTTTTCATAAATTTTTGCTGTTCATATTTCTTCCTCTGATAATTATGTATTCATCTCAGATGCCCATTTTTTGACTGGGTCTTTAAATTGGGGGGGTCTGGTTTTTTTCCAAATCTTTTTTTTTTTTTTTTTTTTTTGATACCAGGAATTGAACTCTCCAACTTTTATATATTCTAGATATTAAGTCCTTTTCTGAAGAACAACTAGCTAAGATTTTTTACCACTCTATGGATTGTCTTTTTATTCCCTTGGTGATTTCTTTTGTTGTGCAAAACTTTTTAATAGGATGAGATCCCAGTTATTGATTCTTTGTATTATTTCCTGTGTGATTGGAGTTTTGCTCATGAGAAAGAAATTAGGGAAACCACACTCTTCACAACAGCATCCAAACAATTGAAATACTTAGGAATCAATCTAACAAAGGAAGTAAAAAATCTACACATTGAAAATTACAGTGCTCTGGAAAAAGAGATTGAAGAGAATATCAGAAAATGGAAAGATATCCATTGCTCATGGATAGGAAGAACCAATATAGTAAAAATGGTCATACTCTCAATATTGTTATACAGATTTAATGTAATCCTAATCAAAATACTATTAGCATACACCACATGGCATATTCAGGAGTGTTTAGAAATTAAGTCTTGCACATGATTGTTGTACACCAGAGAAGAGTAAGTGTCTTGGTTACTTTTCTCTCATTGCTGGGACAAAATACCTGATGCCCAAAATTAAGGAAGGAAAGGTTTATTTCACTTACAGTTTGTGGAGGTTT
>NW_004955443.1:10323708-10440823 GCF_000276665.1 Chinchilla lanigera | reverse complement strand
TAATCAATCAAACTCTAAAAGCCTGCCCCATGATCGCATGAGGCTTTGGGGGGACACCCAGACACAAACCATAACAGTAAGAAAGATCTAGCATTCAGAGCCAATCTTTGTATCTCAAATCACACCAATTTCACTACAACTCTTTACCATCCTCACTTTTTAAATTATTAAGCATTCGGTTTTATAAGTAAAATAGCCATAACATTCATTATTTAATTAACAGAAGCTATGGTATTAAAACATAATCATCTTAATGATACTATATCTGGAGAATAAATTCTTGATTAGAGCAGTTAACAGTCTATAAAATGTAGTTTAAATGAACACATGCATAATATCACATTGACTTTCGTGGAATACTTTAAAGTAGAAATACCTTAACGAGCAACATAACAAGTAAAATAAACTTTATAGGACATCATAATCCAGTTTTCAAGGTAGCTAAATTTTGTGGGCAAAGGTCTATTACTGCGGCTCCATGTTTTGCAGTGGGACGTTGCTGGCCACCCTACGAATTTCAGGCTCTTCAGTGTTCCTGACCGCTGCCCACCAAATGCTCCTCAGCTGTCCTACAAAATCCCTTCTGGGTAGTTCTGCTCATGAGAGTAGGGGGAAAGGGAGGGTGTCAAGAACCACTATTTTAATCAATTTTTCCCTTGAAGTGGGGCATGCGAAAGAGTGGGCTAGAGGAGCTAAGGAGAACTGAGACTTAAACTGTCCCACTGCTGTCAGCGTTTGAGGGTGATGCTACATGTTGTCTGATGACTTCACCAGAAAGGTTCTCAGCGAGGAGTCCAGACCTGGGGTATAGAAGGAGAAGTTTATCTTAGGCACAAAGCCAGGCTCCTTTGAAATTAGAAGGGCAGTCACGCAAATACAGAGGGGAAATACTGAGTTCAGAATCACGCAGATGCACACTGGGGCTTACCCTGTAGTTTAGCCAAGCATTTTGCAATTACACCTTTTCAGAATTCCCCTGTTTTCTCTGCACATTTGGACAGATGGCGCATCACTTAATCCCTAACCTCTGTCTTCTCCACTGCCGGCCTTCCCCAGGCTTATTTCCTAACATATAAAATGATTTGCTTACCTATTGTGGATGTTGTTATGGTTGACACATTGTATCAACTTGAGAAGTTTAGAAGTTTAACTAAGTGACTCAGCAGGAGGCCAAGGTCCTCGCTTTGTAAACATCCTGAGTCTGTGCAAGAGGAGGGCAAAGAGATGGTGTGAGCGCTACACTCGCCTTAGGGGGTGATAGCCTGCTTACAATATAAGCGAGGAAAAGGGGCTTGCCCTCGCCGCGTTTGCTCTTGATGCTTTTGTTGTTTACTGCTGCCTTGAACAGTTGCACCTGTGCCCTGAGATTGTGCTTTGGAGCCAGCTGATGATGGACTGAAACCTCCACAAATTGTGAGCTAAGTAAACCTTTCTTTCCTTAATTTTGGGCATTGGGTATTCTGTCTCAGCAATCAGAGAAAAGAAACCAAGACAGGTATAATTTTTCTTTTTCTGAAAATAAGTAATCTCTGTAGTGCCTGTGCACAAAGACCAGCATGATCCTCATGGGCTCTTTCAGGTCCTCTTGTTAGTTTAGAACTCTCAGTGTATGTTCACTGCTTGTTGTCCTTAAACTACAAGTGAGAACACTTCAAGCCAGTTGTAGAGCCTGGATTAGAACCCACATGATTCGAAGTCCTTTCCCCTGCTTCCATCTTCCTACCCCTTGGCCTCCCCAGCTCCTTCCTTGTTCTGTCTCTTCCAAAACCTTGGGGATTTGTTTCTGGTTTCTGAATACCGGGGACTGAATCGATTGCCCTCGGCACCCTGTTCTTCGGTCCACTTCCGGCACTTCTGCATGCTGTTTAAGTCGCATTCTGGTTTCTCCTATCAGTTTGTATTATTTTAAAGGCCAGTATGTTGATTTTGCTCATCAGTGAATTTCTAGCGTGTCGCGTAGGGTTCAGCACATAGCAGAGGCTTGGTAATTCTCTTTTAAATTAACACGTGAGCAATGTCTACACGCTAACAGGATATCTGGGCCCGCATATCTGCTCTCGCCTTTCTCCTGGAAGCAAGCCTGGGGCTTGTTTTTGCTATTTTTCTAAACTTATGTTTGAAATTAGTTCCGATTATAAAAATTTGCCCTGCCATTAACCACTCTGGGATCACACACACAGCTAAAGCCCCTGCAATGTTGACAGGAGTGTGTTTCCCCCAACAACACACCCCCTTCTTTGAGTGGCAGCTGCTTTTTCACACTCTGAGAAACTCTGCCCCAAAGCTGCAGACTATCAGAAACTTCGCTGTTTAAAATCGTATCTATAAGCAATGTCCCTTTAGGCCTGGAGGACAGAAGTCGCTTTGACACAGAAAAGCATTCCCAGTTCACACACCGGGGCAGGGCCTTGGACACTGGAATTCTAGATACAATGTTGCACATCAATTTCAACATTAATATTTCTTGGGAAATTGGACTAGATCTGCTGTGCAGTGCAGACTTGATGCAGAGCCTTTCTCCACAATCTCCTTTGACCCTGTTGAAACATCCAGCTGCACCTTGAGCGCGTTTATTAAAATAACTGTCTTCACCTGTGTCGTGAGACACCCCCCCCCCGCCACGCCTCAGGTGTTCATGTCCTCCCATTGCTGTGAATGAAGAGACTCAGCTGGCTGAATTTCCAGTATGTGCCTGATCTCTCTCCAGGACTGCGACCACTACATCATCCTACTGCATTCAATCCAGCACTTCTCAAATTAGCTGGTCATTAAAATCACCAGGAGATTCCTGGATACTTTCTGAGAAATTCTAACTGAGTTCATCTGGAGTGGGTCCTGGGAATAAGAATTATAAAGCTCTTCAAATGCATCTAGGTTTAAGATTTTTTTTTTTTTCTAGTCAAATGGATCCAAAGAAGTGTGAAACGGGTGCCACAGTTCAGTTTCTCCAGACCAAAACTGAACCCTCTAAATTGGAATCTTTGGCTACGGATCTAGGAGTCAGGATGGTCAGTGAGCGCAAGTCGTGTTTATATCCGGGGAAACGAAGAGAGTGCTTACTGTTTCTTCCTTCCTGTCCACAGCGTCCCTTAGTTCTCATGTTTTATGGTTAGCGCTGGACCAAGAGTAAGAGAAGACAATGTAGTGGAGAAAGATCTGTGCTCTGCTGGACGCAGAGGTTTTTGCTCTGGAAAAATCATGACATACTTGATCTGTTCATAAGACGAACAGGGTGGGCGGGCAGCCGAGGCAGGGCTGGAGCTGTCGAGAAGGAGAAACACTCACCCCAGCCTGTCACCGCAAGAGGAACTCTAATTCAGATGTAGGAAACGGGAAGCTTCTGCCATAATAAAAGGTAAACCGACTTCTCAGGAAGCAGCTCATTGTACACCTGTCTACATACCATGAATTAAGATTTTTATCATTTCATTTTAAGGAATAAAATACTCCATGGTGTGTGATAAAAAAGTTAAATGAACTATAGCATACTCCATTCTCCTTAGACTTATTTCGGGGCATTTTTAGATATGCTGAGAGCATCAAAGCCGGGAGCAATCCCACCCCTGCTCCGCCCAAGAGGCCCTGCCTGTGGCAGACAAACCCAGACCGATCTTTAGGAACAGGCCCTGCAAATGCCCAGATTTCACCACAAGGGGGCGTCTGTGTCTTACGCAAAATTAAGAGCGCATTTAAGACCTTACAAAGAAATTTCCTTATGTAGTAAAAGATCTATTCACATGATACTGTTAAAAAATTGAAGCTACTTTAGGGTAGAGGGAATAAATATATTGCTGATGTAAAATTACATTTTCTGGCTATTATTGTTCTAATATTCTGAAATAGCTAATTCCCATTTAATATGAAAAATAAAAGTATCTACTACTTCTTGTACAGAGGCCTTTATATTACAGTGCATCTTCTCTTTCTTTCACCAAAACAATTTCAATGGTAATGCCATACATTATTGATTACTGGAACTCTAATTTTTAAAATGGTATGGAAATAACATGTGCAAGTATGAATTTCTGGTAACTATATGAAATAAATATACTTTTAACATGCTTCACTTTCAAATAAATAATATCAGCTGATTTTATTTTTAAAGAATTACTTTCTAATTTCTGAACTGTTTCGAATAGAAGTGTTGCTATGGTTTGCCAATGAGTAAAAGTATCTAAAATATATTGAACTTATGCATTAGGATTATTTTCAAAATATTGGCTTTATACTGGTAGATTGTATGAAATAAATTCTAACAAAGCTGGGTATTACTTTCTACGCAACACATTTCAAAGCACATAAGCCAGTGATTATGGTGGCAACATAATAGTCACTGAATGTGAAATAAACAAACAAACGACAGCAAGAACAAAAGCTGAGAGACACAAATGGAAATAGTTGAATATCTAAGGAAGACCGCAAAAGTGCAATTGAGGATGGATGTATTAACGTATCTGCTGCTCCTTCCTGTGAGAGGGTTAGTTCTGCTCCATTGATGTCATGTTTGGCCATGTGTTTAAATCGTCCAACGAAATATGAAGGCGGTAGTGTACTTGAGTAGAAGCTTGGGGAAGCATTGAGTGGTCTCCACCATGTGTTTGTCCTCTCCGTCTTGAGACCAGCAGTGTTTCAGCGAGGGGTGTTCAGTTAGCCTAAGTCTGAGAACATGGGAGAGATCCACAGCATACGTGCAGTACTTAACCTGAAAAACTGTGAAAACACGTTTCTTGTTATAACGTCTCATTATCGTGATTGATAAAATTAATTTACCAAGCATAATGAAGAACACTTTGTTGACTCCCAGAGATATCAGACTTTTGTTTTAGGCAAAGAACAGCCGCGGGTTCTCTCAGCAAAGCAAAAGGAAGAGCTGTAGAAAGATCGGAGTCATTGCTGGGGTCGGGCGGCAGGCGGCTCCGGCAAATGAGAACGTCAGAAGCTGTGACTCCAGTAGCAAACCCACAGATGATCACGCTATAAAATATTACTAATAGGCCCTGATTTAATGGGTGTTTTCCACATGCCAAGGACTTGTGTATGATTTCATTTAATTCTCAGAGCATCCTTCAATTTGAGATTATTATTTTCCTTTCTTCACGACACAACAGTTTTTGAAATGTTGTTTATTCCCTTATTCATTTGTTCACTTATTCATCCTTTCGTAACTGAGCCCACTAATAGTAATTAAATGCCTATCATAAACCAGGGGGTACAGTTATGTTGTCAAACCCTTGCTTTTCTGACTTCAGAGCCAATGCTGTGTCTCTGTGGTAAGCAGAATTCTAACGTGACCCTCAGGATTTCCATCTGGCCCCTTCTGGGTCTAAGCATAACTTCTAGAAGGTGACATCCAGCAAAACAATGCGGCATCAGTCCTGCAACTGCGAAGAGATAGATTTTGGCAACACTTTGGTGGAGCTTGATATTTTTCCCTAGTGGCAGATCAGCTGAGGAATCACCGGTAGAGACCTTCAGTGCAGTCTCCTGAGACCCATGCTGACCAAGGGAGTAACTATGCCCAATACACGCGCATAATGACATGCGCTACTTCAGGTCACTAAGAAAGGGGTAATGAGCACAAGAGCTGGGGTCAGCCTGGGCAAGAGTGAGAACCCAACTCAACAGAATGAAACAACAACTCATGGAAAACTAATGAATTGTGGGCTGGTATTTTTGAGTCATTAATTTCAGGAATAATTTGCTTTTATTAAAAAAAGAATATATGATGGTAGAGTTTAGAAATATGTTCAGTCATTAAAGAACAAGGTAAAAAGAAAAGAAGTCCTGGAGGATGATTATACTACTGGATTGCTACCCTAAGCTTTTTTCTGTATGTATGCCGGAACTTATAAATTGTACTTGCTATTCTCTTTAAGGTAATTCATGAATTATCTTACTTGTGCCATACACACTAATTGAGCTATTGGTTGACTCTCCATGAGGGTTTGTGGCAGTTTTAATCCACCCACAACAGACGACTTTGAGCATTCAATATTTTCCAGAACCTGACTCATTAATAGAGACATTCCCTTTCTTGAAAATTGGTCATGACTACAAATTTTCTCTGGCAATTAGGCCCAGCTGCTTAGTTCTTTATTTTATGTAAAACTCAGAAGTCTATTCAAAAGTTTTTTCCATGAGGAGAATAATAGACCAAATCAAAGGGCACATTCATTATTGTGGTTTTATTTCTATGCACTTATTTCCTACAGATTATCCTTGACCTCTCTTCATTTATGTTTTCTCTGTTTTTATTTATGTACTATAGGTTAAATATTGGAGATTTTTAGTTTTGGGGAATCTCTTTACTTTTTTTTTGCAATATTATTTTTCATTTAATCTTGTTATTCTGTAGCAATGCCTTCATAAGCAGATTTAATTCTGTGCACCTAAATATATAATAAAATGTCACTTCACTAAAATAAATGATTGTTATTGTTAGGGAATTCCCTTCCTGTTTCAAATCTTATGCTAAGAATCTATTGGCATTGTTAGAAAAGTTTGAACAATATTCCACAAGAGAGAAGTTAGCACAATATAGGCTTGAAAGTTTATTAAGACCATAAATTCAAAAATAAGGCAAAACATCAGTAAACTGGTCATTCAACCTACAGTTCTACACAACTGAATGAGAATTTGTTCAAAAGTTCTTAAGCATCAGATCTTCTCTGGCATCTTCCCTGAAGTATGCTCCTTTCCTTTTTTCTTTCTTTTTTAAACAGATCTTTCATTCTTCATTAGTATTCACTGTCAGCAGACCCTCAGTTCAAATTCCTTTTCTTTTCATTGACTTACAAGTCTCCATTCCTGAAAACAATCTTCCTTCCTCTATGCTCGTTTAAAGTGTTTGGAAATCTAATTACCGTTGGTTACAGTATCCTTGTTTCAATTAATGTCTCCTGTTGTTGTCTGAAAAGAATAGTACTTGCCTTGTCAATTTGGATCTTGTACTGTTTTGAATAGGATATAAAGAACTGAAATTTGCACTCCCTAGTCATTGAATAAAAAGCTACAGTCAGCACCACAGGAATTATTCATCTTGTTTATAAAACACTGAGGAGGCACAGTTCCTACTTAGGAGAAGATTCTGAGATTGGAACGTAGGAGATTTCATAGCACAGGCTGTGCAGTTTCTCCCTGTGACCTATATGACAACATATTAGATTCTGGGTCAGAACTTGTGACTCCCCAGGTCAGGCTCTGAAATTTGCTTATGACTTTAGGCAAATTCCATAACATCTACCTCATTTTTGTTTCATTTAAAAATGAAAGGGCTGGATATACCTGGAATAGAAAACATACTGCATGAGGATTTTTCTTCTTTTTCCATCCAAATCCAGGCATATTATACTATTTATCCACACACTTATTTAAATTCAACCCAAACCTTCATTCTTACACTCAGGAAATTTCACCGAAGTTATCAACCTGGCTGAGTTGTAATTTAACAACAACAAAAAGAATATGCTGCCCTTCAGATAGATGGTCTCCAAGTCCCCTTTTATTTTCCTAGACTTCCATGATGCTGTACATCTGTCTCCTGTGCCAGGAATCTGGCATGAGCTCTGGAGGGACTCCACTGGGCGCTAGTTCTCCTCTGTGCCTTCCTTGCAGCCTTTTAATTCACGTGCAGCACAGCTTGCCTGCTACTGCAGAAAGAGCCATGAAGACCGTGCTTCTCACGCGGTATGAACCAGCCTCTACTGAAACACAGATTACAGTAAAGGGTTTGTCTCCAGGGGCTCCTTTGTTGGGTGGAGACAAAACCCTTGAATCTGTAATTCCAGTTACTTTCCTGGCAATTGTGATGTACCTCTTCTGAGGACCGAACTTAGACAACCATTGCTGTCTAAAACATTCCTTACCTTAACGTCCCTAAGTCCCAGGGACCTATTGATAGATTTGAGGGAGTTTATTAACACAGTGAGTTAAAACATTTATATCTGTACCTTTACTAACCTGCCATGAATGTAGGCAACAAAGCTCATAAATATTAATAACAGTAAAATTTTTAAGTCCAAGTCAGATTCCACACACCAGGACCATTCTGATTAGGCAAACGGTGTCAGAGGATCTGGCAGCAGCCGGACTGGAGATATACAGTAAGGTCAACTTCTCACAATCTTTGTGTCTGAGGAGGACACCATCAAGCTACAGGACTGAATAAATAAGACTACACATTTCATTTTTACTTTTGGCATGATGAAGCTGTATGTGTCATTTTGTGATTCTACTTGGCACTAGAGTGAGATGTCACTGGTATTTCTTCAGGTCTGATTATTTCTTAGGATACTGATTGTAGGGAGCCACTGAAGCTGGAAATACTTGGGTCCTGAGAAAAGCATCCTGCCTGAGGCAATTCCAGTCATTAGTCGCTAGGCAATCCTGTGTCTTGAGATACTAAGCTTGTCAAAAGTATAAACACCCCCCACTGTTGTTGTGCAGTGTTCTGCCTCCCATCAAGTGAGAGAGAGCTCCACCTGACCTCAGTTTTTGTCTCTTGTCTATTTTCCTCAAGCCACCACCTTTTTTCCCCAGGACCATCTACAGCTTGAGGGTCACAGCAACTGACTCTAATGTGTGCCGGTGCTGCTGCTGGTGGTGAGCAGTGCTTAAATGACATTCAAGCTCCCTCATAGTCACACATTATCCAGTGGTTGAGAACTTTGCACTTCCATGATTGTGCTCTCCTGTTAAGTGTTTAGCTTTCTCCCAACATAAATCAATGATCGAATAGTAGTCATTCAGACTTAATGAGACTTTTACTCGGTGTATTTCCAGGCTGGGATACTTGTGCTTTGTTTTATTTCTTCTTGGGTAAGAATGTCAAGTGAATACAGAATATTTTGAAGGAAAGAAAGCATTCAATGCCAGTTGTGTGTTCCAACACTGTTTCCATCATCCTGTCATCACCTAAAGCCATTCGGTCTTCTTATTAAAACCTTCTTTGGATCATTCGTGTTCTGTATTGTGTCTACTCTCTTTGGTTCTGTTATTAGTTTCTATCAGTGTAGATGAATTTAGTAAATTCTCAAGGCAAATTATTTTACTAGCTTCATTAAAAACATGCCAACAGTACATAGTCACTAATGAACTTTGTGGCATTCTATTAATTATATTCCTAGGGCTATTAGATAAAACAACAACTCCCAATGATTTAAAGCCCTTAACACTAAAAGAATTGAACACCTTAAATTGCTTTTGTTTATGTTTGCTCTAGTTACATTTACTATCATGGCATAAACTAAAACAGAAATATTTGTAATTTTAATGATTAATGCATTTAAAATTTATAAATATCATTTATTAACACAAATCACAATTTTAATTGAAAATGATTATTTTTCACATAACAACATAATGATGAGAGGAATGGTAATTGATTAAACTTTGCAAGTCTCTAACATCTGCTTTCATTAAAAATAGCTGGAGTTTCATATCTATTTCTTCATTCAATTTTCACACGTCATGAAACTTCTGGAGAACTTCACTGCACGCCAGTGAGAATGGAAATAAAACAGGTGTGTTAGGTCTCAGTAGTGACCAATTCACTTTCCTTCTATTGCTAAGTATTAAGACATTTCTCTCCATGTAATTATGGTTATTTAACCAGGAAAGGTAGGTTAAAGAAAATATTCTCAGATCACTCTTATAGTAAGTTAGGTTTCAGAACCATTGCTGTAAAACACTGAATGTAGGTGTGGTTCATCTTTAAAACTATAGAGCTTGTTTGATGATAAGGCTTGAGTCTCATCCTTTAATGCCGGCTGTTCACTTGCTTTTGTCTCCCTTACAACTGCAAGCACATAAAAATAAAAAACTACATTATTTGTATTTTTATATGCATCATTATATCATCATACATTATATCTTGTACATACTGTGCACTCAACACTATGATTGCAATGAATTAATCCAAAGGACCAAATGATATCAGAAATTCCTTGGTTTGATATACTGTTATGCAGCAGAAAAGCCAGATTTCGGTATAACACACTGAAAGGTCAGCTGCTTTTGGGAGCTCCAGATCTCTGCCTCATATTTCACTTAGAACCTGTGTGCAGGTTGAACAGAAGCCCTGCTTTTTCATAAATCAGGAAATGTTCAATATGAGAAGTCAGTGACTTGGTCAGTTTAAAGCCTATATTTTACCCAAATAAAGGAAATATTTTTACCGTGTAATAGTTGACATTTGTACAGATTCTATATCAACATTGATCAATTGAAGTTAAAGAATAAGAAGGGACAAGTACATTTTTAAAAGAATTGATATTCCTTCTGGAGACAACCAGTGGGAAGAAAAACCAAAGAAAAATATGGTATCACAAGTCTTTATGAAGAAATACATTGCTTTCTTACTATGAAAATTGATTTTTCATACTTTAAATCAAGGCTTAAAATACAATCTTGTAAGGAAAACAGCACACCCAAATGTAGTATCTATTTGAATACTCCTTTTCATGTAAAAATGAATAACAGTGCAAACATAATAGTATATATTTAATGAAATATAATCCTGTACAATTTAATCTTTCATATGAAATATAAATGGTGCTTCCACTTGAAAATCTGAGGAATAATTGTGTGGCTATGTTTTAGAGAAAAAATTCATCTTCCCAATTTTGGGAGTCTCAACATGTGTATCTATACCTTCCAATAATTTGACAAATTGTTGAAACTCATGTAGTAAAGCACAGATTCTATTTGGGGGTCACTATCTACACTTCCTAAAGTAATACTTAGCATTTAGAGCAATTGATTAAGATCCAACTTGCTGCCAGAAAGTAATTTACTTATAAGGAAAATCAGTAAAGGACAGACACACACCTTATATCCTATGAAACTGTATGATTTGCTACCAAAAAAGGCAGCAACAGAAACTAGAGAAAGGAAATTAGTGATCAGTCTGATGGGATATTTAGTTGCAGAGCACAGGTACAATTCAGGTTCAAGTTTTCTTCCATTACAGCTTAGTTTTATTCCAAGACATTCTGATACATAGACTTCTTGTGTTAAACTCAGTGATTCCAGGTGGATAAGAAAGGACATTAAACAGTCATTCATTAAATATACATTCACTGAAAAATATACTGGGGAATTCTGGCTTTTGCTTAGAAAATAAAAACAGGACAAAGTATTGCTTACAGTCTAATGGCCAGAAAAAACAAGATGATCTACAAAATTATAATTGTTTTTTAATCCAACAGAAGTCAGAGGTCTGTCAGCTGACCTGAAGTTGAACAAAGAACAGGTAATTTTAAAGAAGGAGATTTAATCACACACCGGAAAGGTCACAGATGGGAGTTGGGGCTTTACAGGCATGTGTAGGAAGAGTTCAGCTAAAACTGTTAAAGAAACATTTCTAAATGTGGAATGTGGGCAAGGTGGAGAATGTAGAACTTCTGGCAACTGAAAATATGAGGTGAATTCGCATTCTGTGCAGGCTTTTCACCACAACTCTCCATGGGGCAAGTTCACAAGCAAGATGGGGGCAGTGCAGCCAAATTCAGGAGCAGGGGAGAGATCACCTTCCAGAAAGATCAAGAAAGTCCTCTTGGATGTTCTCCTTGTGGAAAAAAGCCTACATTACTGGGGAGAGAGCAGCAAATATTAACACATACTATTCATAGATTAACAACCATTGAGGCTGGGAAGAGGAACACACTCTCTACATTATGATAGGCATAGGAAACCTTCTGAGTCGAATCACAACGGATGATCACTCCTAGGATAAAAGATCACTCAGAAAAATCTGAAGATGCAGTGATATGAAGCTGTATCAGGGCAACAGAAAACCCTGCCTTTGTCCACCATCAACAGACCATTTGGCACCCAGTAACAACTCCGCAGCCTGCTACTGGAAAAGATTGCAAAGAAAACCTCTCTGAACCTCAGGGGCACAGGGAAAGACTTATGGAGGACAGCACAGGAATTCACCTCAAAACCGTCCTGCAAACAAGCCACTATTCCAAACACAAAGTGAAGTCTTTGAGGAGCATAAGGTATAGTAGCCAGAAAACTTAGATCTGGCTCAACTAGTCACAATTCTAACGCAACTCCCCACTTCACACTGAAAGCTTGGCTGAAGAACAAGTGTACCCATTTTCAGGTGGACATACTATTTGTCTTAATTTCTAACATCCTATTCACAATATTAAACTTTCAACAAAATGATGAGACACAGAAAGAAGTAAGCACAATACAACACACTGCTGATGAAAACCATACACACAAAGGCATGAGATAATATAGCAACAAAATGCCTCCCCAAACTCCCAACTCCTTCAAAGCTGAGCCCTAGAGCACTGAAGGGGGAAAATCAAAAGCCATACAGCTGAATTGTTTAAAATGACAAAAGAGGAAACAGAAAAACAGATAAATAAAGTGCTTGAAAAGATGTAACTAGACAGACAATGGATTTAATAAACAAAATGATCAGTGAGCATGTAGAAGACACCAATAAAAAGCTGAACAAAATGTTGAACAAAATGATACAAAACATGAATGAGCAATATAGCAAAAAATTAGAGTCCATGGAAAGATATCCAACAGAAATCCAGAAGATTAAAAATTCTATTGAAAATAATGGAAACAGAAGTGACCAATGTGAGGACAGCATCAAAACTAGAGATCAGAGCCAATACAGGTGACTATATAGTCAGAGATACCTTAAAAATAACAAGAAAACCTGAAAAATGATCCAACCACTGGTAGATAAAACCAAGCATACTAATATAAGATTAACTGGAACTAGTGAAGAATCAGAAGACAGAACGAAAGGCATAAACACATGTTACAGAAATAATAGCAGAAAACTTTCTAAATATGGGGAAAGAATGTAATGAGACATATATAACCCCAAATAATCATGATCAGACAATAACCTCTCCATGACGCAGTATAGTCAGAGTCTTAGAAGTCCAACAGGACAAGATTTTAAAAGCTGTTAGAGAAAAACAACAAATCCCTTGTATAAGTAAATCCACTAGAATTACAACAGAGTTCTCAGTGTGAAACTTAAAGGCCAAGAGACACTGGGGTGAAGAATTTCAAGCCCTAAGAGAAAATAACTTCCTATCTGCACTTACAAATCCTGCAAAAGCATCTTTCAAAATTGATGAAGCAATCAGATCTTTCCATGACAAAGAGCACTTTAAGAAAGTCATGACCACCAAGCCAGCACTCCAAGAAACACTTCAGCATATGCTAGAAAGAGACAGTGAAACCAACAATGCCCAATAACCTAATGGAATGAATATACCAGGTAGGATGAACAGCTAAGCAGAAGGGGAAAAAAGGAAATCAGCAGCAGGAAAATAATGTAATGACAAGAGTGTCAATACCTTTCAGTAATAACTTTTAATATGAATGGTCTCACTTCTTCAATCAAAAGACATAGACTGCCATAATGGATCAAAATAACAAAACTCAATGGTGTGCTACATAGAGGAAACATATTTAATACATTAATGGACTAGAAATCAAAATATAAACTATTCCATGTAATAGGAACCTAGAAACAAGCAGGAGTAGCTATCCTATTTTCATAGAATGTGGACTTTAAGACAAAACTGATCAGAAAAGGCAAAGAAGATCACTATATATTGTTTAAGAGAACAATTCAATAGGAAGGTATAACAATTATAAACATATATGTGCCAAACACCAGCACAGGCAACTTCATAAAATGAACACTATTGAACATAAAAATTAGGTAAATATCCATGCAATTATAATGGGGGACCTTAATGTGCTATTATCACAAAAAGACACATAAAGGAGGCAAAAAAATAAAGAAATATCAGAGTTCAACTAAACTTTTGAGCAGATGAACTTTATGTAAATATTTACAGTGTTCTTCCCAACAGCATCAGAATACACATTCTTCTCAGCAGCACATGGAAATTTCTTTAAAATAGATCATGTGCTAGCTCAAAAAGCATGCTTAAATAAATTCAAAATAATTGAAATTATTCAAGGCATATTATCAGATCATAGCACAATGAAAGGAGAAGTCAATGGCAACATAAACCACAGAAATTGTGCAAACGTGGAAAGTAATACAGATAATTAATAGGTCACAGAAGAAATCAAAGAAGAAATTAGATAGTTCCTAGAATCAAATGGTACTGTCTATATATCATACCAGAATCTGTAAACGAAGTCCTAAGAGAGAATATCATACCTGTGAATATGCACATCAGTAAAATAGAGTGACTGTAAATAAATAACCTAATGATATACATACACACCGTTGAAAATAAGAACAATCCCAAGTATAAAGCTAATACAAAGAGGGAAATTACACCATGAAGAACAGAGCAGAAATCAATGAAATTCAGACTAAAAACACAATACAAAGAATCAGTAAAGTGAAGACCTGGTTCTTTGAAAGAATAAACAAAATGGACAAACCTTTAGCCAATCTTAGCAAAAAAGAAAAGAAAAGAATCAAACCAATGTAATTAGTAGTGAAAAAGGTAAAATCACAGCAGACACTACCAAAAATTCACAGGATTGTTCATAACTACTCTGAAAAGCTGTATAACACGCCAATAAATTGAAGAATCCAGAAGAAATAAATAAGTTCTTAGATATACATGAATTACTAAAGTAGAACCAAGATTTAAAAATTCTAAATAATCCAGTGATAAGCAATAACACTGAAGCAATAATAAAACACCTACCACCTAAGAAAGTCCAAGGTCTAGTGGATTCATTGATGAATTGAGCATAAATATCAGGGAAGATCTAACATTAATAATCCTCAAACTTTATAATGAAATTGAAAGAGAAAGAGTACTCCAAAAGTTGTTCCTAGAAGTTAGCATTAATATGATTCTAAAACCAGACAAAGATCTAACTAACTAAAAAGGAAAACCACAGGCCAATGTCTTTAATGAACATAAACACGAAAACTCCCCAACAATGCACTGGCGAACAGAATGTGGCAGATCTTTAAAAAATCATAGTTCATAACCAAATGGGCTTCCTTTCAGGAATGCAAAAATGGTTGCACGTATGCAAATAAATAAATCTAACATGTCATATAAACAGAATCACACAATTATTTCAGTAGATTCAGGAAAAGCCTTTGAAAAATTCTACATCCATTCATGATGGAAACCCTGAAGAAATAGATATAGAAAGACTTTATCTCAATCTGATAAAAGACATTTATGACAAATCTCCTGCCAATATTATGTTAAGTGGAGAAAAGCTGAAATCTTTCCTTTTAACATGAGTAACAAGGCAAAGATATCCAATATCAACACTCTTGTTTAATACAATACTTGAAATATTAGCCAAAAGAACCAGGAAAGAGAAAGAAAGAAAAGAGATCTGTATAGAAAGGAAGAAGTTAAATTATCATTATTTACCGATGACATCATCATCTACATTCTATCAAAAGAATCCTAGAATTAAAAACCAAATTTAGCAATATAGCAGGATACAAAATCAACACACAATAATCAGCATTATTCCTGTACAATAATAAATTTACCAGTAAAGAAATTAGGAAGAGAAAATCATTCACCATAGCATCAAGAAAAATTAAATAAATACTTAGAAATTAACCTAAAAAAAGGAAGTAAAAGATCTATACAGTGAAAACTACAGTACTCTAGAAAGGAGATTGAAGAGGGCATCAGAAAATGAAAAGTTATCCCTTGTTCTTACATATACAGAACCAAGATTGTCAAAATGAACATGCTGCCAAAACTATGTCTCCTAGCTCAACTCCACTACAGTCCATCTTGTTAGAATCTCCCTGAGGCCAGAACCTATGCCTTTTTCAATTCTCTTGGCATATTGCTTGACAATGTTCAAAATAAATGTGGAGTAATGAGTCTCAAAATTAATTACATGAAGATGAAGTCTTCCTTTTTTGTTTCTTTAATTTTATATCATTGACCTGATTTACTCTTAAGTGTTGAGAATTCCAGACTATAATCATTTCCTTTAGGATCACTATAACATTTTGGTTATTGACAAAGTTGTCACAGGGATTTTCTCTATGTGATCACTTGTATTGCTTTACACTGAGGTAAATGCACGTGCATCCCTTGATATCAGCTGTCAGTAAATCTCTTTAGAGCCAGGAGAACAAGCATGGATTATTTTGCAGGACAACTTGAATTGCTGGGTGATGGTTTCCTGCACATCTGTCCTGAGGATGCTGAGGGTATGAGTGCTGGGAATAATTTAAGGGTGAAGAAGGAAGCATGATGATGTCAGGATGGCCCATGTGTCACCCATTTAGCAACCTCAGCTTAGGCACTATTTGACATGAATAAGTGTCATCACTCTCAAAAGTGTGTCAAAAAGCTTCCAAAGTTCCACAGATGCAAATCCAGACTTGTTGGTGGGAGCCGGTGGGATGGAGAGGGTAGGATAAAGACCTTCCTGGGCTCACTCACTTCTAACCATAAAGAACACTAATAAATTTGTCTATTTTTGAGGTTGGTTTTTCAGAAAGTTTTTCGTCTTTTCCCCAAAAGACTAGTTGAAACTGAATTTTTAGGTACAAACTTTGAGAAAAAAATCCTACTATCATTACTGATGGAAAAAGGCAATATATATAAATACAGAAAAGTGAAAGCCTTTATTTTATTTAATACTTATTAAAGTTATGTTCTCAAGAGACATAACATAAACATTGATATATTCATAGAATACTACATGATATGATACCTTCTATAATATTTATGTCAAGATAATCCTATCCCCTCCCTTATACATTTTTTCATTACTTCATGGTGAACATATTAAACACCTTTTCTTCTAGTTTTGAGAAATATACATACATTAATGCAACCTACAATCACCAAAAGTTTCACTCTATAGTTTAGGATTTTTTTTAAATGGAAGAAGTGGACAAATGGCCAGCCTTCATATTTCAACAATGTTCACCAAGGGCCAAGGATGTAGCTCAGTGGTGCAGAGCCTGTCTGACAAGCACGAGGTCCTGAGTTTGACTCCTAGCACACAACCCCAAAGTTAAACAATGTGCCCCAGTTTGTCTGGCGAAGACCCGGGTCTGATTTCTGGGACAGCACCAAATCCCTTTTGATTTAAGATAGATACCAATTTAAGTCAGCTCATCTGAGCTGAAGTCATCCCAACTGAGACAGAGCAGGAGAAAAGATAACCAATTCCCTCCCCAATTTACCTTACCTACCTCTTTCTTATTGTTAAGAAATTTGCTACTGTGCTTGTCAGCCAGATATAACTGCTCAGAAGGTTTTCAGAACTTTTATTGATAGGACGCATTTCTAGAAAGCTGAGTGAAGCAGCCCTTCACTGTATCACGTATTAGCTAGCTGTAAACTCCTAAGAATTAGAGAGAAGTATTCCTTTTCTCTGCATCTTTTGGCCTAAGGCAAATCAATGGATTGTTTCTCCCCCCGCTGTTCAATGTTGAGGGCTAATTTTCTCTGATACATACACATCCTTCCCATCCGCTCATCATCTCTATCTGTCTATCTATTCATCCATCCATCCCACTATTCAACAAACATATTATTGAGCACCTGAAATGATCAGGTTCCAAAAGATAAATGTATGTTTTTGTCTGAAGAATGTCACATTCTAGTAAGAGAAAGTTGTAAATAACATTTACGGTTAAGTGCCAATATAGATAGAGGTATAAGGCTCACTGTGTGTTAAAATGAAGGAACTGATACTATTTAGATCAAGCAGATTGCGCACAGAATGAACATGAATCAAACACATTTAGTCTTCCATGCAGACAAAGGAGGGTAGAGCTTCCTTGCTGGACTGATTATCCTATGCTGAGGGACAGATTTCTGGGGAAACATGGCATTTTACAAGGGTGTTACAACATCTGAGGTTCCCAAGTGTCTAAGAAGAGCAAAAGTCTTCTCCTTTAGTTTACTGTGGATAGATCAGAAGTGCAGTTAATGTCTGCCCAAGTTTCAGGGGAAAAAATTTCTGAGACATTTAAAAAAACCCTAAATGTCAATGCTTTCATAGGAAGTGTTATTTCTAGGCAGGCTTTCTTATAAATTGGGAGCTAAAGTACAAGGAACTCGCAGCTGACTACAAAGGGCACCACAGCTGAGTAATGATTTCCATCCAGCGAGGTGCTCCTGAATCGATGCTTAGGCCAAGAAGGTAAGCACAAGAGTGATCTCCCCGAACTCTGGCAGAAACGCAAGACTGATGGATTGCGCTCCTGGCATTGAAGAAGGGCACCTGATCTATCTAGTTGAAATATGTGTTTTGTTTATTAGTCTGACAATTGAACATCAGAGACGTGCCTGAAAATACATCCATTTCTCCATGGACTCTCCAGTGGTACTTCCTGTGGCAGTGGAAGAGTCAGGGACCCACCTGTGGTGACACTGCATCCTGAAGGACAGTGACAGATGAAGATTGGTGCCCGCCAGGCCCTCATTGCAAATATCCATGGAAAAGGCAGACCCCATTTATTAATTTGAATTCTGGGCTTTGGCAGTGCTTTTCTTTACTAGAGCAACAGAGAATTCATTCGTTTGGATATATTAGGGTGATAGAGTAAGAAGATAGATTGAAATTTTGACTATTAATTAGAGAAAGCCACTGTAAAAAGTAAAAGGTACACTGCTCCCCTCATCTATGGGAGTTATGCATCCAGGAATTCTTAAATCTATGGGTAGTGCCAAACCCTAAAAATATTTTTCCTATACATTCACACCTATGGTAATTTAAACTATAAATGAAAACAAGCATGAAATTAACAACAATAATGTAGCAAAATGGAACATTTATAGTAAATATAGTAGTAAGTCATTAAAAAACTTATATATTGTTTATTTTGGTTATCTTTCATTTAACTGCAGTCAGTCTGCAGTTGAACTTGAGTAACTGAGTTCATAGAGAATGAAACTGGATAAGGAGTAAGTACTATACTGTTATTTATTTTGTGCATTCTCAGTGGGGATCACTTCCTTCATTAGTTCAATTATTCACAATTATTTTCACAGTAAGCCTATTATTAAATATTATCACTGTAATGTCAGAATCAGGGCTAGATATTGTGACTTCAATTACTGGGATTAAGTTCCTTCCTTGAAAGTGTTCATCCACTCATCCATCCACTCAGCATCTATGACTTGACCGTGCATGGTATGGCAGACATCACGCTAGGTTCTGAGGATACAGTGGTAAATCAAAGCAGACATGGCCAGGTCTCTCCTCTTTTCCCTTTGGTGTTTGCGTTTTACTAACCAATTCTATTAGGTTCTCTGTGGTTTGTGGTTGGTGGAGCAGGCTATACACTTGCACTGGGGGCATGCTGTTCTTTTCTAACTATGGAATCAGGTTGAAAATATAGAAAGAACCCTTTTCGACCTGGTGAGGGAGACACAGCTAATCTTTGCATTAAGTTAGGGTTATGTTAAAACAAGATGTTGGAGGGAGGCCAAGGTCTGCCCTTCTTCCTATCACTTCATATTCTGTCACATTCGAAAATGTGTAAAGGAGCAAAGTAGCTCAGGCTTGGGAAGTTTGCTTCACAGTTATATTCTGAAGGGGCGTGTGGAGAGGCCTCACCTCACCTCTCCTCCCTGGGTCCACAGAAGACAGGAGGGAGTGGACTTGTTCAGAGGTTTCAACTCAGATTCCCTCAGAGCCCAGCAGGTTTTTGCTGAATGAAGTTGGCCCTAGAGAGCTGAGGCCTGCTTCCCTTTGACAACGGAAGTAGATAGGGACAGGACACAGAAAGCAGTTGGTACCATGCAATCGATCCTGGCCTTGGAGGACAGTAGGGTGTAGCAGGCACTGTGTGGCTGGTGGTCTGGGCATGCTACAATGTGGCTTCAAATGGGGAAAAGTAAAATAAAATGAAAGAAGATGTTGTAACTTGGGCTTTGTTCAGCATGTTCTTTTGTCAGAACTGTGCTGAACTGGAACAACACTCTCCCTTGATCTTCAGCCCTCCTCCAGGTTCACCCATGTTCCACTGAGAGGAGGTGAGAGCTCCTTCACATTTGTATATTTGTCTTGCTTCCAAGGCTACACTGCAAGAGAACTTTACTTCAGCTTCTCTGTCCATTTTACAGCGCTCTTCTCTTCTTACTCCTCGATAACGGAGTTACCAGCAGATTCTAAGAGCATCTAAGAATTGGGCTAGCAACACAAACACAGCCAAATTGACTGCATCTTTCCTTGAAGTTTCTGAAGGTCCATAATGCTCTTGATACATTTTATAGTAATCATGATGAACATAAATTTCATGTGCCTGGGGAAGAAAATAAGTGCTTTAAGCTTCCTAGTTCCTTGATCTCTATTTGTGTGGGGATTTAGTATTTAGCATACTGTGCAAGGAATATTTGTTCTCCTAATATCAAATACAGAAATGTTTAAAAGGATAATATAAGCATAAAAATAGTAGTCAGCACATATTGAGTACTTGTGTTTTCTAGCAGCTGTACACGTGTTATCTTTGTTGCCAATTCTTATAGCAACCTAGTGAGAAAATATTACTTTTCTTACCATTATAGAAAGAAGAATTGAGCTATCTGGAAGTTAAATAAAGCTATGCAACACATTGCAAAGTTAAGACCAAGTTCAGGTAATTTGACTCTGGAACTAATGTTCTGTGTTCAGGTAGCTTTCCTTCTGGCTCACAGGAATGATTAAATTTTCAGAAACTTGCGAACCAGTCGATGTTGTTTGAATGGCTTGAAATTGCTCATGATATGTGTGGTAGCCAGAATAAGGGTCCACAGAACAACCCTATCCATGCTTGAATGCACAGGATTTGTGAATACCCTGCTTTCCTTGATAAAAAGGACTTTTCATACAGAACTGATTAAAGACCTTTAGGTGGGGAAAGTTTCATGGCCTATTCTCTTGGACACAGTCTAGTCACAGGAATCCTTAGAAATGAGGAAGATTTCCTCTCAGTGGTCAGAGAAAAGGATCTGAAAGCAGAAACAAGATCAGAGAGATGCAGCCTGAGAAGGTAACTTCGATGGTAGGGATAACTACGGGACTGAGCTGGAGCACTAATGCATAGACCACCGCTGGTGCTGTAAATTAGTTTGTTTCTCCTTGAGGTATAGGAGGGACTTAGAAGCTGGGCCTGCAGATGCCTGATGAGTAATTAAAAGCAGGAAAAGCTTGGCATCTCTGTGTTCATTTTATACCAGTCTCTGTTATTACCTTAAAACTTCAGTTCACATGCCTGCTCGGCTCTGCATGTAGCCGTGGTAATGACTCAGGAAGTGGCTCTCTGTAAGTTAGCAATGCAGGTTTCTTAGTCCTAAATTTACCTTATTTCTCTTCTCCTCCTTCAAGACTAAGAATAGTAAGATAAGAGGACTAAGGTAATTTTAAGGATTTGCAGAAACATCAAATTACCAGCTTCTACAACATATACTCCAGACCCCTTGTAGTGGAGCCTAGAAGTCTCCTGCCCTTGCTTTACACCTACATGCAACTCGGATTTCAGGGCTTCAGACTGCCCTGAAATTGATGAGAATCCTCACAATGAGGTCTGTCCCTAAGCAGGAACCATCATCTTATGGGAACCGGGTTGCTCCCTCAAGCCATATTTTGGAGTAAGATTGCAGAACCAGTCGTAAGGTAACAGTCAAGCAGGACATGTCTTGACCAGGGTAACCTACCTGCTACCTATGCAAATCCCTCAGCTATGAAAATCCCCAGCCTTTGTTTTTGTTCTTCTTTGAAATAAACTCCCAAAGTTTCTGTCAGTCCCTCCAAGACAGATCTTGAACCCTTTTATTTGTCTTTCTCACCATGGCTATTCTGATTAAAATTTCTCTCTTGGTTTTCACCACTTTTTAGTTCCTTGACCGGCACTGAGGGACAGGAGCCCATGCCTGGTCTACTGGGACCCCTAGAAACAGGGCTTTTACTCTAAAACTCCAATAAGAGAGATAGTTGTTAAACATTTACTGGAATATTTATTCTCTTAACTAATATATTGTGCTACATTCTGTTAAAAAGAACATCAAATACCAACATGGAGAGGTTCAATAACCTACCTAAAAGATGGAACAAAGAGATTCAGTGGTCTCTATAAAAATGTTGTGATAATTATAAGCATAATTTTAATCTTTTCAGTAACCTGTAAATTTACATTATTTCCTTATTGCTGTGCAATATATTAAAGTAGAACACTGCTTCATTCGGTACAGCTCCTCAGATCTCCTTTCTCTCTCTCTCTCTCTTTCTTTCTTTCTTTCTTCCTCTATCTCTTTCATCTTTCTTCTTTTTAGTTCACTTTAGTACATCTCACAAATCTCTGAAAACTAGTCAAGTTAGAACACAAGGAGTCAGTCAATAACTATTCATCCATCCATCCATTTGTGTATTCAAATAATAAGTCAGCAACTTACTGAATTTAACAAAAACTTATTAAGGAGCTTTTACAAGCACAGTCTTAGATATTTAATTATCAGTGTTCTACAAGGGGGGAAAGCAATTTTTAAAACGCTAAACTTACCGTGCTTTCATAGAATTTAATTGAATAATGCACAATCCTTCTTTCCCCGGGTGCAAAGTACTATTTTGGGTGCTTAGGGCTTGAATATTTGTAAATATTTCATTTTGAAAAAGTCTTTAGTCACATAAGACATGTGGGTCTATTCTTGTAGCCTCCTTATAGCCTCCTTATAGCTCTGCCTTCCGGTGTACCCCTCCTTTTTTTCATTCTTCCCCTAAGTAAACTGAGTCTCATCTAGAAAGGTATCATTTAAAAAGCATGGTAAATAAAAAGATTGGCTTCAAATAAAGAGTTATTATTGAAACCGTTACTTAAAGAGGCACTAGAAATGCTTTGAAAAAAAAAGATAACACAGGCATTTAGACTAATACTGATGGCAAGTTCCTGAATCCAGAAGGAAGAGTTCCAAATGGGAGCAGTGCCCATGGAGAGGTATAGGTCCCTGAAAGGCATGGCATGTGAGGCATGTGGGCAGGACTGGAGGAAAGAACCATAACATCTCTTTCTCCCTGCTAGCTGGTTCCCTGTTGGTCCCTCCCACTGGCTATTCCAATCAGAAACCGTGCAGCAAGGAAACATAGGTGATTCAGGTCAACAACTGAGACACAGAAAAGCAGAGAACAGATCCAGGTAGGAGGAAAAACAGAGTTACCAGCCTACAAAAAAAATTGAATTACATCTCAAGCAGATAGACTACATTATTTGCAAGTTAATAAAGGAAAATATCTAAGCCAAAAATGTAGTTTTCTAAACAGTGAACTCTAAGGTAACATTAAGAAATATTTTTAGGTAACAAGGGCTTCCTCTTGCTCACAGACTATGTGTTCCTAGAACTCCTAAAACTCATTCTTGCTCCTCATCATTAACAAACTTCCAAACCATTTCCCTTTTCTGGTTTCACTCATTAAAGTGTTTTGGAAAGAAAATCCTAGAGCTCAGGGAAATAATCAGACATCGGAAATAAGAAGGTTTGAAGGTCCCTACGAGACTTCCGTTCTCATTTACTGTTATTAGTGCAGAATGAAATATCCTGCACTAAAGAATCAGCTGTGGGCCAGTTGAGTTGTAGGACAAAGGAAACGTTTTTTGCCCTTTGGGTATTGTCCTTGCATAAATAGATGTGAAGAAATAATCCACTGATACATTTAGAGCAAAGAAATGTAAGCTTCTGCATCATGACACTTAGCCAGCAGGTGTCATGCAAAACCCTATGTTTGCTTCTCCGTTCATTGTTGTCACAAGAAGAATAGTGCATGAAATTCATGGGACATTCTCATAAGAATTCAACACCAAGAACTCTTTTCTTTCCCTTGTCTTTGAGAATAAATTATAAGTTTAATAAAAATTAATTCATATTTTGAGCGAGAGAAGCCAAGTAATTAGGCATTGCCAGGCTTGTAGCTTCATCTTAAATATAACACCCTCTAATTTTTTTCACTGAGTCCTAACACTGCACTGTTTGATAATTGTGCTATTTCAAAATGCATGGAGGGTACAATAAATTTAGAGCTCCTTCCAGTGACATTGATTTTGTTCCTTTGATAAATGGACTAGGCTATTGTTGTAAAAAAAAATCATAAAGATTTATGGTTCAGTATCCTGCACTGTACAAATGCTATTATTCATCACAAAATAGGCTTATTAAACACAGAGTTGCTTCCCTGCTCACATGCAAGAGGATAGTTATGCCCTTTTCTAGAGCTGCTCATATCATACTGGAATTTTTTTTTATTTCATAGTATACTGAATGGAAACTTTTCATTGTTGAATCCCACTTTGTTCATTCCATGTAAGCAGAAATCCCATAGATCTTCTCACTTTTCCCCTTTTCTGTCAGCTAATCATTCACAATATTTATGTCACCCATGTATTTCATGTTTGCTGTCATGATTTCTTACCAGATCACTAACAGTTGTTAGACACCATTGGGATCAATGTTAGGTTCTTTGGTGCCCTAATGGTCATCTCCTAACTATTTAAACAAAATATATAATTTTAATCTAATGTATGTGATTATGTTTTTACTCCAGCTAATGCAAAACACAGTTTATACCCAGTGGGTGAATAAACTGATTATGAATCAACAAGTAACCCTTGTTAAGCAGGTAGTGGTTAGAAATTGCCAGTGTTTATTTAGAGTTTTAAGTGCTCATGATTTTTCTTAGCCAAAACCTCAGAATGGGGAACAAGACACTTCCTGCTCTTTGACCAATTTGCTCAGCACAAAATGAAGAATTTGTTTTAGCTTGGGGGTTTCCTAAATGAGTTGAACTTTAGAATCAATTTGACACCATCAAATCACAGAGTTTTGGTATTTATATAGGCTTTAAAATACCTGGAAGCCATAAGTTAAAGAAGAAAGGTTTATTTTGGCTCACAATTTGTAGAGATTTCAGTCTATAGTCACCTGGCTGCAGCGCAGGGCAGCATGGTGGAGGGGCATTGCAGAGGAGAAACAGTTCATGGCATGGCAGCAGGAAGCAGGGAGAGAGACCAAGGGAAGAGGGAAGGAGGGAGACACACCCTTCCAGGCCACGCCCCCAGTGACCCATCTCCTGCAAGAAGGCTTTGCTTCCCAAATCACATTTAGCTATAAACTCATTGGGGGATTAATCCACTGATAAGCATCACACTCCCTTGATCCAGTTGCCTCTGAAAACCCCACCTATGAGCACAGGAGGCTTTCGGGCACATCCGTATATAAGCCACAACACTCTTTCTGAGTGGAGCTCAGGATTCTAGTGATTCTGATATGATATTCTAATTGATGATGGTTCTGATTCTACTAGACATAGTTTTAATTGTCTGCTGGTTTCTTATGAAGTTCTACCAACAGAACTCACTAAAAGGAGACCGAGATGCAGGAAGAGGAAAGATGGGACTTCTTACTTCCTGTTTGCTTTCTGTTCTTACCAGCATCACTTTGGAAATGAGCTTTTCACTCTAGAAGAAAAAGATAACTTTGCTTTTGAGGTTTTTTTTTTTTTTTTCCTTTTTTCTTTTTGTCACTCCCCGAACCAGTGGCATTCTGATTTATTGAAAAACCATAATTCTCCCTATCTCTGAATTTTAAATCTACTACTTTCTCCAAACTCTTCTTTGATCATCCAAGGCATCAGCACAAATGGGAAGTGGTACCCAACCGATGGCTCTTGTTGTCATGACATTGTATCACAGGCCAGGTGGCTTAAACAACAGAAATTTGTCTCTCCACAGTTCTAGAGCCTGGAAGTCCAGGATCAAAATTTCTCTGGAGCACTCTTTTATTGGCTTGCAGACAGCTACCTATTCACAGTACATTTTGATTTTTCTCTGTGCACACATTTTCTTATCTTTTCATCTTAAAAGGGCATCAGTCATATTGAATTATGGTTCCACAGCTATGATTTTATTTAACCTTAACTTCCTTTCAAGGGTCCTCAGGGATCAAGGACTTAATATATGATTTTTGGGAGTGACACAATTCAGTGCACGTGTAATCCTCAAGGGTATGAAACTAACTCCCCTGAGCCTTTTTCTCTGAGCACCAAAGGCCCAATACCTACCAGCCAGAGAACTGTCTTTAGATGCAGAGTTACAATTCCATAATTGCTCCTCTGAGTTTGAGGTTCTGATGGTTCCAAGTTCTTTCTTTTGTTTCTCCCAGCTGTGTCTAGGTGGTACCTGCTTCTTGCCTTTACCTTCCCCTATTAACCTTTACACTGTCTTTGGTTGTTCCTGTTTTTCAACACTTGTTAACCAATTCTACATCAAACCTTGTTCCTTGAAATGCCTAGTGTGGTTTCTATTTTCTCACTGGTAACAATCTGTAAGAAATTCATGAACTAGCCTTGTGAATGTCTAGACCAAAAACTTTCCAGGTAGTAAGATGTGCAGGTGTAGAACAGAAATATGCCTAGAATGTTTAAGAAATGGCAAAGACCCCACTGTCATTACTGTGAAGTGAATGGAAAGCAAGTATTTGGAGATGGTACCAAATGATAGTACAGCTAGATAAGTAGGTGGTAAGTGAAGTGGTAATGTGGGGAAAGGGGTTCAGAGAGTTTTTAAAAGATGGTTTTAGAAAACTGCCTGTGTGTGTGTGGTGGGGAAAAGCCACTGACACAAAAATTTGATGAGTAAGAAGGCAGGGGAGAATTGATACCCTGAAGTCCTTGAGTAGACAGAGGGGCAGAATTTAACCCATAGGTGAAGAGTTATTCAGTGATAACCAGAGTGCTTCATGACTACTTCTGAATTAGGAAACATACTTTACTTGCTCACTTAAAGCTTATGGATGGCTTCTCACTGTTTTACAAAAAAAAAATCCATAATAATCCTTGCCCTTCCTTTTAAAGTTGAAAATGAATCAAATACTATCTTACATGTATTATATATTATATTCCCCTTTCCACATTAAGTTCCTACCACCCAGATCCCTTTATGTGCCACAAACAGAGCTAACTTCCTCTTCCTTTGCTTTTTCTTCTTTTTCTCCCCCTCCTCTCTCTCTCCTTCTCTGTCCTTTTCTTCTTCCTTCAAATCTTCTCTATTTGCTATAACTTCTGCCTGGTCATCTATTCTTTTGAAATTTTATTTGCTTCCTGTTTCTCATATTTTAGTTTTTGGCCTAAATGTTTTTTCAAAAAATCTTTTCCTAGTATCTTTATATAATATGTGCTCAGAAGCTAACCTATTGACATTATGTGATTATCTGTATTTATTTCTTTTCTTGCCCATGGTTCTTCTTCCTGACAAGGATGTAAATTTTAGTTACAGCTCTAAAACTTAGTAAAATGACAGCACACACAAACAGGTGCTCATAAAAACTCTTTATTGAGACAAAACTGTAACCTCAGTGCCCCAAAGTTGTCTAGATTTAAAGAGCATTTACTTTCAACATATATGCAACCACAGTTTGAGCTCCCATACTGGATAACTTCAGGAAATCTAGTTCTTTCTTATGAGTTTTGGAGCTCACTTCTTATATATCCTAGAAATGAATCCTGTTTTGCTTGTCACACCTCTTTCTCCATAACAAGTTTCCTCCAGCTGTCTCATGGCTGCTTTGTCATTCCTGAGCACAGTTCATCTCAAAGCATAGGCACTGGTCCCTAAGCTCAGCCACTGTAATAGTCTCATGGTTAATATTTATTAACTTTTGAGGATAATAAGACGATAACAATAACCTATTCAGTACTGCAGTGGATAAAGCACTGTTGTAATAATATTATTTCTATTCTGTATACATATCTGTACATAGAGAAATTTTCATCTCTTTGTACTTTATATATATCTATATAAACACTTTATCTACTACATATATCCAATATATCTATCTCGACCCATATATCTACCTAATTATCCCACCAATGGTCTGATGTAGGTTTGTTATCTCTGTTTTATAGATGAGACTCTGAAGCATTGAAAACATGTATGTTTCTCAATGACATGTAATTGATAAGTTAATCCAGGATTTATGCCTAGGAAGTTGGCTTGTAGATTTATCTTTTTAAAGGAAAGGGAATTGTAATAGAGAAAAGGAAAAATTTATATTGCTTGTCTAGTAACTTTTTTCTTTTAACATGCTGGCCATTCTCACTGATTCAAATTATTTGAATATTGGATGTGTTGTTTGTCCAATGCTGGCTTATTTCCATATTATGGGAATTAGACTCTCTTTCTTTGGGGTAAATTTATTCTTTCTATTCACTCTCACTGCCCATCCTCAAAGAGAGGAAACAAATATATCTAAACAGCATCATAATCTCTGCAAACACAAAGTTACCTCAAAGTAAATAGAGTCTTTTATGTGGTGAAAAAACAAAATAACACCCTGAGCAGCATGGTCTGAAGCATGTGCATTTTCATTTCTCTACTGCTCATGTCTGCATGTTTAAAAGTGTCACCAAAGAAACTTCTATAAAAACAAAGAGAAGATGGTGACATTCACCTTAGAATTTGGGAATGGTTTTAGTCTTTAACCTGAGACACTTTTATCCTTGTTTTATATGCGAAATACTGCAAAGATTACATGAAACAACACTGACATTTGCTACTCCTAGCAGCTGGGAAGAAGAAGCAAAAAGAGACAGCATGACATATGACTTTAAATGGTATAATGTAGTTCAGGAAAATAGCAGCATTTTGTTCAACAAAGATATGCTACAATGCCTGAGGCCAGAATTAAAAAACCCAAAGTGATCACTACAAACCTTTAAGAGCACATTCATGTGAAGAGCTTTGTGCAAAAAATGCTTTTGAGCTAAGAAGATCTTATAAAACACTGATTCTCGTGACTAAGCTTAGAGGTTGTGCTTTGAAGGTGATTGCTCAAGAGGGTGCTGTGCTCATCAGTGGATTAATCCATTCACAGTTCACAGCTGAATGTGCTGTTAGGGGGTGGCGCCTGGTCAGAAGAGGAGGGCCACAGGGGGTGTATTTGTGTCCACAGCTCCTCCTCCCTCACTCTTTGCTTCCTGGCTGCCATAGGGAGAGCAGCTGTCCTTCTTCAGAACTTTCTACCTCTCATTTCCACTTTGGAACCAGCCAATGTAAACTGAACCCTCCAAAACCTAGAGCCCAAATAAATTTCTCCTCCCTTAAACAGTGCATACCAGGTGTGTTGTACCAGTCACAGAAAAGCGACTGCTACAGGTAACAAGCTGGGCCAGTAGCAGATAATCTAGTAATAACGAAGTAGACGAAAACCTCTGCCTTCATATATCTAGTGTTTACTAGGACGTGTCATGTACCAGACATTGCGTGTTGTTGTTGTTGTAGGTCTTTATTATTGTTGTTCCTCAATCAAATTTTGAAGTAGCTTTAATTTGGAAAATATATAATATGGAAAAAATGTGACACTTGGAAGGACTGACTCACTGACCATGGGGTCAAATGACCAATAAGCAAGGGGGCTGAGTCTTAGAACCAGATTTGTCTCACTCTCAGGTATAGCAACCAGATGCTTCTGTTAAGGACTAGGTGCATCACCAATTGTTCTCATTTGTGTGTGTTAATTCCTGGTCCTTTACCACTTGCCCCAGGCTCCCAATTTCTACTGCCTTATCTCTAGGTGGTTCCACTCCATCGTAGATTTGCTCTCCAAGTATACTATATGTACTGTATGTGTTCATTCCATTCAGACATATGCACCATCAATGTCTCTTACTGTAATTCTTACAGTTCTGAAGAGGGCATTAGTCAATCAACATCACTCTGCAACTCCAGGTTATGTGGCTTTTATCAAAATACAATTTTAGGTCAATTAAATTGTCTAATAAGGTATTATTTAGTTGCTCAAGTTGACAAAATAATGTTTAACAAAGGCTTGAATGTGTAGACCAATATTTTAGGCATAGATTTCGTATATTCACTTTATTTTTACAAGGAAAGGGTATACACATGACACTCACTAATTATACTTGTGAGCTACATTTCCTTGTATGGTTCACCAATAGTTGGCTAAAAGTACCTGTCTGAACTGGGAAGACAGTAACAAGGTAGTGTCCATTATTCTCTAAAAGCCTTTGCTTAACCATATGTGGGTGACAGACATTCTCAGAGGTGCATGCTCTTTGCCCAGGCATTCCTCTCACTCCTCAGTCTTGGTGACTGCAGCTACTTGGAGGCACTGAATCCTCACGGAGTTCTCCATGAATTCTGCTTTTGTAGCTTCATGTCTGTAGCTGAAGGACACATCTTCTTTTACTAGCTGCTTGGTGACTCAGTCTCAGGCCCAGTCTCTCTCATGGTCTTCTGTTGCCCAGTTATGTGAAGTCTATGTCCAGTAATACATTCTTCATTCCAATACTCTCAGACTGATACTTTTTTACTTTGAAATTTGGTTGGTTCACCAACAAAACATGAATGATAGTCACTAACAAAATAGAAAGCAAGATGGCAATTAACTATTCTCAGACAGAATTTATAGAATGATTACTTAAAACATTTGTAATGTCTTAAGTATTTTCCTACTGGGAAAGACTATATATATATATATATATATATATATATTTTATACCAGGAATTGGTCTCAGGACCTTGTACTTGACAGGCAGGTACTTGTGCCACTGAGCTATATCCCTGGCCCTGTGAAAGACAATATATTATACATGACTTGGTACTTTAGTGCCTCAGATGTTTTTATAAACAAGCTACCTCTCTTCTGTTGATTTAAGAAGGAATGCCTAAAGTTAGCCACGTGAGAAATGAGAGACAAACAGATTCCCAAAGAAATGAGAGACAAACCAGATTCCCAAACAAGATTGATTTGCATGTAATTCAGAAGATAAAAATCTATTGATAAATCTGACTCTTTGAGGGTTTTCTTGAGTCATTATTTTGGAACATAAAAAAATGTGAAGCTGAAATTAATAAGCCACAGTTGTTTATGTAAGTGTCTAAGGAGAATATGTTAAAGATTATTATAATTCTAGTAAGTTGACAGGGAAAAATTATTTATTAGTTATACTTTGAAAAGATTAATAAAAGTTGGAGATCATTTCAAAATATGCACTCTGCATCACTGAAGAGCATGATTTATATAAATAATTTATGAAAGTCCTATTTTATATTTAATGTGCATATTAACTTTTATGAGGATGTACGAATTATTGAAAACTGCATTTCATACAAACTATTTCAGGTACTTTGTCTCATGCATTTCAAATATATTACTCAACATGCAGCTGATTCAAATTTTTTCCTGTAGTTTAGTGATGTCATTCTAAAATAGTTTTAGATTTACACCAAAGTTGAGAAGATAACGTTTTACATTAATATGAAACATCTTCTAAAATTAATTAACCAAGTTTAAATATGCCATGATTTCCTTTATGTAAGAAATGCAAAACACAGATAAAGGGCAAAATAAATGACAAATAATAGGAACTGGGGCGACAGAGTTTTTTCAAATGAGAAGGAGACCGAGAGCTGGAGGGAGCGGGGTAAGGGAAGGCGGGACAGGGATGAACAAAGATATGTTATGTATTTGGACCAACTTCCCACAAGAAATAGAATCATTATGTACCATAAATATGGACTAATAAAAGTTAAAAAACTAAAAATAGAAAAACGTAATTAACCCTTATCAACATATTACGGTAATACTTTGGTTCATGAATGCTTCCATTTGCAACCAATTTGTCTGCAATCAGAAGAATTTGGCAAAATTTTGCTTTTGTGAATTCTGCACAGGGTGATGAACATGACCACAGTCATCTTCCCAGCAGGACCAGGAATGTGGTCATCTTCAAATGAAACTCTTGAAGTGAGGTACCCTTGTGTTAGATTGGGTTTAGGGGTAGTTTTGAGGAAGACTACAGATAAAATGTCTTCGAATCATCACATCATGTCAAGGGTGCATGCTATGAGTTTGACTCACTACTGTTGTTATTACCCAATTACCTGGCTGAGATGATGTTTGTTACATTTCTCCACTGTAGAGTTATTTTTTTTTTCCTCTTACCATATCATAACCTTTGGAGGGAAGTCACTATATTGGTTTGCTGGGGCTGACATAACAAAATACCACATGCTGAGTGGCTTAAATAACAGAAATTTATTGTTTCATGATTCTGGAGTGTATTCATCAGTTTCCCATCACTGAGACAAAATATTTGAGATAATAAACTTATTAGAAGGAAAGGTTTATTTTATCTCACAGTTTCTGAGGTTTCACTCCATGATGGTTTGGCCCATTGCTTCTTGGCTAGTAGCAAGAGCACAGCTCTTCATCTCATGACAGGTGGAAATGAAAGAGATAGAGGAAGGGGCTGGAGACGCAATATTTTCTTCCCGGGACCCTCCAGTGACCTAACATTTTCACCAAGATCCCACCTCCTCAAGGTTCCAATCTTTCCTTAAATACTGAGAATCAAGTTTTAACACACACACACTTTGAGGGACATCTCGGTTCCAAACTGCGTCATGAATCCAAACCTTGAAGTCCAAGATCAAGGTGTCAGCAGGGTGGATCCCTTCTGAAGGTGGTGCAGGAAACTCTGTTCCGGGATTTCATCCTAGCTTCTGCTAGTTTGCCAGCTATCTTGTGAATTCTCTCTTGGTTAATAGCCATGTCATTTGGAGCTCTGCCTCAGGTTCCATGTAACTCTTGTTGTGTTTGTGTCTATGTCTAAATTTCCTTGTTTTATGAATGCATCTGTCCTTGTGGGTTAGAGGCCCTCCCTACTCCAGTGTGAACTTCTCTCAACTAAAATGTGGGATGGCCCTATTTCTAAATAAGGTCACATTCTGAGGTACTGGGAGCTAGGAGCTGAAGGTGTAGATTTCCAGTGGGTGGGAGATACATTGAATGCAATCCATAACAATCACTGTACATAGTGCATACATACTTAAACCACTGTGAGTTATGATCAATTTCAAGCAATAGAATACCCACATAGGTAAGGTGGAGTTCTGTATGGAAAATTTGATTTTCCTGTCATTTACTATTTATTTATATCAGAATTAGGTCATTAGTACATATTTTATTTATTTATTTATTTATTTTTGGTTTTTCTCCGGTTCTGGGAATCGAACTCACAACCTTGTGCTTGCCAGGCAGGTGCTGTACCGCTGAGCTAAATCCCCAGCCCCCTGTACATATTTTATACTATGCATTTTAACCCAATATTATTTACTTATTTTGTTCAATCTGTTTCATCTTTGGACTAGTTGGAGTATTTTAGTGGGATTCTATTCTTATCAGCATGTTTTGAGGTTCTTTTGGCTCCCCTGTACCCAGTCCCAGAAACTAAGATGATTTAGTTATTTTGAATATGCCTTGTCCCAGCATTATAACCAACTTTTAAGGACCTATGGAACCCTGGTTCCTTTTGCTACAGAACAATATTAAGAACTAAGTTCTGAGCAATTGTAATCTATCTCTATGTGATTCTTTCTAGTCTCTTCTCTGTGCATATCTGTCCATGAGAGTAAGAAATATGGTGACTATCACTTGCCCTCCATTTACTTAATTGTTCAAATCCAATACACATTTGTAACGGTTTTCATTTACTTTTAATCTACAGAATTATTAAAGCATAAATATTAATAAGCCAATCATAAATATTTAAATATGTAGAAATTCCACAGAGTAATGGCTTATATTTCCCAGAAATAGCTGCAGACAAAATGGAAGGAATATAATTTCTTCTCTGGATCATTGTTAATGAGGACAGTGCCATTGGTGAAGTGAAAATGACTTTCTCTTTAATGTGTTATACATTAGCCCAAGTAGAATAAGTGATACAAATATGAACCTCATACTTTCATCACAGGAGCAACTTATGAAATTTACATAATTTCATTCTCTCTCTCTCTCTCTCTCTCTATATATATATATATGATATTTACATACACAAGCTATGCTTATGTAAATATACACACATACAAATATCCTATACTTGCTTAATGAAATATAATAAACTGCATTATAAGCATTTCTTTCTTTTCTTTGGTACCAGGAATTGAACTCAGGGTCTTTCACTTTCCAGGCAGATGCTATGTTGCTATGCTATATCCCTGGCCCAAGCATTTCTGAAATATGAATATAGTCTGAACTACAAATTGGTAACAAGGGTAAAAGCAAAAGGTTTTTTTGCATGTATTTTCTGTCTTGGATTCTGAGACAAGAAACTCTGATGTCAGAATGGTTGTATTGGAAGAATTCCAAATATCTCAAACACATGAAAAGGGAGGCTGGGGATTTAGCTCAGCGGCACAGCTCCTGCCTGGCAAGTGCAAGATCATGAGTTCGATTCCTGGTACCAGAAAAAACAACAACAACAACAACAAGAAAAACCCAAAAAACAAAAACAAAACAAAAAAATAAACATCAAACATATGAAAAGGTAAAATTTTCTCTATCATATGTCACATCAAAATTTTCCTTCCCTTTATATACTTGGTATAATCAACAGTCTTCCCTCTTCTTTGTTACAAGTTTGTTTACAATTGTAGAGTCCCACATATCAAGGCAAAGGCAAACAAATGGAGTTGTTGTGCAGGTGGGTGTTGTGTACAAATTTAAATCTAAATTTTGTACTAGTTTCTGTGTATCCAACACCTCCTTGGTACCACTTTGAAGACTTGCAGTCTCACTTGTCCCAGCTGCTGCCTCGGAAATCAGCTCAGCGTGTGGCTGATCTGACTTCACACAGGTGCCAGGTGACAGCCCTGGCCCTGAACCCTCACCTTCGATCTTGTAATTTCTCTGTTAACATTGCCTTGAGACCCATGCTAGACAGTTCTGTCACTGCCATCAAGCAAGGAACATGATAATTTTTCTCCTATGAAATTAAAACCCAAATACCTCTTTTTCTCTACTGCTTTTATTTGCAAACCCTCATGAACCTTCATGTTTATTGTGTTAGGGGAAAATGACACCAGGCCATGTGCTAGCCTCAGGGTCTCTTGGGGAGTTAGAATGGGCGTCGTGAGGGCACTAATAGATTTGGTAAGAATGGTTTTATAATCTTTTTTATTGCTGTCTTAATCCAGTATGGCTGCTATTTTACACCTTAGACTGGGTGCCTTATAAAAACCAGAAGCTTTTTTTTTCTCACAATCTTGAGACTGGACTGAGAACGAAGCACGTAGGGGGCCTTCTTCCAGTACATCTTCGCTCTGAAGTCTCAGATGTGGGGAAAGCAAAGGGCTGCTCCGGGCTCTTTTATCAGAATGCTAATGCTGATAGCTCCCTTCTGTGACTTACTCAGCGCCCTCAGACCTCACCTCCTCGTACCACCACCGTAGGAGTTCAGATTTACACTGAAACATTTGAATGGAGGGGCACCCGCTTTCAAGTTTGTCTTAAAACTTGAACACAAACCTGTGAAGAACTGCACGTCCTTCAGGAGAAAAGGCTGACTGGTTGGCCATTGGTTGATCGAGGAACAGGGCGTTTCATTTTTAGCTAAGCTCGCTGAGATGTCTTCAAGTGAAAACTTTGCAGGTTGTGTTTGAACGCAAACCCATGCGGGTGAGATCTGCGCAGGCTATCCTTGAGGAAAATCCTTTCATCCCCACATTCATTTCTGATCTCAGATCAAAAGATGCCTTTCACTTGGTCTACCTGTAATTTACTGACTTTCTAAAATAAAGCGCAGGTACTGCGGGTCCTTCTGACAATATAATGACGCAGTAGGAGCGATTTGGATCACAAACTGCCGAAGAAACAGAAAACGGAGAACGTTAAGACTTCCAAATCATTCAACACGAAATTTAGGCTCTGAAACAGCAAATGTTTTATTCACAGGAAATTCAATTAAAATGTACATCTCTACTATTTCCTAAAAAAATTAATTTACATCTTAACTTGCTAACTGCTGTGCCCAGGAATTTTAAATCAAGTACTAAAAATGAACTTGTCAACTCCAGCAGCTTCAGGCTGGAAGCTAAATGCTTCATAAATTCTCTTTTGTTTTGGAGTCTGGTAAGATACTCTTACAACTGAACCAGTGGAGTCTTAAATTGTTAATAGGTAGGTTTTAAATGAGTTTTAAATTAGACCCTTCCTCCACTTGCACACTAAGCCACCTCATTTCCTTTATGTATTTTTATCTACTTGCCAGACCCATGACCTCAGAATTTAATAGGAGCCATCGTGCCATTTGCATAATTCTGCAAGCCCAGTAGTCCATTTCTATTTTTTTATGCTTCTCAACTATTTTAGTGCTGCTTCACTAATAATGTAGAAAAGTCAGTCTTAGCTGATAAATGCAGAAATTGTGACTATTCTTTATAGTTTTCAAAGTTGAAATTCAAGGTTTTTTAAAAATGCGTACACTGGGGCCAGAGAGATAGCTCAGCGGCACAAGCACCTGCTTGGCAAGTGTAAGGTCCTGAGTTTGATTCCCGGTACCATAAAAAAAAAAAAAAAAAAAAAGCATACACTATTAGTTAGTTATCCTATCCTTTTTATAAATTAGAATTACTTTTACCTGCAGGCAGGAAGAAGACACTTCATACTACACTTTGTGGGAGTTGCAGGGTATACTTGACTTTAGGTATGAACAAATCTGAGGGTTTCTGCAGATTCTCTTTCATCGTCTTTTTTGTTCTAGTGGTTTATGAAATGACTCTCAAAAGTTCTACACCAATGCCCTGCAAGTTTAGTGATCTCAGTAGAAGGGCAGTTTGTCTAAATAATTCATGAAGAAAAGTCAACAAACAGGTGAATTAAGCTGGTTTGGAATGTATGGCTGTCCCCGAACTCAGCCGCTGCAGTCAGGGTCTGCATAACCCTGGCTACCTAGTCTTGTTTACAAAAATATCCCCGTGGCTACATAAAACTACAGGAAATCATTCCTCCGGCCCAGAAAAGGGGGGCGTGTCCCAGAGAGGAGAGAAAGTAGTAATGCCAAATAGACGAGTGCTTTTTCTGTTTCCGTCTCTCCTCATATTTTCCTTTATTTCTTTTTTAAATTTCAATTTTCATTTTTTATGAATCCATGTTTGCAACACATGCTGATGAGGTTTATTGTGTGCAGCTGGTACATGTACAGAACACATCTTCTTTTGCTTAGTTTCTCTCACTGATCCCAATCTGTGTGGAGCTGAACTTGACAGTTCTCCTTTAGCATCACTTCGTGGGTGACTGGGTCTTTTTCAGCTGCTTTTCTCTGGAACGTCCTTTGGGAAATTCCTTCTTATGTTATTTCTATTGACTCATCCTCTTGGTTGGTGCTCCTAGTGCTGTGTTTATGTCTTCTCCTCAGAAAAGCTTTCCCTAAACTCTGAAAAATAATTAGGTGGCAGTATTGTGTACTGTGACATCATTTTGTAATATGTTCACCAATTTATCACTGGTCTCAATTGGTCATTTTAAAATTAAGCTTTTTAGCCGAGTGTGGTGTCAAATAATTCTAGAACTCAGAAACCTGAGCAGGAGGATTGCCATGAGTTCAAGGCTAGCCTGGGCTCCACAGTGAGACCTGTCTAACCCCTCTTAAGAATATATAGATAAAAAATAAAATTAAATTTTTGTGTTTCCCACCTTACTATGTTGTTGTAAACTGCCTGAAAGGTAAAACTACCTTTGCTACTGAATATCTACCCTATATATGACACCCAGTAGGATTTTTAATAAATCTCTTTTTTCTGATTGAAAAAAGACCTCAGAATAAACCTACTTTCCCACTTTGGGAATAACCTAATTAAGTATCCAACTCAATAGAATGTAGGCTATTTCAAAACATTTTGAGTAAAATCTTAAACCAAGTCAGTGAGTGAGCGCTTATGTCACTTATTCATTCTGTATTTCCTGGCACTCAGAACATCAGTTGGCACAAACTGTGCTTAGTAGGTACTTTAAAAAAAAAAAAAAGTCGGAATTTTAAACATGTATCAGGTTACAAGATGCTGTACCACTAGATACTACACTTTTGAGCAATGGCGACCTCTGGTGACCAAAATTCATCATTAGAGACCTTTTCTTAAGCAACTGGACTTGGAGCTCTTTTGAATCTAGCACTTCAAAGCATAATGAAGATATCACAAAAAGACACCTTGGAGAAACCCCTTGCAGTGTAAAAATTTTATCATAGATAGATGGTACTGAACTACATCCCCGGCCCTAGATATGAGTTTCTTATCCCCTTTTTTTTTTTTTTTTTCTGAAGGTCTCTTTCACTATTCCTTCGAAGGCAGGTCTCCTCCCAGTAAGTTCCTGAAATCCATTTTTTCTGGGGGAAGTCTTTATTTCTCCTCCACTTTTGCATTATACCCTAAATTTTTTTGAGGTACGGAATTTGTAGGTGGTTGTTATTTTAGATAGTTTAGCAATTTAGATACTTTAGGCACTTAACTCTCTTGCTTGCATTGATTATGAGGTGACATCAGCTCTAATTCTTATCCTTGCTTGTCTATATACTCCCCTTTATCCATTTTTTTAACATTTGTTCCTTTATCTTTAATTTACTGCAACTCGAACATGATATGCTTAGCTGGAGGTTTTTCTTTTGTTATCATTAATATTATTATAAATTTTGGCACTTTTTCCTGCTTGGTTTTCTTAACATTTTGGATCTATAGTTTGGGACACAACATTAATGTGGAGAAATTCTCCATCATTATTGTTTCAAATATTTTTTCTTGCTCTTTTATCCCTTTAGAGGAATCCTTTTATGATTATGTGATGGTCTCACAGCTCTTGGATAGTCTATTCTATGTTTTTAAACTTCTATTGCACGTAATGAATGCATCAAGGAGATTCTTCACTTCTATTATGTCTTAATTTCTTTTTGCTTCTGTCTAGAATTCACATGTCTGCTCACATTACCCATTGTGTTCCTATCTCTTATCTACTTTTTCAAGTATTAAGTTAGTAGAGACCTTGGTGTAGTAATCATAACTACTTTAAATTGCTCGTGTAATAATTCCACATCTTTGTCTTGTGTATGAGATTCTGATGTCTTCTCTATTTACACAGGGTTGTTCTGCCTTCTTGGTTTTTGCTCAAACCCGGCATAATGGCAAAGAAACTCTTGTAAACAGGGCTTTGGTGACAAACTGGTAAGGTGTAGCAGAAAGGGGGAAAGGGAATACTTTGGATACCTCTGACTGGGTCTCAGTCTTTTAGTGAGACTGTATCCCTAGCTGTAAACTTCACAAGTATTTCTCCCTACCATTAGGTGGGACATATGGCAGCAGAGGACTGGGGTTGGGTATCTGGCCTTTCCTTGGGTTTAGTAGGGTTTTACAAAACTCCATCAGCTCAGTCTCTCGTCGCTAGTTTCTCCTGAGGGCAGGCCTTGTACAGATGGCAGAATGCTGTCATATATTTCCCATGGGAAGCTGGAGATTTTTCTCTGATCTTTACCCTCAGAACCTAGTTGATATTCTAAAGGTGAAAGTATGGAGGTTTCCATGATTAGACCCCCTGGAGGTTTCAACTTTCAGCTCTTTGAACTTTCAGCCATTTATTATTTGAAGCTCACATTTGCCTACTCTGGTACTATTTCCTGCTGAGGTTTCTGTTTCCATACATGAGATGTGCTGTATGTATTTGCCTACCTCTCCAATTTGGGAGCAAGCAGTTTGCCCTATGACCTTTGTTTTTCTGTGAAAAGTTGTGGAGTTTGTAGTTTGTTTAACTTTTTATTTGTTGTTAGGAAAAGTGGTAATCTGTAAGTTGTTTACATGCTGTACTAGAAACCAGAAGCCTTAATACCTTATTATTTAAAGGCAAATATGACATTTTCATTTGTTGGTAATCAAGAGTTCCTTATTCTTTCAGAAAACAGCCAGCCATCTCTAGTGCCTATTATGTTAATTAATACAATCTCCAGTGTCTATAAAGCTAAAAATAACCAGATGATTTGGTATCTCCTCTGGAGTATGCACTTCTGATTTGAGATTCCAAATGAAAACAGACTGACCACACTTAACATAACAGCTCTGGAACAGTAGGAGAGGATAACTTTCAGCACAACCTACTGTGGGTCACAGAAGGTGGGTACAGGGGAGCAAAGACAGACTCTGTGGCTGACATAGCAGTGCCAGCATGGCAAAAGAGGTGGTTCAGGGAGTGTTTACCAAAGGAAAGACTTCTTTACTCACCATTCAGGAAGGTATTTACTAATTATTGTATGAAGATGAATTAACTTATCCTGGAATTATAATTATATAGAAAGATATTGTAAGTACTAAATATTTTAAATACACATAACATCACAGAAAGTTAAACAATAAATATTATCTCCTAGATTTATGAAATTATAGCATTTTATCATATTGTCATTTCTCCCCCATTTTTTTCTGGTTTTTTTTTTTTTTTTTTTTAAGAAAATAATGAGGTATACAGAGAATGTGGTTATTCTTCTAACTCCTCATTCTTTGGCTAGATATATCCATAATTCTGGTACTGAGATGTGGTTTTTCTTTGTAGGTTTTTCATTTTTATTTCTTCTGCTCAAATCCACAGATAAAATATAACTGCATCATTTTAAAAAGCAGTAGTCTTTGTCCTAAAATTTCTGTCAGTATCACCATCATGCAGTTATTTGCAGGATTGCTCTTCTTCTGATAATTATGCATCTGAGCCTCCGACATACTGCTCTAGGTAGTTCTAATTACTTCATATTATAGATTATTTAACTGATTGTCTGTGATTTGATTAATACATAGGTCATAAAATCAGAACCCCAGAACACTGAACCGAGGCTTGGGATATGGAAGCTGCCCATTCTTGATGGGAGAGCTACTACTGCTCAGGTGTGTCTGTCATCGCCATTTGGGAAAGTGGTCCCAGAAGGATCATAGAATCAAATGGCGCTTGAAAGGAAGTGGGAATACACTTTTCACACATTACTCTGAAAAGTTTGCAATTGATTTTGCTGAGAAAGCAGAACACTCTGAAGTTTAAATAAAACACTTACATGACCTGAATACAGCCACTTAGGAACTCTGTGTGCACTAACTCTTCCATCAAATCTATGCAATTCGTTTTACGTTGTGCTTTTATTCACTGTCAGTGTTTTCTTCCCTTTAGTATTAAGTTTGTAGTCTAAAGTACAACATACTAATGGGGAGGAGCAAGTGCTGGTGGTACGGATCGAGCAGTTTCTTCTTTATTTGTAGCCAAGTATTGAATGTGGAAATCATCCAGGGAGCAGAAGCATTTGTAGTAGCCGTCTTCATACTTGTGCTACACATTTAAATGAGCTTTTAAAAGATACCAATGAATAACCCTCACCTCCTCAATACTGACTCGTTGACTTCTCCATGGTGTCGCTACTGTTAGAAATGGCTTGGCCCCATAGGCACTACCTTTCTTTGTGCAGTTTGCTGAGAATAACAAACAATGATGGCTGTTCAATATTGGTAGTCTTTTCATAACCAATTAGTTTTGGGGGACAAGGCAGAACTGGGTATTGAACCTGTATGTGTGCACCATCATGCCTAGTCATAATCAAGAATTATTCTGGATTACCAGCATAGGATAGGTTATCACACAACTTTGTATTCAAATAATAATAAAGCAATGTTGTGTGAATTTGAGATATATTTAAGTAATCTCAATATGCTTATGGATTTTGATAAGTAGATATATATAATTTATGAGGATGATTTATAAGGGGGAAGAAAAGAAATAAAATGATTCAGAAACAGTGAGAGAAACAGAGCAAGCAACATATTGGGTACTGCTTGCAATATCATATTTTCACCTTGGAATAATGCTTTATCCTTTTGTCATTTAATTTAAAATACTTCATTATGGACAGCTTGATATATGTGTAAGCTCTCTCTCAAGGGCTATGGTTAATTACTCTAACAGTAACATTCTCCAGAGGATCCTAGCTACTGTTTGGAAGCTCTTGTTCACACCACAGAAATGACTACTACAAGGCTTCATCTTTATTCATCTGTGAACAAAAGCAAGACGTTCAGCTAGCATGACAGATGTGGTACACGGGCTTCATTGAAAATAATTAGGGGTGTCCAAGTTTTGAAGAATGATCAGAATATGGTAGATACACTGTTAGTTGCATGAACAATGAACACTGAAATATGATTCTGGGGGATCTTGAACTTTTATTTCCAAAGATACTAATATTCATTTACTAACTCAAAGGAATTTGGTTACTGTTGCTTGAGAGTAGATATGCAGACTTGTCCCTAGCATACTATCCCTTGTGTATCTCTGAAAGATTTCAGGCCAGGCATGATCAGTGCATTTAAAAAGACAGAGGACTGGGCTTAGGGAGCAAACTGCATGGCTATATTAGCTCTTATTTGCTAATGAACATTTGTATGTGTACAGAATTTGTTCTTCCAGGCATGGTGGTACATGCCTGCAATTTGAGCACTTGGGAGGCTGAGGTAAGAGGAGCGCTGTGAGTGTGAGGACAGCCTGGGCAAGAGCCTGTCTCAAAATAAAAAAAAAATAGAATTTGTTCCAACGATTGCATTGATACTTGACAATAAGTGTCTAGGAAGAGAACCTTAGTATTTACCTGGCTGTAAAGATAGAATATTATCTTAAAACAAAGCCAGCAATTGTGAGGGGCCATATTGGCATGGATCAATTTACAAGTTGGGTCAAATATAGTGGAAGTCTTATCCAAATCAAGTCCTATCAAAGTAGCCTTTAAGTCTACTTTTTGACTAGTGTATGCTGCAGTAGAACTGTAAATATTGAAATACTAAGATGTGCATTGTTTAGTAGTAAGAGCACTGCATTAAAAAATTAGAAGACAGAGTTCTGGTTCCAAGTCTATTCTTATTTGGTTATTTATGTTAGTACGGTGCCTATTTATTACTCTGGGACTGTATTTATTTTTCTGTATAATAAATTTCCTTCAGTAAAAATTTGACTATTTATAAAACCTGAAGATTCTTATCTCTCTCAGGAAGGGACAGTACCAAAAGATACATATCCTTTGAGATGTAAGGTCATCCTAATAGGAGGATCTGTGGATTTAGAGTCAGTCATATGGCTGAATGGTGTGGGAAATTAGGAAAGGGATTCAGTTTAGAAAAGATTAAATACTTTTCTTTTTGAAAACATACATGATGGTACCAATTTATGGGATTGTTGTGAGGATTAAATGTTTAAAAAAGCTATTTAAGGAAACAATTTTAAACAATAAAAAATATGGTAAAATACAATATATAAACATCCTGGTTTACCCAGCCGAGCCTTAGAGACAGAGACGAGCATAATGATCTCTTTACAGATTGTAGCTCAGATCCCCTCAGTCTGCTGCTTGGACAGGAAACTCCACCCAAGTCTTTCAAATTGAGAAGACAAATCCTCTAATTGAATACAAACACTGTCCTCATACAACTGCTTTGAGGTCAAGTATATGAAAGTCTTAAAAATAACAAGTGATTTATAGGATCTCATTCTATGCAGGATAAATTTTCCAATTATTTTTTGATGAAGATGATACAGGAAAAGTAGAGAAATAGCTTCAGAAGTTGGGGTAAGGAGAAAAACGTTCTTTGTTTAATAATAATTGACAAGTAACAAGTCACCGGGTCCTCTGTATTAATTCCTATGCAACAGTTTTCCTCTTGTTTTTAAATTAGCTATTTTTTAAGTGTGATTTGATTTTCATTATATTTTGACAGGTTTCTACACAGTGTGATAAAATTAGGGGACTGGCAATGTTTCCTTTAAAAAAAAATCATTGAGATAAATATACTTTCAAGACACAGATGACTTTTCCTAGGGCCTTTACTGAAAAGAAGACCACCTGCTTTGTCCCAAAGGACACTAAATATTGCTGGTTGACTGACTAGTCATTTCTTTTCTAATGAAAAGGGATGGCATAGAGATCTTCTGGAAAATAAATCACTGTCAGTGGGGGTAGCATGTAATTTTTTTTTTTTGGCTGAACTATTCAGAACATGACAGAGACTAGACAGGATTGCAGAGCAAAATGAATTGATATAAAAATGTGTTCAAAAGAACTCACATCTTGCTTTTAACACAGTTGAATCTGACATAGGAAATAAGCCAGGCTGACCAAGAGCCTGACTATTGAACTGGGGGGAACTGGATTATTCCTGTGCTGTCACACGCATTAGGGAAAAGTCTCTCCTTTTTTTTTTTTTAAATCAATGTCTTTTTTTCACTGATCTTCATTGTGCACTTTTTATTCACCAACAGTTTGGAATTCAAACTACGATAAAGATTTTCCTGTTGCTTTGATGTAATAAAAGATGATGCAGGGAGGTCCTAGGACATAAAAGTAAGATTTTCTCAGGATTAGCCTATCATCTTAGGAAAAAAATATCTTTGGAAGCTGTATTAATTCTAAACTACCACCCAAGAACTGTTACATGTGCTATGTTATGTCTTTGGTAGTTAATACAAGGAGAATAGACCAAAAATTAATGAAATAGAAGAAAAATGGATCCAGATTGTGCTATTGCCCCCTATGCTATTATATTATTGTGAAACATAGCCGTTTCTATTTAAGAGGGAAAGCTTTCAGCCATGTTTATGATTTTTAATTTAAAAAGTAGTATGTGCTTTTTATTAATAGAAACAGAAGAGATGGTTTTTTGATGTGTTAACTTGGCTAGGCGATGTTTTCAATTATTCATCAAGAACTAATCTAGATGTTTCTGTGAATATATTTTGTATATGCAATTAAAATGATAAGTATTTGCCTTTGGGTAAAAGAGATTATTTCAGATGATATGAATGGGTTCAATTCAATCTGCTAAAACGGTCTGAAAAAATAGAACTGAGGCTTCTCTGAAGAAGAAATTCCACCTGTGGACAGCAACTTCAGCATGGGCCACCGGGTTCCAGCCTGCATTTTCTGATGTAATGGCCCGTCCATGTTTTGGACTTGTCCGGCCAATTCCTTGCAACTGATTTCTTAATATTCAAGTTCTGTTTCTTTGGTTGAACTCAGACTGACACAAATTTTGGTAAGATTAGACAAACATAATGTGAAGAATGAGCTTTAAGATTTGATTCTGGTTCTTTTGGAATTGGTTATACTAAATCTACTTAGATTGAGAGGCACTATTTCCAGTAGTAAAGACAATACCGATAGTCCATGGTGTGGTGTGACAATGGAGATGTACAAGGTATCGCCACTGAATGGGTCCAATAACACACCAATAGTTATGAGGATGTGCAGTCAAATGCTCTGCCACTGAGCTAGACCCCCATAAGAAATTATGAGGATGTGGCAGTCCGTGTATTTGTTACATTATAGTCACACTAATTAATACAGTGGGCTTCACTAATCACTCCTAACTAGTAGATAAAGGTGGAATGATAGCATAATATTAGAATATTGATGCTTGAATGTCTACATAAGTGATAAAAAGATAAGATTTCATTTTCTGAGTAAAATGTATGAGTGCCAGTTATAAACTTGCTTTTTTAAAAATTGTTATACAATTTAAGGTCAAAAATTCATTTATTGGTGTCTTCTCCTTATCCTACCTAAGACTTTCTCTCTTGCTTTTTGATGTGTTGTGATATTTAAATTCAAAATATAATGATATAGGCAATATTTGATGACAGTATTAAAGCTTTAACTTTCAATCGGAAGATAAAATTAAACACATATATGAATATATATTAAAATTCATTTTACCATTTTAATTTACTTTGTAAGATATAAATGTGTTCCTGTACATACATGAATATCATATATATTTACATATTATGCATGCAAAGCATATAAATTACAAATACTGTATGACAACTCTGTATGTTTGGTCTGCTTAAGAAGACTGATATTTGCAGGAATTTTATTTCTAACAAAAACATTATTCACTAATACTTTCAAGTATTCATGTCAGTGGGAGGCCTTCGAAGTGACTTAGTCATTATTTAAGAAAAAGTACAGCCACCACTGATAGTAAAATATCCATAAAAATAAAACTTTAAAAATTTATGCAAATGATATTCATAGAATAATTGTCCTTATTCACATGACTTGTAATATCACCTGAAGTGATTAGAATCAATTTGTTTTATGAAAACTTTGGTTAATCCCCTACCACAAATAATTAGAAATATTTATACCATCAATGTTAGCATAATTAAATAGTGATACTAGAATGCAAAGCTTATAAAGTTCCAACTATTCAACTTTTTATAAAAATGCAGTCTTGCCTGAATGAGAATATTTTCTAGTATTGCTTATATTACATTATTTTTATATTCTGATAAAATCAGAGAGAAAGCATGTTATCACAACAGGATAATTTCTAAGAATTCATCTCGATTAAGCGAATCACATCAAAAGGTATTATTATAGCAGAGCTTTTCTCAATTGCATAATGAGCATATTTAAATTACTAAAGTTATTTTTATTTTCTTAGGAATTTCTTTGGTTCTCATGTCTTAAATTTATTGAAGCTCTTTTTCATCTTTATAAGCCAATTAGCAAAGAACCCCTGTAGGTTTTAAAAGAGCTTAGAAAGTGACTTGTTAATTTTCCCCTCTATTGTGTTAGATTTATTTGAGGAAGATGCTACCTGAGTAGTAAGTTGGGATGGATTTTATAGTCCAGAGGAAAGGCCGACCACTGTAAAAAAAACATTGTTTCCCTTTTTGTCCTAGAGCTCTTCAGAGCTCTAAAACTGGTAGAATCAACACAGCTTTTGTGTGACCACTATTAGCTCTAAATTATCTTTGTGAAGGACTGCCACTTAACCAGTCAGATCCAGGAACTGAGGTTATAATATGAGCAAAATAGAAAGTGCTAATCTTTTCAGAGGTGAGCAGGGTTTGATGTGGATGAACACACACAGGTAAGAAAAAAGAAAGCTGCCATCATCAGACAAAGCTTTGTACTTTGTAGAGAGCAGAGTAAGGCGATTTTCCTAGTGGTAGTCCTTTTCAACTAAAAAACCTGCAGTTTTATTAGCCCAGTTCTCTGTCTGGCCCTGAAATTAATTTCTTCCCCTCTTTAGACATATAAATACTTAGAAAATTCTACTTGGCTTCTAAACATCTCAGAACCATCACTTTTAGAAAAAAATAAGTAGCTCTAGGTGTGAGAGTAAACTTTCTCCTTTCTTATATTGATCCAGGCCTTGCCTATTAAATTCTTTGTTGCCTTGGTAGATCTCTAATGCATTGGAACAAGGCTTCAAAAATATCTTGTTAAGATTTTTTCTCCTTCTTCCCAGTGGGAGGATTTGTCCCAATTACCTACCGTGCCATTAGCTATAGCCAAACTCTTAATATATTTATTTTTCAGAGTAATTTGTGTTTGGAATGCAATATGGAGTCTTTGGAATATAGTAATGATACAAAGCTTTCATTGAAGCAAATTTAGTGAATAATGGGAATCAATGTACACAAAAGTATGAAGCAAATATTATGCACATGTTTTAGGCAAATAGTGGTGAAACATAAAAGTATGTGATAGCAACTGAAGTCGAAAACACAAAGAAGAAATTATCTATTTAAATAAATGACTATGTGATTACTTCTGAATACATCTCCCCTAGACAACTGAGGTCATAAAGGTAAACAAAGAGCTTTGATTAATTTCCCCAGTTGACAGAGAACCTTTGGTAACAGTTCAGCAGAGCAGTGATATCATCATATTTGAAAGGATATTTTGGTGAAACAAGAAAAGATAATTTGGGCATCAGAGTGCGAATTAGAGCTCATATAAATGGATCACAGGACAATCATGTATCATGAGATATCTCAGACTTATTTTCCTTGTACTCACATCTTTGGTCAGATTTGCAACAATCAATAACTTAAAGATTCCAATAAATACAGTTGTGTTTATATAGATATGTTGGCCTATGCACTGCAGGACAAGGAATTCTATTTGTGTATTGATTGCTACAATTACTACTGTATTTTATAGACTACCTATTTTAAATATATATACATTAAATTTTTTGCTTAGTACAAAATGTTCTTAATTCTATCATTTTTTTCCATAAAAAGGAAGCAGAATATTGGACCTATAAAGACATAGAAAATTCTACTTGGTTCCTAAGCAATTCAATTTACTAGGAGACTTTTTAAAAATTTTTTCTAAGAAAGAAAGAATGTTTAGAATCAACCTGTTTGGATTCCTACGACATGGAAAGAAAATAGTACCAGTTACTAACACACTGCCATTGTACTCTATTGGCATATTAATATGAGAACTCTTAAAATTTGTTTCTGTGAGATGCCTCACATTAATAACAGTGTAGATGATGACCTTAACTTCCTACATACCATTTTGTTTCAACATTTGTGTACTAATATATAAATTAACCAATGAATAAAGAGTAAAGCTCAGTAAAATGATGAGAATTTATATTTGCATTATTGCTATGAAAAGAAGTTTCTCTTTCCTCTTTATGCAACTGTTATTTCTCCCACATATTTGGAAGTATTTTCACAACTTTGATAAAAAGAGAAGCTTAAAGCAGACTTTCTCACCAGGTATGCCTTCTGAATTCACAGTATTAGATCCTGGGCCTACTTATTTCTCCATGACTAAAACGTGAGTAAATGTCATTAGTACTGAGAGAACCTCAGTTCAAAATTTTCCTTGCTTCTGTTTATTTTAATGAAAATAGATGATGAAAAATACATCAGTGTGCTAATGCACTAAAAAAAAATCCTTGGCCTTAATTTTTATTTAGTCTACCAACAAAGAATTTCATTAATTTTAATTCATGCTTTCTAAACTGAGTTTTCAAGACTAAAAACGATGAAATATTTACATATTTTTAAAAATCCAAGTAGTATCCAATGAAAATAAAGGCAAATTTTATAGAAATGATAATGGAAACCGAATTTTTAATACATTCAAGCATTATTGTTTTTATTATGTCTAACACTGCTCACCAAAATAAATTCATGTAACATCAAATATCGACAGCTACTAAAAGATATTATTTCACCTTGTTACCATTCATTGATTTTTAGAAGCTAAAAATGTTTTATGCAGTTCCACAATTATTTTCTGGGAGAGCATGTATCAAACTTCTCACGCCTCCAAACTAGAAATCCTACTTCTTTCATGTATTTTTTTAAAACTAGGAGATGAAATTTAATAGTATTTCTGCTCTAAAGTGCCTGTGCTAGCACTAATGCTGGGCCAGACTGACCCACTGGGAGCCTTTGCCAATGACCAGAGGCGAGGTAATCCAGAGCGATGGCTGGGAAGTAAAATGGAGTGAGCGGTCTGGATTTGAATGAAATTTCAGAAGTACAGCCAGTGGAACTGGGTTGCTGCATGTTGCATATGAAGAAGAAGAAGGAGGAGGAGGAAGAGGAGGAGGAGGGGAGGAGGAGGAGAAGGAGGAGGAGGACCAGGGGAAGAAGAAAGAAAAATGAAAGAAGAATAAGATGGGGGAAGAAGAGGAGGAGAATAAGATTTATTTTTAGATGCCTGGCTTATATACTTTTGTTAATTCAAAACATATTTATCTTCTGCTTTACGCCAGGAAGTATACTAAACCCTGGGGTTCCGTGATACACAAAATGACGTTTATTTGTATCTTTACTGTGCTCCATCTATTGTGCTATCAAAATAAAACAAAATGGCTAATAATTTATAATTATTTTTGGCACGATTAACTCAGTAACTTGCCTCAGAAAACTTCGTAAATATGAAGATAGCAGGTCCCATAGTAAGCAAATAGCAAAAAAAGTATAAAACGGTGTAATGTTTGCTTGCTTCCACGTGGGGGCACTTTTGAACTCAGAAACAGTTCTCTGCACTTTCCAAAACTCTTACTATCCTTAGAGGACAGGATGATTATAAACATCTATGTTAGTTCTCTGTATATTTTTGTTTTCTTTTGGAGAAAGACAAATAATAAGCATTTTCCCTTAAATTTATTTTCAGAAATGCTAAGTTTTGAAAATACAGTCTCGCCATATATTTCTTCTTATGACTCTAGAAATATTATTACAAAGAAAAATTTGATTTTTGTTTAATTTTTCCTCTTCACACTCACTTTCAATTATATAGGAAATCCAGAGGGCCAGCAAGACTTGGTAGTCACACAAGAACTTCTATTTCCCTATGATCCAAGACTTTCAATTGCTAGTGGAGAATGTGAATTTTAGTACTTTCTTGGCAAGTGCAAGGGGTCCTTTAGCTCTGAATTCTAACTCAGAGAAAAGGGCTGGAAAAGCGCTGTTTCTATTAAATGCATGTTATTAAATGGCTGTTTTCATTAAATGTAGTTATGTATTCATTTCTAGTCATAAAAGTACTATCACCTAGCTTGCTGATAGAAAAAGATCATCATCATTTCATCAGTTCTAAAGACAGCATCTTTATTATTTTGTAGTCTCTCTGATTTAGTAAATGTCAGTGCTATGAAATTCTTTTTAACTGGATAGTTGATGTATAATTAATTACAGCTATATCTATTGTGATTTCTGCAACTTGGCAACCTGTTCTGCCCTGCAGCAGAACAAGTGAATGCAAAATATGTCTCTTTTATTTCTCTAATATTTAGTTCCACTCCCATCTCTCTCTTCTCCTCAATTTAGAGGTAAAAGAATAGAAGAAATGAGAGGTAATTATTGTCTTGAGTCGCTTAGTTATGCCTTCTTCAGAGATTTAGTTGTTTCATAGAAGTTACAGAAAGTGATTTTTATAAAAATGAGGAAACTAATCTAATAAATTAAAAATTCCATAGTATTACATAATTTATAAACTAGTGAGACACTTTTTTTGTCTTTGTAAAACAAGGTTTCACTATGCAGTTCAGGCTGGTTTGAAGTCACTTTGTAGCCAGGACTGGCCTTAAACTGGCAGTCATCCTCCTGCCTCAGCCTCCTGAGTGTTAGGGATTATAGGCCTGCACCAACCATGCCTGGCAAGACACTTTCCTTAACAAGCATACCTATCATAATTTATTCCAGTTTTTTCTTATTTGCATGTCATATCATTTATTCTACTGATGATAATAATGTCCAGTGTATGACTGACACTCTTTGGGAATTTATTTAGAGAATGAGTAAATTATTTTAGAACATTTGATAGAGAGCATCTCTGAAAATGAATTTAATTTTGAAAGTCCTCATATTCTTTCAATTAAATGTAAAAATAGGAATTATGAACTTTTAAATCTTGTGTTTTGGCTTTGTTTCTAATTCTTACACTTTTTATTTTATGATTTGTGTTTACTATTCCTTATATCATGTTTTAGATGAAGCTATGCATTAAAATCAATTTTAGTTTTAGTGTAACTTCTCTACTTCCAAACATTTTAAACTCAAGAGCCCATGTTCTGGCTCATTATCATTCCCTGTGACTCACCAAGGCTCCTACTACACTCAGGCGCCTCAGGTATGCTTCAGATTTTATGCTACTAAGGAATCACTCCCTGAGATTATTCACTGACTTGTGTTCATCTGGAGTAGCAGTATAGAATATAATTGTCAATATGAGACCTCTCATCCATCATTGTCCTGAAAATTTCCTTTGCCTCTTTCATGTGTCTCCTTTCAGTATTCCATTTTACAATTACTTGCTTTCCTTTTGTTTAGAGAAGGCATTGGTAAAGAACTTGTGAATTTAAAAAAAAAAGGTACGGGGAAGGTAAACTTTTCTAGACTCACATGTCAGAAAAATGTCTTTATCCAATCCTCAGGATGTTTGAGTCTCTCTGTAGCTTTCTCCTCTGTCTTTTTGTTTTGTTTTGTTTTGTTTTGTTTTCCTCTGGTACCCGGAACCGAACTCACGACTTTGCGCTTGCCAGGCAGGCGCTTTGCCGCTGAGCTAAATCCCCAGCCCCCAGCTTTCTCCTCTCTCTCTCTTTCTCTCTCTTTATAAATAAAATCTTCTCTTGACACCCATTTTTCTTACACTTTTACATGTTGAAGTAAATTTGTTTTTCTTCCATTTTTATTGACAGCTAAGGGCCTTAAAACCTGAAAAATCATATGCTTCAGTTCTTGGAGACACTTCTGAAACTTTTTTGATGAGTTCATGCCATTTTTTCCTGTTCTTTATTCTGTTATTCTTGTGAAGGATTTTCTGTATTCTCTTCTCTTTTTTAATCTCTTATTCTCCTTTTAGCAGATTCCCTCAACTTTATTCTTCAATATCCTATTGAGTCTTTCTTTCCCACCACTGTATCTTCAATATCTAAGGTATCTTTTGTTCTGTCATTTTTATTTTATTATTTTTATTTATTTTATTTTTTAAGACAGATGCAATACTTTACACATGATATGAATGGTAGATTCTTTCTTTGCTTTCCACTTTCTTTGTTGCTGTTTTCTAATTCCAGCCAGTATCTACTTGTTTGTTTCTTCTAATTATCATTTTTCTTTGTTTTATTCTTACCTATATGTTAAACTTTTATCCTTGTATATTCAATAGCAACATTATAAGAATTTTGTAAAATGTTTAAATATTAATTGGATATATGATATTCTTGGTGCTGTAGTCTTTCTTACCCTGAATTGCCATAGATATATATGTGGTTTTGAAGGCAGGTCAGGCACAGAGGAAGTCACAGCCACCTGTGACATCCCTTGGAGCTCTAGCTTCTGGAGCTAGACTTGCCATGTTCTTGCAAAAGTTTCTGCACACACTTACTAAACCATGGTATCAACCCTCTACAGCACCATAATTGATTTCTAAGTGTGGGCATAAATCAGAGCAGTCAAGTACCACATTTCAGGTATTTTCATCTTTCATTTTAGTTCATTGGAATGAAATATCCCTACAAAGAAAAAGGACAGTTTGAAGAAGCTCTTCTTTTTAAATATGTTTTAAATTGATCTGAAGCATTTTAGGGTACTAAATGGAGCTTGAAGTCACATGCATTTCATGTAAGTTTAACTCTGCCACTTAATATCACCTGATTTTGAACAATTTACTTAATCCCTAAGACTTATCTCCTTAATTATTGAGTAAAGATTAAATAGTATCTAATCTGTATAAAACTACAGTGAAAATTGAGTGAGATAATGAATTTAGATTGTTTAGTATAGTGCCCCCTAGATAGTTACTCAATTAATGTCAATTTTTATGATTTTAGATGAATAAATGCATGCTTATTATATAAAAAGCCAAAATTAAAAGAATGTATGAAGAAGAGAAGCATTATATAATCCAGTAATAACTGTGTGTCACTACTCTACATGCACACGTAAAAAATTACCCCTTCCTTTTTGGTTGGTCAGAGTCCTCAGAGGAGAGATACTTCCAGATCTTCAGGGAGACAAATTGCCACAGTACTGGGAAATGTTTGGGGAAGCCCATTATTATGGTTTGTGTCTGTGTGTTCCCCCAAAGCCTCATGCAGTCATGGGGCAGGCTTTTAGAGTTTGATTGATTATGCCTGTGAGAGCTACACCCATCCTGGAGTGGATAGTTTGTATATGTAAGGGAGAGGAAGAGGCTGCTTGCTTTTTTTCCCCTCTAAGAAGTGGTTTCAATGAGTTACTCTCTCAATTCTAAACTAATAGAATAATGGTTTGCAAATGCTTGAATTGTGAGAACTTGCTTTACTTTTTTTAATCACAGAATGACAATGTCTGCATATGAGCACATTATTCAATTTGTTTCAGGGTAATTGGTAAGAAGAACACTTTAGAATTCAAAGTGATTTAGCAAGAATTCCCTTTAGTCTAAGATTTATGCCCAGAAATAAGTTTTATGGTTAAGAAAGGAATTTTATAAAGTAGTACTAAATAGATGCACTACCAGATTATATAGTAAAGACCAAATTTTGTTGAGTTCTCATACTGAAATATATACTAATGAAATAATGTCAAAAATTATCCAACATCTTACCAATTAAAACATTCAGGTTTTCTTTTATTTCCTTTCATTCAGTAACTGGAGTTTCTACCAATGGTACTTCTGATCAGAAAAAATATATTTCCTAAGGCATTTGAAAAATAATCAAGAAAATGGAATACTATGTGGCAATTAAGAACAACAATATATGTTATAGTGTTTAATTAAAATAAGCTTATAATATTTCAAGTAAAGATAATATATAACAATCTTATTTTTATAAAATAATTGCATGTGTTTCTATATTTTTAAACATGCATGCTTGTCCTTAGAAGAATTCACTGAAATATTAATTGGAGATAGGTGGAATGATAGCATTTCAGGGAATTCAATATTTTATGATTTTCTATATTTGGTTTTTGTGTTGTTTTATAATGTACTAAAGTGAGTAAATTTACATTAAACATCAAGATTTAAATGAACTCACTCCAAATCATCATTAAAAAATAAAAAGAAGTTACCATCATGCAAGAGAAATTCTTCTTACAGAAGAAACATCTTCTCAACCCAAAATATTTGGCTCTGATGAGGAAATATACCCTTGCTGTTTCTACTCTTTTTATTTCAGAATAAATACAATTCCTACAGTGTAAAACTTAATGAAAATTTGGGGAGAACTTCTGTAGACCATTACTTAGGAAGCACCTGGAAATATGCATTAGTAAGATTCTTCCAATATTTCACCATACCAGATAATAAGGTTCATAATGTAAAAGAAAGCAATATAGTTAATATTTAGAAAACAAGTTCCTCTTTGCTTTAATTAATAGGCAAGAGCTGAAAGTCTACCCATTTAGTGAATTAATTACTCTCTCAGAGAAAGTAATCCATTGCTAGAGTGTTTCACCTTCCAGAGCAGCAGGAACTTAAAGGTTGAAGATGAAATAAATAATTTCAAATATTTCATTTATTTTCATGACAAGAGACTATTTTGAACAGGTCTGCAAATATTTGCAGCAGTTGGGGAAAAATAAAAATGAAGAGCCATATACCACATGTCTAAATACTAAAAAGTTACAAATCAAGCTAGGTAAATGTTCAGTAACATATGCCTCGCCTTCTTCATTGTAGGAACATATATCCTTATAGGAAAAATTAAAAATTAAAATTTGAATTGGGGGTTTTTGGTCTCTTTGGCTGCCTACCTTGCAATTTTCTCCTCCTAGTTGAGCAGAGCAAGTGGTCTTTGAATACAAGTTTGTCATAATGTCACGCTACACATGTGAGGTCTGCCCAAACCTGTAAACCCCATGACCACTCCTCTGGGCTAATGATGTCCACACTGGCGTTGCTGTTGGCTGTGAGGAAGAGGCCAACACAGGTCCTATAAGTAGGTTGAGTGTTGCCTGAGCAGGCATTTCCAGCATCCTGGATGTCTACAATGTGGTCTATACATGACGTGGTGCTGAAATTTCGAAGCGGCTTTCTCTCACTGACCAACAAGTTTATACCCCAAAGATCAGGTCAAGGTAGAGACATACGGGGAGAATTGCATCTGGCGGGCCAAAGATGCATCCCCTAGATACTAATTTAGGGCAGACTTGAAGTCTTAGTGCTAAGGACACAGTCAATCCTTCTAGCGATTGTCTTAGCTACAGAGACTCACCTAGCACATGGGGTCATTCTCTGGGAAGCCCATATCCAATGACTGACTGAAGTAGTCAAATAAAGTCCTGTCAGTTTTTTTCCACTCTGTCTCAGTACTGATTGAGTTCCAGAGCTCCTTTGATAGCTGGCCCAGGCTGTCAAGGAGCCTGATTTCTCTTCTGTCTGATCTTGCTTCTCTTCCTCCCTTCAACAAGGGGCCTCCAAATAACCCCATGGCATCCTAAATTCTGTCTCTGAAAATGTTTCCTGGACAGCCTAGTTGCCTTCCCCTAAAGGGCAAGACCTCTTAGAGTGCAAGGCCAACACAGGCCTTTATTGCTTGGGTCTAGGTTTCCATTTAAGCCATTTGCCTCATTCAGAGAGCATGTAAGCAAATCACCAGTGAAGTGTTTAATGATGTGAGTACCATGAACTCACTTTCTAGAGATCCTGATATGGAGATTTGGAATGCAGCTGATAGAGTTAAGTTTTGATGATTATAATGCAGGTGGTTTATAAGACTCGACTTCAGTGACTTCAGACTATAGCAAACACACTTTCCAAAGTCCAGTGCTATTGGGGTATATACAGATCCAAGAGACCTTCCCCCTAATAAGTCTCCTTCAAGCCTTAGGAGGAAAATAGCAATTACTGCATAATACATGATAGCAGATAATGTAACATGAACAACGGGAGAAAACACCCAGTGCATTAATTAGCAAAATAAAAAGTCTTGTCAGTTTTAGCAAGGTTGAGGCATTTTTTTTGTTAGCATAAGCAACACGTTCCACCCATCCTTACACAGCTTTCTCTGCCCCATTCACTATTCTCAGCTATATGATATTTTACCTATTTCACTGTTAGTGTCTATCTTCACTATTGGAAGTTAAGCTTTGTGAAGAAAGGAATTTCTTTTTGATTTACTGTTATATTTCAGTGCGTAGATCAGAGTCTAACATATGTTAAATGCTCAAATTTGGTGAATGAATCAATTTTAATTAAATTTACAATGAATCATAGAAAAGAAACAACACCATGTTTTTTCATCTCTAGAATATAAAAATGTGAACATTATCTGTTCCCAAAGAAAATAGGGGGTTTCAGAACCAGGCATCCCCAAGTCTTTTAATGAATTAGAGGAAAGCTTCATGTCCAGCATTTGCAATGATTTTGCAAAAACCAAATAAGAATTGAGATAGCCTGTGGTAAAGAAACATATTTCATGAAAAGATTCACTTTAATGCCAGAGCTCTACCAAGAGAATTTAAAATGGAAAGAGAGCCTTATTGGCTTGACACAGGGGCCAACAGCAGCAGTACAGAACAGAGAGCTACCTGATGAATGAGAGTTGATAGGAAGAGAACAGACATAGGACATACTTGATTACTTCACCAGTCATGACTATGGGCTTTCTCAACTCCTTAGCAAAGAAAGATTGTAAGTGGTTTCTAATTCAATTTATACATAATTTTGTAGGCTATGCTTATTTATATTTGTTAATGATTTCCTAAATTAAATGTTGTTATCCACTAGAGTGATTTCAACCATCTTCAAGTAATCATTTTACTATGAAGAATAGCATCTAGTTTGAGCAGTCAGTTTACCTGTGTTATGAGTGGGCAGAATGATGAGCAGAACCAGTATGAGAATGAATGTCAAATGTGGTCTGCATGTAAAAAATAAAAAACAAATCATATGACATCGTTATAGGTGCTCAGCCCAGTACTGTTGGCCTTAAATGCTTTAAAATGGTTAAGTAATGAATAATTTGACACTGTAATACTCTTTGTCCAAATCATCAGAGAAAAAGTGTTATCACTTGTATCAATTAACAGGAATAAGACCTAAGTGGTGTTATGTAAGCATAAGAATTATACACTGCATATATATACATTAGCACATTAGTTTGGGGTTAAATATTAGTTTGAATGTATGTTTCTAAGTGACAATCAATCTAGAGTCTCATTTTTTCCTTAGTTCCTCTTACAGTTATTGATTTTGGAGTAAATTGTATTTTTTTGCCTTGCTTGGCCTTCACTAATTTCTTTCCTAAGTAAATAGTACTCATTGTATATCAAAGCACACAGTAATCTAGCCATAGCCTCAAAATGTTATTGACTTTTACAATGGACTGTAGAAATTCCATCTTCAAAAGGCATGGTGTCTCAGTTACTTTTCTCTCATTGCTGAGACAAAATACCCAATACCCAAAGTAAAAGAAGGAAAGGTTCATTTAGCTCAGTTTGTAGAGGTTTCAGTCCATAATCAGCCAGCTCCAAGACAGGGTGGTGTGACAGGCAGGCTGGCAATAGTTCATCACAATGGAAGAAGATAGAAAAAGCAACAAGAGCCACAAGGGGAGAGAGCCATTCTCTTTCCCTCCCTGTATTGTATGCAGGGTCTGCACCCTAGGGTGGGCGTAACACTCACAACCCCAATCCCAGCACTAGAGAGTGAGCCAATAACAAACTATAGATTCAGCCACCTCTGAAAAGCCCACCATTTATGAACACATGTGACTTTGGGAGAACGTCCAGACACAAACCATAACACATGGGAAGTTATGGAAGTAGGAAGAATATTCTGTAGGAAATGAGCTAAGTAGAGTGACTTTTACTTCATACTTTTCATAAATATTTTTCAGAAAAATGAAAAAATATCACTTCATCTTATTAATTTTCTCCAGATCGATAAAAAATAACCTTTTGAGATTGTTTTTCTGAAGACATTTGAAATTTTAAATTATAAATCCTTTTGATGAAATTTTCCTTTTGCAAATAATTTAAAATTTGTTTCCTTGGTGACAGTTACTCTCAAAGAGGAGTTCATGTTGAAATCTTATTATAGAAACCATGGTAGAGACAGATTTATTGCTACAGGGAAAAAGTAGGTTACCTAATTTTCAAACTTTGATGCTTTTTCTGAGATTTTGGAACACACCCAAACTTTAATATTTTCATTTGGAAAAAACTTTCCCTTTTTACAACATACAGAGGGGTGACTTCAATATGTTTAAAATCCTGAGGTCTACCTCTGCAGCCAAACACATTTTTTCAAAAAATATTTGAATTGTTTGAGGAAAATGCAGTGTGAAATAATAGGGATAATAAGAGTCTGAATAATCACTTGCAAGAAACTTATGCTCATATGAAGAACACCTACCTAAGAGCAGTACATGCTACAACATAGACTACCTGCTTCTGATTCTATATAGATGGTTAATTTGTTGTGCAATAGTCTCTGTGAGGCTGCTGTGTCCAAAGTGATATGAAAAATTTTTTCTCCTCTGGACTTTGAAGTGTAATAGCCAATTCTCTTCAGCAGACATGCAAGTACCAACACTTCTAATTTAAATTGGAAATGAAATTGAACTTAAGACTCACAGAGTCCTTTCTGTATGGCATTCTTTGTTCTTTACATGAAATAAACAAGTAGTCACTACTTCCCATTTGCAAGCAAGGAGATTTGAGGGTCAGAGAAGTTGAAGAAAGCTGTTCAAGGACAAACGGCAAGTAAAAAATCAGAAATGGAATCAGGTCCAGATCTGCCTTCTTTCCCAAAGCCTTATATTTTTGGACAGAATCATCTCTGTTCTTGCAGATGCAGACAGAAAGGTCAGAGCAATTTTCAAAAGGATGTGTTCTATGCAGTAGGTAGTTAAGGCTGACTGTTGGCTAAAGCAGCACCTTTAAAATGAAGGTGAATATCATAAAGAGAGGAAATAGCGAAAAGTTTGGATCTTATTTTTTTAGGCAGTTAGTAACTACTGATTCTTACCTATATGATCAAGTGAAATTAACCATTTTCATTAAGTGTTGTTTTGAATTAAAACTTTTCTTTTTATTATGATAAAAATATGAGACCTACATTTTACATAAAATTTTAAGTATAGAGCATGGCCAACTGCACACGTTGCAGAGCAAATCTCCTTTCTTCATTTCTATTTATGACTTTGACAATCCTTAAATGTTTAAAATGTTTGATAGAGTAATGATGTTTTATATATTGCTTTAATTTACCTTTTTCAGGGATTATGCTCCTATGAGGCCTTTCAATTCTCTTAACAGTTATTAGTCAAAGTAAGTGCTTTCAAATTGTTTTCTTCCTTTAATATATTTTTATAATTCTTTTTTCATTGTCTTTAATTGTGTAAGGACTTTGACAGTAAATTTTTCTGTAGTAATAATGCTTTTGTCTGCAAACTAGCTAGTCCTAAGAGTTACACAAGAAGTGTAGAGATTCCTTATAACTTTGCCATGACATATTAGTGACTTCCTGGCTTATGCTCAATGCATACCCCTATTACAGTTGATCTGACTTCTTTTCTGAAGGCTTAGCACTCACACAGCATTACTGGTAACTTGGTTCATGGGCTTGATTCTTTCCATGATTCTGGCTGTAAACCAATTTGAATGAGACTCAAATTCAATGGTTAGGTTCAATGTTGAGCTTATGGGGAAATATTTCTGGTTTTTGTCCAATTCAGGTTGCGACCAGAATCATGGTGAAAAATGAGGCTAGGAACTGAGGTATCATTGCACTGGTAAATATTTAGAATATTGTTCCTCAATATTGTTGCCAAGGAACTGAAACTTCCCTTAGTTGCCTATACTGTCCATTTCATTTTGGTTTGGGTGATTATGGAAACGCCAGAAATCAGAATTAGGTCCAAGGAAGGAAAAGGGGAAAAGATGACCCATTTTTAACAAACAACAAAATTCTGAGAAACCTCTCAACAGACTTTTCTGTATGTTTCTCCGAACAGACTATCCCATGGCCTTCCAAAACAGCAAAGAAGGCTTTGAGTATGAATACTGAGTTATTCAATTATATCTGTGAGAGAATTAGAGAAAAGAGCTTGTAAATATTCAAATCAATTGGTGAATAATAAATTTCTATTTGTTCCCAAGAATTTAGGATTGGAGGAGAGGAAAAAGCAAGACCAGAGGTACCCAGGGAACAATATAATGAAACCTAAATGCAGAAAACTGTCCTGTCAGCTTCACGGGGGCACTTTTGATCCGATTACATACTTTACTTCTGGTTAAATTGTTTTTATTTACTTGAGATTTGAATTCCATAATTACAATTGAGACTACTTAAGTAATTCTCCCAAAGCATCATTTTAATTAATTCTCTTCTCTTGTGAGGTGGTGTAAGGAAATTTAATTTTACTTAGTGTTCATGAACTACATTAACAGCTCTGAAAGTAATCTCGTAAGAAAGGGCAAAAAAAAAAAAAAAAACAAGAGAGAAGAGAAACTAGCATTTTCTGTTTAAAGTACTTCAGCCTTATTATACAAGTTATTTTATTTAAACTTCACATGGCTCTGTTCAGGGGCTGTAATATGTCCCACCGAGAGGTAAGGAAATTGAGGCTTAGGAACATTAATTTACAGAAGATCACATTAACAACAAGTGGCAGAGGAAGGATTTATCCTTTCCGCTATCACTTCAGACGCCTTTTTGAATTTATATTCATGTTTCTTATGCCCAGCAGTGACTGGCTACCAGAGAGAGAATATTCAAATATTCATTCAGTGAATGAATCTCAATTCTGAATCAAAAGTCCATGTTGCTTATATTATGACCTGTTCCATTTCCCAACTATACTTTCTACTTTGTTTATGATCTATATGCTGAACTGTCAACCTTTTAAATATGTTTTAATAATTGGTGATTCTGTTTTTAATGTTTGAGAACTCTATTTTTTCTGGAATGGCTGTACTACTTTACTTTCCCATCAGTAGCACATAAATTCCCATAATATCCTCACCAATACTTTTTCCTTCTTTTCTTTTAATAATAGCCATTTCAACAGTTATAATGCAGTATCTCCTTGTACTCTTGATTTGCATTTCTCTGATGATCACTGATATCTATTCAAATCCATTGCCCATTATTTTATTTATTTTAAATATATTTAGATATCAACATCTTATCAGATGTGTGGTACATAAACATATTTTTTCTATTTCATAGGTTGCATTTTTACTCTGTTTATTGTTTCCTTTGCTATTCAGTGATGTTTTCATTTCATTTCATAGCCTTATTGGCTATTTCATCTTTTGTTGCCTGGTTTCGTTTCCAAGGAATCATTGCTCATATTATTATCATGGAGTTTTCTCTGTATGTGTTCTCCTTGCAGTTTTATAGTTTTAGATTTTACACTTAAGTCTTAAAATATTTTGAGCTATTTTTTGTATACAGTGTACAGCATGATCTTAATTTTATTGTTTTATAAATTAATAACCAGGTTGTCCAATATTATTTATTTAAGAAAGCATCATTTTCCTACTATGTATACTCAGCAAATTATTGAAGATCAGATGAATACCAGTACATGAGTTTATTTCTGGGTTCTTTATTCTGTTCCAATGGTTATGTGTTTATTTTTATATCAGTATCATACCATTTTGATAATTGTAGATTTGTGATATGTTTTGATCCAGGAAGCATAAAGATTTCTGATTTTTTCAAGATTATTTTGGGCATTAGAGACCTTTTCTGATTTCATATAATTTTATTCATGGGTTTTTGTGCTTGAAAATTATAATCATGGACTGAAATATTATTTGAAAAAGTTTTGTAGAATTATAATATTCACAAGGCATATTATCAACAAAATATTTTGCAATAATATGTAGATCTATAACACTTATCAAAGTATGTATTCAATGTCATTGCAGTTATTTCAGTAGAAAAATGTATTAATACTCTTCAGGGAAGTGTATATCAGTCTTTAGATTGAGCATAAATCCTACTGTTTATATATATTTAGGAACTTGTGTTGATTTTTCTTTCCTGCATACTGTTATGTGCACTTTTCAAAGTACCTAGACAAAATTAGGCACCCAATAAGTGCCACATTTATTCTGTAAAAGTGAACTCAATATTCCTAAGCATTTAGAAACATCCCCTCCAGTAATTAGGTAATGCCAGAAAACATATGGTCAGTTTAATCATTAAACTTATTATTTTGTAATAATTTTTATGATACATAATTCTGCCTTATGTATTACTTTAGGTAAGATATTGCATAGGGAAAATATCATTACTGATACTAGGAATCAACTCTAGCACATTGACAATTTTGAGTAGGAGATTTATGACAAATTCTGTCTCATATCCCTACTTAGCATTCACACACTGCCAACTGTAGGCATTAAAAAGTTTAATTTTTAAGAACTCAATTCTGTCATCAGAAATGCTTGAAAATCGGATTAGATTGGCAAAAATATTGTTGGCTGGCCTACTTTAATTTTTTTTTTAACCTAGTCATACTTTTCATTCAGAAATGACAGAAAAGATTTAGGCAATGAGTATTTTAAAAGCATTTATTCCAGATATAGTTAGCTCAGTGGCTCTGAAGATGTAGGATAAAGAGCTGTTAAAGGAGAGAAAGAAGTCTTTCTCAACAAGATGAAGGAAGAAAAAAAGCAATAAACTAATGGAGGTAATCGGTCAATGCCCTGAAGAAGAACCAAGAGTGGGCTGAGAATTCCTCATGGAGCAAACTTGTGAAAATAGAACATCTACGTTCTGACATTCGCAGGAAAGGAAAAGTAATGAGGACATATTTGAAGAAAAGTAAATGCTAAATTTAGATCCTTCTTATTTTAAAGTTTTCTCTTTCCCTAACTTTCCAGGTAAGATTATTAACAATAAAAAGACTAAATGACTAGAGAAAAAAACTGGTAGTAGTTATTTGTATGCTAGTTATTAGGGTATGTCTCCATATAGTATAGATGCTTCTTTCAGTTTCCTTTCCTCACTACTCAGCTGAATTATTTTCTTTCGAGCCCTTAATACATATATTTGAATGAGTAAACAGATGAAGTCAGTATACTTTGATGCAGAGTAGGTGCCAGTCCTGACCTTGAACCCCAGCTGGAATGATTTTTTTCCAAAGAAGTACTGTGTTCACTTGGATAGGACAATATCCACATTCTACTTCCTGGTGGGAGAGAACATGACATTCACTACAATTGAGAAATAACCTTTGCTTTCCATGGAACGAATGCAAATTTAACAGCTGGTGCCACACTTGCTGCCATACTCTTTAAAAGGCAAGTTCCTGGCATTCTTTTGCCTTTAGTTGCTCTATTGACTTTTGCGGGGAACAATGCAGAACTGGTCCAACTATTAATGTCAGATGATGACATTTGTTAGACTAGATCTTACTCCAGCATTACCTGCCAAGGGTCTGACTCTGGCATTAGCAAAAGATGAAAAAAAAAATCCCTATTAAAAAGGATTTACTGAACAAATACTTCATATTGCCTTTTAAAAAATCATGAAAATTGACTTAAGGGTTTAATATTATAAAGAGACAACCATGTACTTTAAAATTATATTTGTTTGGCATTTTGTTTATAATACAATTATGAAGACACTTCAATAGAAGAAAAAGAGGAAAAATGTCTTTAACATCAAATTCAAAACGAGGTAAAAGTCAATAGTTTTTAACAAGATGTCTCTCCTGCTCTTCATCCATACTGTCCAGGGTATCAAATATTTTTTTCTTGTTGGATTTGGGCTTCACCAGTTACTGTAGTTATTGGATTCTGGGAAATCATTCCACACAATACGTTATCCCTGGGATGTCATTTTTAAAACCCAATGTTTTGTCTTTCATTTATTTACTCAAAATGTACTTGAGAGTGAACCTCAAGCTTTGCTCTCTGCCTGACATGATTAAGTAGTTAATGGCTTCAGGGTGCTCAGCAGGTAAAAAGACACACATAGAACTATATCATTATCATCTATATAGTCAGCTTGCTAACAGGAATAGCAAAAGAGCATTAGGAGATACCTGGCAATGAATGGATGCGGATGTGGAGTCTGAGAAAGAGAGAGAGGGCACATATTTCAAAGGAATGGAAATAAGACATAGCTGAATATACTTTGGGCAGGAAGCTTCAAGGTGTTCAGGATTCTAGAACACAAAGTATGAAGCAGCACCTGGGCTGGAAAGAAGTCGGAGAAAATGGCAACAGACAGGTTCCAACCCTTACTAAGGGTCCAAGGACATAGAAGGGCTTCAGAGCTTTGGGAATATTCTGAAAATATGGGGAAAATGTCTTTCCCTTGAAATATACTTTTTCCTTTTTTTAGCAATCTGGGATTCTCATCAAACCTGTAAAGTGATAGACAAGTGGTCAACATGCACACGAAAATTTGCGGAATGCAAAACATTAGGCATCAGAGAAATGCAAGTTAAAGCTAGAAATTAAAACTATGCATCTATTAGAATACACAAAAGTAAAAAAGAATTAAAATAACACTTGTTTTAGTTACTTTTCTCGTTGTTGAGACAAAATATCAGACACCCAAAGTTAAGGGAGGAAAGGTTTATTTGGCTCAGTTTGTAGAGGTTTCAGCTCATTGCTGGCTGGCTCCAAGGCAGAGTGGCATGGCAGAGGGGCATCGCAGAGAAGAACCGGTTCATGTCCGGCAGAAGGCAGAAGTCACAAGCAGCAAGTCCAGGTGATAACAGCAGCTTCTTTCTGCCCCTTCTGTATTTTACATAGGCTACCAGGCTTAGGGTGGGTGCCAAACCAATCAGTGGACTGATTTAGTAGCCACACATCCTTAATTCCAGTGTCACACAGCTCTGAAAAAGCACCACCTATGACTGCATGGGGCACTGGGGGGACATCTAGACCCAAGCTATGACACTTGTGGATATGTGAAGAAACAGGCGAGAGAATAAAAGGCACAATGACTCTGGAAAATAGTTTCTAAAAATAGAAACAATTATTTTATGACCTGGAAGTTTCACTCTTTTTCTGCAAAATAAGCAAAATTCTGCACAAAAAGCATCGTGCAAAAAATGTCCCTAACAATGCTATATGTAATTTTCCTAAACTGGAAACAGTTTAAAGTACTTCAGCAGAAGAATAGGTAAACAGTATACATTACTGTTGTATTGGTGCTCTGACAAATTTTCATAAGCTTAATGATTTAATACAACTTGATGTTATTCTCCTACAATTCTAGAGATTACCAACCTGAAATAAGTCTCATGACCCTAAAATTAAGTTGTTGCCATGGCTGGTTCCATCTGGAGGTACCAGAGCAGGATCTATACCTTTTCTCTTCTAGGTTCTGGAGAATATGCCAGTCTTTGGTTCTTCACTATCTCTTCAATTTTTGCTTCCTTTTTTTTTTTTTTTTTTTTTTTTTGCTTTCTTTGCATCTCCTGCTTCTTTCTTATAAAGATCATTGTTGTTACACTAGAGTCAGAAAGACAACCCAGAATAGTGTCCTCCCATCTCTAGATCCTTAACTACATCACATGTGCAAAGTCCCTTTTACATATAAGGTGACATTGATAGTCTCCAGGTATCAGCTCACGGACATCACTGGGAAGCTTCAATTTGCCAACTTATTCTTACAAGGAATAGTGGTCAGTAATAAAAATGAACAAATTATTCATGTATCTAAACTTATGAGTGATTCTCATAAACAACCTGATCAAGAGGAGGTGACTGTAGAAAGGAATACAGTTGATGATTCTATTTATTTGAAGGCTAACTAGACATGGTGTGATTGAAGTCATACTAATGATAGCTTTGATAGTAAAAGTAACTAGAAAGGGGGCTTGTAAAAGTTCACAAATTACAGGGAATATTCTAGATCTTGATTTGAGATGAGAGATCATGTTGTATTTCACTTGTATGTTATTAGAAATTTAATAAATACTATTTTTATTTTGTTTTAAGGTTCTTTTTATTCTACTTTAATAATTTAATCTTTACATGTCTGACATTGAACTCTTCATACTGTGAAAAAATTCACATTTTTTTGTTTTTCCTCTCATATTCACTCTATTTTCCTCGATTTCTTTGGAGAAATGACTTCAAATTTTGAATGTCCTCTACATCAGGATATGCCAAATCAACAGTGTTCATAGTTTCCCAGAAGGATACATGAAACTTAGACAAGGTATTCATTGTTATGATTCATTACTGTGATATGACATATTAAATCATGAAAGAGAAAATATACCTTAGTGAAGTCTATGAGTAACCAGATACAAAATTCTAAGTGACTTCTCCCAGTTAAGTGACACCTGGATGCACCTAATTCTAGCAACTTGTGACAACACTGTGAAAGAGATTGCCTTGGTTACTTTTCTTTCCTTGCTGAGACAAAATACCCAACACCTAAAATTAAGGAAGGATAAGTTTATTCAGCTCACAGTTTATGGAGGTTTCAGTCCATAATCAGCTGGCTCCAAGGCAGGGTGGCATGGTGAGGGGCAATGGTCCATGATGGCAGAAGATGGCAAATGCATCAAGAGCAAAAGGGTAGAACAAGCCTCCTTTCCTCCCTTATATTGTAAGCAGACTACGCCATTCCTCAGGGTGGGTATAGCACTCACACAATCTCTATGTCTTCCTCTTGCACAGGGTGAGGATGTTTGCAATGTAAGGTCTCTGTTTCCAAGATTTAGTTATGACAAATTACACTGCTATAAACATGGGTGTGCATATATCGCTGTGGTACGGTGTTTTTAAATCTTCTGGAAAAATACCCAGAAGGGGAATAGCTGGATTAATGGGAATTCTAATCCTAGTTTTGTGAGGAATCTCCAAACTGATTTCCACAGTGGTTTCACCAAGCTACACTCCCATCAGCAGTGGAGAAGTGTTTCCTTTTTCCCACAGCCTCTCCAGCATTGGTCTTTGGTTGATTTTTTAATGATGGCTATATTTTTCTGGGGTGAGATGGAATCTCAGTGTTGTTTTAATTTGCATTTCTCAAATGACTAATGATGTTGAACATTTTCTCATATATTTATTTGCCATTACTAGTTCTTCATCTGAGATGCTCATTTTTGTATTGGGTCTTTGAGTTTTGGGGGGCCTGATTTTTTAAATTCTTTATATGTTCTAGGTAGAAGTCCTTTGTTTGAGGGGCAGTTGAATAAAGTTTTTTTGCAATTTGTGGGTTTTCTTTTTACTCTGCTGGTGATTTCTTTTAGGAATGGATAAAAAAGATGTGGTATTTTTATACAATGAAGTATTACTCAGCTATAAAACAAGATAAACTCGAGGCCTTTATAGGAAAATGCATGCAAGTAGAGACCATACTCATAAGTGAAATAAATCAGACCCACATGTGTAAACATTGTATTGTCTCCCTAGTGTTAGAACATGAAACAGTAAATAAAACCCAAAATGTATAATAGATAATATGAAAGGGAAAGAAATTTCTCAAAGGAGCAACAACTGGGATGAGGAAAAGAAGGAAAAGAAAGTACTAAGGCATTATATATATATATGGATAGCTGGCATAACTGTACTGCTGATGTATGGTGGTTTATTGAGGGGAACAGTTAATGCTTAATTTTAAAATTTTTTTTATTATGACCAATTTTTCATGCTTATATCTGGTAATCTGAGCAATTTACGTGAAGGCAACAATTTGCAGTATAACAATCATTGATGAATTCCTACCATCCTGTCTAGTGAAACTCTGTATTGTCTCTAATTTTTTTTAAATTACTTTTTTCTTATTCCTTTTAATGCTTTGATCAATTTTCTATTCTTACGTCTGGTAATCTGAGCAACTTCATTGAAGATAACAGTACATAATATAACAACCACTGTTAATCCCTATCATTTGGTTTGAAACCCCGTATCATTTTTAATATCCTTGCTTTGTTTTGTTTGTATTTTGCTATTGTTCTTTTTTTTCACTATTCTCTTTAAAATAAACTAAAAAACAAAGTAAGGTCTCTGGCTCTCTGTTGAGTCACTTAATTAAACTTCTAAACGTCTCAAGTTGACACAATGTATCAACCATTACAGAGCTGTTGTTAACCGGGAGAGTTTAGGCTAGACTTCATATCCAAACTTGCTCTTGGGGTCAGTAATATAGACACACAGCTATTCAGACTCCTCCGTCATGCTTACCTCTGTACCACCAAGCTGAACAAAAGCATCTGTTCACAGCAAGGCCTCAGAAGTATGAAAATATCCAGATTTACTTGATTATCCCTTTTAAACCATTCAGCTACAACTGTTTGTGGAGGACCTTTATAGGAAACACCACCTACATGATATCCTAGTTGGAGGGCAGTGGTGAGTGAAAGGGGTCTGAGAGAGAGTGTTCATCTGCAGGACCAAGGATCATGTCTAGGAACAAAGGGGATAAAGTCAGTTAGCATAGGGGAGAGTGAGTTAGGAAACTTGGATAAGCATGTATCAGACTTCAAAGACTCAGCATAAGATGAGAGAAACAGACTGGAAACAAAGATTTACATAACTTGAACTATGGGTACAGTCACACACGCTGCTAGGGTTTAAATGATGACTCAGAGGTCATGTATTGCGGTTTGAGTCCCAGAGCAGCGATGTCCACAGGTAGGGCCTAGAGAGGTAATCAGATTATTATTGTTAGGAATGAATCTCATTAATGGATGAGCCCACTGATGAATTCACAGCTCGATAAGCTAATAGAAGGAGGGGTCTAGCTGCAGAAAGTAGGTTACTGCTGGATGCCTTCAAAGGTTCTATCTCTTCTCCGACTCTTTTCCTTAACTCTACTTCCTGGGCTGCCAGAAGGTGAGAAGCATTCCTCTGCCACACACTTCCTCCTTGATCTTTCTGCCTTGCCGCAGGCCTGAACAACGGAGCTGGCTTACCATAGACTATAACCTCTGCAACCGTGAGCCAAGATAAATCTTTCTTCTTTTAACTTGACTTTCTCAGGTATTTTTCACAGTAAGGGAAAACTAACATACACTTGTGTGTGTATATATATATATATGTATTATATATATAATTTGCATATGGTATGTAATTTGTATTGGTCAATTTTTTTGTACTAATTTAATTGACCTGGGCAATGAAGTACTCAAATATTTAACCCAGCATTATTCTGGTTATTTCCAGTGAGACTGACATTGTGTTTGTAGAATGAGTAAACCAGATCACCCTCCTTTACCTAATAAATTGAAGTGTGCATAGAATAAAAAGCTAACCCTCCCTAGAGTGAGAAGAAATTCCTCCTGAATGACTGTCTTTGAATCAGGGCACTATATTTTTCTTGCCTTTGAATTCAAACTGAAATATTAGCTCCTCCTGGGTCTCAACTCTTCCAACCTTCAAAGTGAAGCTGTAGTATCACTTCTGGTTCTCAGACCTGCTTATTTAGATGACAGTTTTATTATTGGCTCTCTGAGTCTTTCTTACATATTTGACTGACTGAAATATAAAGGTAGGTAATATCACTTTCTGGAACTCTGCACTTTTATAGAGAATAAAACATTGCCATATTTATATATTTATATAGTTTGAGTATTTCTCATTGGAAATGCTTGAGACTAAATATGTTTCCAATTTCAGATTTTTTGTGTAATATAAAATGACTATACATACATATATTTATATACATATATATGGGGAGAGAAAGAGAGAGACAGAGAGGGAGAGAGAGGGATTTGGGAGCGAGACCCAAGTCTAAACACAAGAGTTATTTGTTTCACACACACATTCACATATGCATACCTCCAGAATCTGGCTTTATGCAGTATCTGTAGTATACCTATGGTTTGACTGCAACTAGTTACATGATGCCCGAGATATCACTTTCCACTCATTTCTTTGTGTCCCTGTCTTAAATAGTTTTATATTTTCTACCACTTTAGGTACTAGTACTTCAATTGTTCAATATTTTATGTTACCATTTCTGTTTTTAAGATTTGCCTGCAATCCACCACATTCAAGGTTTCTGTTGTTCTGTCATTTTGTTTTATAATAAAAGTATTAAAAAGATCGAGTTGAAACATGTTGACAGAAAAAGTGTATTGTCTGTCTTTCAAATTTTAAATTCACAGCACATATTTTAAGCGCAGGAGCCAGTACGAATATGAAAGGTCAACCAAAGGAGGCATTATTTTCTCTAAGTAATTTGTTAAGAATAAACTAGGACAAGCGATGTGGTACAGCAATAAAGCAGAGCAAAAATGCTTTGTTTAAATTTTATTAGAATTTTCCAAATCATGGAGTTACATTCTGTTATTTGGATTTCTAGCATTTGTGTCAGTTTTGCTTCAGATTATATAACAAAAATATTTGTGGGCCATAATCTGTACATTATCTTTCACATTTCTTTTACTTTCTTTTTTCTATTTTCATTTGCTCCACTTCCCTTGTGGCCCATCTCACCTCCTAGCTCACCCTTATCCACTCCTTCTTCTTCCAAGTCTATCCAAATTGTCTCTCAAGAAATGACTTCCATTTCAACTAAATCCTCTTTTTTCCTTTTAATTTTATGTTAGTTACATGCTTGCATGTGCAAGGTGCTGTGCTAAGTGTTATCATACAAGAAGTTATTCAAAGTCATACTACAAGGGAGATGTCTTACTTTCTCATTGCTGGGACAAAATTCCCGACACCCACATGTTAAACGCGGAAGGGCTTATTTTCGCTCTCAGTTTGTAGAGGTTTCAGTCCATAGGCAGCTGGCTCCAAGGCCAAGGTTGGCATGGCAGAGGGACCTGGCAGAGGACAGACAGTTCATGGCAAGGCAGGCGGGAAGCAGCAGTCTTCCTTTTGGTTTCTCTTTTTATTCCAGCCAGGCTACAAGCCTGTTGTTAGGTGTCATCCCCAGTCAGAATGGGTCTTTGCTCTTCAATGAATCCACCACCCACAACCAGATCTAGGCTAAACCAATTGGTGAACTGACCCAATATCACAGTCCGGAGATCCTGTCATTCCCAAAAGCCCCAACTATGAATGCATGAAGCTTTGAAGGGCGGACATCTAGATAGATATAAGCCATAACAGTAGATGTGACATTATAAATGAATAACCTGAGGTACAGGTAAGTGAACTCACAAGACCATGCAATCTGTAAGCAGCAGACTCAGATTTGGAGGTCAAGCTGTTGGGGTCAGTCTCTTGGCTTTTCCCTTGATGATCAAGAATTTGTCAACATTTTATTTCTGAGTCTTTTCTTTTTGGTCCCGGGAATCAAACTCAGGACCTTGTGCTTGCCAAGAAGGCACTTGTGCTGCTGAGCTATATCCGCAGCACCCATGATGAACAGACTTCCTTTGTTCTGTGATCCTCCAGCTGTGAGGATATGGGCAAGTCTTTGGCTATGTCTTAACTCTATATTTGAGTTCAATGTCCCGAATAATTATTCAATAAAACATGAACCTTACAATGTGTGTGGTGCTTGTGAAATGATTGGATAGACCTGGGCTAGTGACTTGTCTCCAGCATCATATATATTCCTTTATTATGTGAGCATGGTGCTATTTTCTCAGCAATACAAAAAGGAAACAGAAATATTTAGAAATTATTTTGCCTAGGAACATAGAACTTGCCAATGGTGGATCTTGAATTCATACTTACACATAGTTGGTGTCTAAGTTTTAATCTTCGCTCTCCAAAACTGCACTTGAAGTAGGGGAGGTTATTCTGAGGAGGATTAATGGAAATTTGTCTTCTACTGTAATACATTTTTTAATTTAAGCATTCATCATATATTTTGATCACCCTTTGTGTACCATTATGTAAACTGTTATCATGCAGATTAATACATCCAGGGCCAAAGAGCTCCTATAACTTTCACATCAATTTTCCTTTCTTTCTTGCCCAATGTATAATTCCATTTCTCCTATTTTCTGTGATTTCCTATAGTTTGCCAATATGTTCAGGTCTTCCTAAGATAAAGACAAACATATTGAAAATATTTCTTTACTTATGGTGTACTGCAGTGTTCTTTTCCTGAATTTTCTTTTTTTTAATGATCACCAAATATTTGGAAAAATACACCAACTACCCTCAGATTGTCATCCACATACTCTAATTTCCTCTGAAGATGTGGCTTTAGCCACAACTGCTCTATTAATATTTAGGGTGACCCTCCAGTTTTGAAAGACTTTTCAAACCACTGTTATATGCTATTAGGTTTATAAGTACACATGGAATTAAATGGTTTCCATAGCATAGAACTCACAGAACAGCTTCTGTCCCAAAGGGATGGTTTCTTTCATCAGGGCATACATGAAAGAATCACTTTTCATTTTTCCATCTTCTGCTTTTAGAACTACAGGATTAGACCTAGGATTCATTAAACTAATAATATTTACTATCTGTGGCACAATTTTCTAATCTATTTTATGATACATTATTGATTTTTAACCTTTTCAATGTCGTTAGATATTCAGTTTTTCATTCTCTGTACATAACCAGAGAGCTGTGTGCTTTTCAGCCTGTCTAGACTGAAATAGAAGCCCTGAGAAACTTCTCACTACCTGACCTTCCTCCACCCTCCAACATAGCCCAAGACCTTAGTTACGTCCTGCTGTTGATGACACCAGAGGTTACTGAGTTGAAACAGGAAAACAAGCTTTGTGTCCAGAGGCAGAGAGAAAATAAGCCAAGCCACAATCACTTAACCATTTGCTTTTCAGAATTCTCTTCTTCAGTAAAATTATGATTTCTAGTGTTACCACATTTACACATACGTGCTTTAACCTGTATTTCGCTGCCTGCTCATTATATGTCCTGCTAGCATATGTATGTACCACCATGTTTAAGTCTCACAGCAAGTACTTGGGCATTTTTCTTATAAGGAAACCAAGGTTGAGGCAACCTAAGTAATTCATCCAATTCTATATACTGTGCAATGTAGTTTTGATGCTACCCTACTTAGGTATGATTGCAGTTGACACAAGGGTAGCCGCTATGACACTTTCTCTTTTTATGAAAGAACTGAAAGCAAAAAGGAAGAACCAAATGGATGAATATCAACTTGAATGTTGCCTTGAAAGCCGTTGCCTACTTTATCACAGTCTCAGATGGCTGCCTTTCCTCACTGTCCCCCCGATCTCTCCACAAATACGACATTATTTTTCATCCATGGCTGCTATTGAGTTCTCTTCCTTCACTTTCCCCTTCCAGTCACCAGGTCCTTTAGATGTAGCACCTAGTTCCCCACATTCGTCTGCCAAAAACCACCCCGCGAAGCATAGCTGTGGTTGTTTCCCACTCAAATGAATGCAACAGTGCGTTGCCACCACTGTTTCTAGTCTTTCCATGGCCAGATTATCTCATGCTATGTTTCTGCTTCCTGACAGCTTTACTTATGCCATTTCCATGATTAAAATTCACCAGTATGTATGAGGTGACATCCAGACATTTTCCCTGGTATGCAAATTTCTTTGAGATGTGACTGCGTCCCACAAATTGACTCTCCTCGCTTCAGTGGAGGAATCCCAGCAAGCACTGCTACACATGATGCTGCCAAGACATCTTCAGTTTTCCGTCTTTCTGCCTTTTGTGAGCCAGTTTATTTTTCTTTACTCACCCATATGTTTCCTTCAAGTTTTGTTCTCAAATATTATCTTTTCCAGGAAGGTGTCGTTCTCTCCCCGTTCTTCACATCTGCCCATAGTGACCTTGCCTATTAATTTACCTGTTCACTATGCACTGCCAGCCAACCACATGAATGCCTTTGTCTTAAAGTTGCTAGGTAACTGCTTATCATTTTCCTTCACAAAAGACAATGAAATTACGAGTTACCTGTGGTTGCAGCTCACTTGGATGATGACAGTATCATCTCCACTATTTCTAATTTCTGTACCGGCAAAACTGACCTAGGAAAAACAAAATCACACACTTGTTATGAAAATCAGAAATATCATCTTAGATGCAACACAGCTGTATACCCCTACAGTTAGTGGAAATGCACAGATTAAAAGTAGAATGCCTAAGAAAATAAAATCTTGAAAATTTTGATTTAGTTTAATCTCCCTGTGCATTTTGCTACATTAAATTGTTCTCATATATTTTTGACTCAGCAAATTAACATAAGTAGCTACTGTTACACCAAATTATTTGATGCATCTGCAATCAAACATTCAACAGGATACACTTCAGAAAAATGCAAGTGATTTGAAATGTAGTCTATCATACTCATATTTCATGAGTACTTTATAAATGAATACAAAGCAGTGATACAGTCTCTAAATCATGCCTTCTCATTTATTCACAGAAAAGACAGTCACATATTGTTAAACTGAAAGTCATAAAGCAATTCAGACATACTCAGAGTTTATTAACATAATGGATTTCCTTCATTTTGTGTTAATAGGATTCCTGAGTTTTCAAATGCCTCTGCTGTTACCCATTTATGTGATAGTTTAGAGAGGTAAGTGTTATTAACTACCCAGCCAAAATGAGAAAATGCAAATGCAAACTTTCGAATACTCTTGTCAGAATTTAAACGAACTTTTCATGTCCCCCGTGCTTAATGCCTTATTCAAGCTATTTGATTACAGTCTCAATGAACATAGCCATAAATGTTGCTTATAGAGAGGTCTTTGTAGTGTCATTGTATTTCTACTAAAAGATAGAATGTGTTTCAGACAAAGAAATATTGTTTTCAATATTTCAGAGCTTGTAAATACAAAATATTGAGTTTAAAATGGAATAATTTAACAAGCAATAAAAATATCAATTTTTATCCAATTTTCTACTGTGGTCAACAAATTAATTCATTTATGTTATATTAATTCCAATTATTTTAAAGCATATTTTTAATCCTTAAAGATGAATTTTGCTTATTTGAATGATTTTTGTTTTTGACAGCTCCTGAAATGGCAGATAACTGAATAGGTAGGTTAAAAAATAAGATTTTCCTTTATGGCATCAAAAAGGGGAAATCAACCTGAGATAGCCAGAAGTCTGTCTCCACAGTAATCTTAGTATATGTACTGCTGAAGTGAGCACTGTCTCCACAGTAATCACTTGTGTTTATTATCAGATTATTTCTAGTCATGATCTAAGGAGTAGAAATCAAGCTTGATTTAAAGTTTGAAATTTTATTTAATCTAGGGGTATATTTTATTTATAAAACTACTATAAGAAATAAACTTCCTTCCATTGTATCTTATAATTTTTTCCTAATGGGAGGACAGGAGGGAAATGAGAGTGAAGGTTGGTATAAAGTTAACCCGGCACCTAGAGAAGTAGAAGAAAGCAAGAGATGGGACCAAGTTGGAAGCAGAGTGTCGAAGAAGACATGTGGGAATGTGTGGTGAGGGCCAAGGCAGAACTCTGAAGAAGGCAATCTGGATAACTGTGTGTCGTGCTCCTGGGCTCTGAATTTACCTGGGAATCTAGTTGAAAAATGCAGATTCTGATTCAGTAGGTCTGGAGTGGAGCCTGAGATTCTGTATTTCTAGTGGTTTTCCTGGTGAGAGCACACTTCATGAAACAAAAACTAGAAGCCAGAAATAACAGACATGAACATTATTCATCTATAATGAGGACTGCAAACATCACTACTGGGGCCATGAATGCCTCTTGTAAATGTTACAAGGTGATAAGGATAATGAGCTGGAGCAATCTGCCATTGCTACTCTGCTAGAAGTTGCAATCTGTGTTCACACCTGCACCAGGACCCTTATTAGTGGATCAGACCATGTTTATTTAATTCATCTCCAAAATGTAATGGGAACTTCCTTCATACAGGGTCCTTCATAATTTCTTTGATTCACCCATTACCTGCTGACTCTGTCCTAGTTTCAAGTGGCAATTGCTTGTGGTCCTGAGGGTGCCACCAACTGCAGCTGGCTGGACTGCAGTCTCAACCTGTTATTTTCTGTATTGGATGAGAACAAAATGATTACTGCTGTCTGAAAGACCAGCATTCAAGTAATTTGAGTACAGGCTCTTGAGCACATCAACTTCCTCTTGGAGTAATGTTTCAGTGTTATTCTTTCCAAAGGGTTACATTCCAGCAAAGCTGAAACTGTTAATGTATGTTTAGCAATCAGGACTTCTTGCATTTAATTCTTTCTGTGTGATGGTTTCTTTGCCATCAGTTCTTGCAAACCAAGGAAACTGCAAATGACAACTTCCAAAATTTACAAGCTGAAGTTGAGCTGGTAATTTTTTTCTCTCTTTGATGCAAGTTAAACCGTATATGATACTGGAATATCTAGATTTTTCCTTTCCAGTTTCTGCCTAAGGATAGAGAAACATGAAGAAGCTGTTCAAGTGGAAGAGAAATTTACAGACAAACAAAAACAAGATACAGTCAAAATCCAGAGAAGACCTCAAGCTTGGAGCCTCAAGAAAAATTGGTTAAAGAAAATTCTTTTTAAAACAAAATAAGAAGTACCAGAATCAAAACTGCATAAATCTTAAGAACTTTGTCACATAGTAAAGCTATTAAATGTACTTCTTGATCTGTGCTGGGAAAGGTGTTTGAATTTAACAGTAGGTGTAATGCAGGTATCATGTGTTCTTCCAAATTGAAGAAGCAGACTTACAGGGTTAACTTCAGGAATGACAGATTCAAGTGAAGGATAGATGAAGAAGTTCTCTAATGTGATTGAATTCACTTTAAATTTGCTTTGATTAAGAATAACATAAAATGAATTTGCTTTAATTAGAGATCATTAAAATGTGGTGATTAGTAATTGGGTTGTTTTTATACTCGATTCATGTATTCCTTTGCATTAATAGTTTCTGTGTGAGCAAAAAATCATAGAAGCATATTACCTTTCTTGTTCAGAAAATTAGACTGAACCATATGTTTATAATAATCACAGAACTACTGTCTGTCTGAGGTACAAAAGAAAACAAACATAGACATTCATAGAACTCTTTATGGTCTTTTATTGATGATGAAAATGATATAAGGATGATGAGATATGGAAATAACCTGAGTCTGTCAACAGATGAATACATATGTAGTTTAGACAGAGTTTGTAGGGGAATAGATTTAATACAGGACACATAATTCATAGGATTATTTTATAATATTTACCCATAGAGTTAAATGTAAAAGAGTGTAGGAGATCTGTCCACATACTAGAAACCCAAAGAATCCAGCTGAGAGCCTGGATCCCATGACAATGTCCTGCCTGAGTCCAGTGAAAGACCTAGAGCCCGTGACAATATCATCCATGAGTCCAGTTGGAAACCTAGAGCCCACAACAATGTCTCATGCAAGTCTGTATCAAGGATCTGCACTGGGAAAGCCCAGAGATCCGTGGTGGAAGCTAGAAAGTCTGTACCAGTGGGATGAAGGATCTTCACCAGCAGGCTGGAGCCAGGAAGGAATGCTCAAGATAGGGACCAGAGCTCCTCCAAAGAAAACCACAGCCGTTCTCAGCAACAGTGAGGACTCGAGCTCCTCTGATGTTGAGAACAGCTGAGTTCATATCAGGAAACCCAGTGTGACAAGCTTGTCCAGGAGAATCGCCAGCCCACCATCTTCCCCTCCAGTTCTCCTTTTATGCTGTTGGCAACAATTCTCAGGTGCATCTTCCAAGCCAGCACCATGCTGATTTAGTTCATCTGGGTGTTACAAGTTGGCTATTATTTCTCTCTATCTATAACATATGCATATTTGCATGTGGAACGTTATTCAGCCTAAAAGGAAGATCCTACTATTTTCAATAACAAAGAGGAATTATAAGTGAAATAGGCAAACATAAATACTACATAATCTCACATATATATGAGATCTAAAAATACTGAATGTATAGAGAGTTCAACTGTAGAGCTTAGACGATGAAGGGAGAAATGGAAATATGTTAAATAGTGAATGTAAAATTAAAGAAATATAGGATTAATAAATCTACAAATCTAATATAAATCAGAAAGAGTACAGTTAATAATATTGTACTGCATAATGGCAATTTGTCAGGAAAGTAGGTCTTAGATTTTTTTGCCACCAAAATGGAAGACAATTAGATGATATATTGGGCATGTCAATTTGTGTGACTGTAGTAATTACTTCACTATACCTATGAATATCAAGGTTAGTATTCCAAAATGTCATGTTGTGTACCTTTAATATAGACAATAAAAAGCAGATAAAAAACAAAATATAAAGAGCTCCTCATTGATTTTTATTCTCTAAAAGAATTAGAAGTTGTTACTTGTTGCATGCTTTCAATACTTCCCTTGAAGGTTTTTTGACTATTGAATTTGACCTTGGATAATGAGAAAATCAATATCATGTAATAAAATATTTTTAAAAAATATATGCATGTGTATTTACAAAGGTTTTTCTAAGGCTCTTTTAGAAAAAGAGAAAAAGAAGAAAAGAGATGAGAAGAGAAGAGAAAAGAAGAAAAAGGAGAACAAAAGAGAAGAAAATTATCTGCTCTTTGTTTTATAAAAGAAAATCATCTATGGTTTTCCAGAATTCTCTTGTACTTGTATTCAACTGACTATTAGCTCAAATGGCATTAAGATCAGAGACAGGCATTGATCAGAAAAACATAAGGATTCACTTTATGGATACATAAAAATAAATATTAGTGCCTTATAATAAAAACTTATGGAAATTGGGGATGGTTGTGGATATTTGGATCCAGTAAAATAATTTACAACTATATAGATAGAACTCAAAAGAAACTTAATAACTCTGGAGCTATGTGAATAATTCTAGGAGTTCAGAAATATTTGTAGTTTGTAGAAAACTGAAGTCATTGAGACTACTCATTCTGTGGTGCTATGGTTTAGATTTAAAATTTCTTCCAAAAGTCTTACCAGTTTAAAATGTGATTGGAAGGAAAGACACCACACTTATCAGTAGACTAAGACATTGATGAGTTTATAGCTGAATGTGCTGTTCAGAGGTGGAGGCTGGTCAGAAGAGTCAGTAATAGAAATGTGACCTGGAAGGTTGCATTCTTATTCCTGGTCCATCTGTCTATGTTCTCTCCCTCTCTCTCCTTCTTAGCAGCTTTTCCTCTCCATGCCCTTCTGCCATGCTGTTTCTAACTGGAGCAAAACAGCCATGGACTTAGCCTCTAAAACCGTGAGCTAAAAGAAAATCTCTCCTCTAAGTTCTAGGTGTATGGTGTCTTGCCCAGGCCATGAGAAAATGAGTAATACACCTAGATTTATTTATATTTACACAAAAATTAGAGTGAGATTGTATGATCTTTTCTATCTCATCTTTTTCTGAGGAGCCAAAGTATATTTTTCCTCTACCTCTATTTACTTTTTTATTTTGGATTAAAGATGGTGATTCAGCAGCCTCTTTCTTCTGTAAAAATATGAAGATTTTTTTTAGCATTTCTATATGCATAGGACAAGGAAACTAATTTATTGTACTTCTGTAGGGGTGAGAATTGTGATGGTGGGAATCCCACCTTTAATATTTACCTTTAAATGAAAAGTGATAGATCTGTCTTTAATTATAAAACTTTATGCATGAATTAATGAAAAAATTAACATTGATAAAAGTGTAAATGAGATATGATTGTAGGTACAGATGTTTTCACTTACAGTATTATCCATAAACCATTCCTATGAAAGAAATTCTGGGTAGAGAGGAGGTCAGAAGGAACATTTTCAATATATTGTTACTCTAAATGATAGCAGAAATATATAATTGCAATAGCAGCACTTGTTCAATATCACTTTATTCTATCACAACATTCTCTACTATAATATTTAATGTATGTTAAAAAATACACTTACAAAGTTGGCTTAAATTGAATTTTTGCCCTTTGGTAGAATGGGACTCAGGGTAGAAATTAAGCTGAATAATACAAACATAGGCAAAATTAAGTCCATTGGCACTGTAATTACACATTAAGCTATGGCCTCAATATCAACCATTAAATTTACAAAACCATGTGCCCTCCTCATTAGATTTGAATCTTCTTGTCCTGCAAAAGATTTATGGTGCATTTTCTTGCTTTTTCTGCTCTGAAACCTACGTGTTAAGTGAATGAATAAGACAATAGTGAGGCAAGGTTGAAAACAGAAATTGTCTGGTGTAGTAGGTAATTCTGTCATAATAGTCTATAAAACTTACATTTATTTTGTCCTCTCACTTCTTAAAATATACAGTGTTAACCTGACCCTTTGCCTTGCAATTTTTGCTTAAAATTTTTAATGATGGTAATAGCACAATCTACTCTGAAAGTGAAACAAAATTTTCCCTGTAGGAAATATTTCTAGCATCAGTGTTGTTCAGTTCCTTTACGCACTGTGGTAAAATATGAAAAAGAAACCCCGAAAATGACATTTTCTGCAGTGCTTCCTTACTGGTTCAATTTAAGTTGGAATCTTGGGATTTTAAGAAGTTTCTTTCAGCGACAGTGTGTCAATTCTTTTGTCTATTATAGAAGTAGATTTTGCCTGTGCCTCTTTGGTAAATAACAATGAATTTCCAAATGGAAATTTGGAAGCTTGCTCAGTGTGGAGGCTGTTGTGTAGGTGTCAGGAGGAAGGGAAGTGTGCATATTTGCATATTTGAAAGATATAAGGTACGTGACAACAGAATTCTTTGAAAAATGTGAGAAAAATGAATGATTTTGGAATAGCAATTCTTTTTTACAAGTACTAATTTTCATCTACTGTGGCTAGAACTTGCTACCATTTTACTGAATGCATTACTTCCTACAGCTATCATAGTTCTTAAATTACAGAAAGTTTCAGTGGAAAGGAGAGTGGCAGTAGAAAAGAACATGGAATCAATTGTGGGAAAAATTCTTTGCTGTTTAGTATAAACAATAGATCAGTATAGCTAAGAAGAATGAATATCAGTTGACTGAAAATCAGTGAGGCAAAAATTGTTTAAGTCAGTATGACTGAATCAATCAAACTAAATCACAGTTCAACTAGCATCAAAACAATCCATTTGGAAGAAGGGTAAATTCATGATCTTTCTAACTTTTTAAAAATCAAATCATAATGAATCATTTTTCTCCCCATAATGGAATTGTGGGGCCTTATTAGAAGACCAAGTTCGAAAAATACTGGTGAGACAGTGAGATCAACATTTAATGCACTGAATAGTGTTCACTTTTCTGATTTGTATAAAGATGGGCTTAAGATACCTCACAACTTTAAGTGCTTGTCTAAGCCAATGAGAATAATGAAACAAAACGAAATACATATGTGCTGGCATATATTATGTGGGCAGTGTCTTGTGACAACAGATATTCATTTAATTCTTACATCAATTCTGTCAGGTATTTCTCATTCCAAGTTTGCACAGATGGCAAGTAGATCCAAGAGAAAGAATAAAAATTGAGAAATAACTTTCATAGAAAGTATAAGAAAGTTTGAATTCCAAATTCACCCCTGGAATGCATTCCGACTCTTCCCAAACATATTAAGAATTATTGTAAATAAACTGTATAGTTTATAGAGTTATATTAGTGGCTTCTATGCACAGTTCAGATCATATTAAAGTATCCAAGCATTAAGTATATAGTCACTTGTTAAGTGTCAAGATAATGAATGACCTACGACTAATTATACTGAACGTGTGTTTATTGTAATTTGAATATTTTAGATTGACATATGGGTAAAGAAGAAACTGACAGAAAGACAGGTTAGAATCTCAAAGGGATTCCTGTTACTTTCAATAGCAAGCTAATGCCAAAGAGGCAGAAGGAGAAGCCCTTTCATGCCTTATTCTATTTACTTTTAATTATTGGAATGTAGTCATAGTTTTCTTTTCCAGGCATAAGTGTGTTTATGTAGAAGCTAAATCCAACTTGAATGGTTTTAATAATGTGCTAGCATAAGGCATTGTACAAGTTCAAAATTTGTAAAGATTTCTGACTACCAATTTATCAAATCATAGTAATTTTTACTGTGAATTCTTGGGATAAAACAACTTCAGCATGAAATTATAAAGGGGTGTGAACCTAAATAGCTTAGACAGATTTTGGGAAAAGATTGCAGTAAATCAAAGAGCAACAGATATTAATGATTCTTATCAATACATCAATGTTGTCTTGGTTCAAATGTTTTGGTTTCCACAGAATTCATATATTGAAACCTATCCAAGGTGATGGTGTTATATAAAGAATATTTAGGAGTTGAACAGGGCACCAAGAAACTCCAGATACTAGTGCACACTTTAGCTCTTGTGGGGTTGGAGTTAAAGGATAATAATCCACATGTGGAGTTTCCTATACCCAACTGAAATTGCCACTAGAACCACGAAGTCATTAGATGGGTCAAAAATACTTATTAAAACAATCCAATAGTTGTTATAATCCAGGCTCACTGAGTTCTGCTTTACAGTTCTTTTCTATTTTCATTAGTTACCATTCTCCTTTTTTAGTCAAAAATGGAAATTTCCATCAGAAATTTCCCTAGCTACATTTTTATATCCTTTGCGTCCTTTCCCATCAAGCCTCACCTCTAGCCCATGAGATATTAAGCTAGATACATACTTGGACATGCACTAGGATTTGGACTAACTCTGTCCAAATTCCCCCCTTTCAGTGTATGATCACCTTTAAAGTATGCAGAGAGACATATTATGCTTTAAGACATTGTATCTGTCAGTGCTCACTACAGAAATAGATTTATCATGAGATTTATATATATAGAAAGATTTTCAAGGCGGGCTTGCAAAGGTTATGCCGAGAGTCAGGTGTGGAAGAGTGCAAAAGATTGCTTGCCACCCAAATGATCCTGTCAAAGGTCGAAGGCCTGGAACTCACTGTGGAGTCCCCTGTAAGTTCTTGTAGACAGGCCAAAGGGTCTGAGTTGGAGGGAATGCACTGGAAGGCTAAAGTGTCTGTGTTGGAGACCGTTGTCTCCTTTATTCCATCCAGCATACAAGCCGATTAGGTTGGTGCCACTTACACTGAGGCTGGGTCTTCTCTTTTCAGTAAATCTCTCCCGCTAAACCCAGAACTATACTAATCCAATTAGTTGGGTATTTCTTACTGAGGTTGACACAATCAGTTACCTATCACAGATATTAAACCGCATTTTCATTTACATGTACTCAATAAACGAAAAACTCATCTCACCTTTTGATATTATAAAAGTTCTAGCCCATGTTATCACAATATTCTTAATAAACATGTCTTTTGCACAATTAAGATAACTCTGCTCGTACTTTGGTCCTGTACTTGCCCACTACCCCAAACAATGACAAATAAATTTTTATCATATGCATGCTATCTAGTCTATGGTATTTTGTTATAACAGTCCAAAGAAGGACAAATGTTAAACTTAAAGAAAAACTTATGTTCTTTTATATGTAGACCAAAGAATTACTTAAAAACAGAAATAGATGAGTCTTAAAGAGTGGCATGATCAAAAACCTGTAAAGAGCATGAAATGAAATTCCAAGTAACAATTCTCATTCTACTTCTAACTATCTGTGGTATACTAATCTGTTTTCATCAATTTTCCCAACTCAAAAGTGAGCATGATAACATGGACACCAAATTGTGAATAGGTATTAAACAGATGTACTTAAAACACTTACTGTAAAGTATGTGACACCACGTAGTCATTGTTTTCATGTTTCTAATTATTTAAAAATTTCCATCCATTTCGAGTTACCAACTTTTGGATTAAGTGTAAACCGTTATTCTGAGGCTAGATTGTCATGTGGATGTATAATTATGTACAGCTAGTTTTCAACAATATTGGATTTGGGATACAAACTCTAGATTATGTAGGTTTTGATTTTCATTCCTTCAGAAAACATCTTTTGAAAGATCATTTTCTCAAAATAAAAGCAATTTCTCACTTATATTCTCAGAGAAAGTGTTGAGGAGAGATGAAATGGATATTGAACCAAGGTTTTTCTTAATTTTAAAATATAAATTTTATCTTTTAGAGAAGTTTTAGATTCACAGGAAAGTTGAATGTGCAGTGTCCATGTAAGCTTTGCCTTTACCTTTGTATAGCCTTGCGCATGATCAACATCCTTCACCAGAGCAGTTTTTTTGGTTATAATTCATGAACATGCACAGACATATTGTTATCACCTGAAGCCCACAGTTTACATTGGGATTCATTCTTGGTGTTCTGCAATTTATAGGTTTTGACAAATGTATAATGATATGTGATCACGTCATAGTAACACAGAAATCCTCTATACTTGGCTTGTGCATCATAAGCCAAAGCCCTTACACTTGGGAACCGCTGAATATTGTACTATCCCCCCAGTGCTACAATTTTTAGGATTTCACGCAGTTGGAATCATATAGGATATAGACTTATGGGGCTGTTTTCACTTAGTAATATGCATGCAATTTTCCACATGTGCTTTCATGGTTGCTGTTTCATGTCCTTTTAGCACTGAGTAAGAGTCCCTTGTCCAGATGAACCACAGTTTATCCATTCCTTGCCAAAGAGCATCTTGTTTTCTCCCAAGCACTGGCAATCACAGATAAATCTGTTGTAGAACTCTACATGCAAGTTTTTGCATGGCTGTAATATTTCATTTTCTTTGGGCAAGTAGGATCAATATTACTGGATCCTATGATAAGAATATGTTCAGTTTTGTCAGAAATTACTAAACTGGCCTGCAAAGCACTTGTTAAATTTTTCATCTCTACTAGCAATGAATGAAAATTTCTATTGATTAACATCCTCACCAGCATTTGTTATTAACGTTTTGGATGTGGGCCACTCTAGTAGATGTGTTGTGGTCTTGTTTAATTTGCAATTTCTTAATCTGTATATCTTCACAGAGGTGATGACAACTTGCTAATTTTTTTTCTCATTTTATAATTAGGTTGTTCACTTTTCATTGAATTTTAAGAGTTCTTTGTACTTTTTAAAGAACAGTACTTTATCAGATGTGTCTTGCAACCATTTTGCTTACCTGTGGCTTGTCTTTAAATCTCATGAACTTTTGTTAAGTTTTAATAGCTTTAATGGGGTTAGTAGAGGTAAAGCCTTGGTGCTCAGAAATAAGAAGTTTCACTAAGCATAATGAGCTGTTATTTGGAAGTTCTTTTTATGAATTCACTGAAAACATCAAATTATTTGTTAGGATTTAGCTCTCTCCCTAAATAAGAACCTCCTAAAATTTTTGATTAAATTTATAATGGGAGCATTGGCATTCTGATTCAATTAAGTTCATTACCATGCACAAAATGTTGATTTTATGAGATGCATTCCATTTAAATGTTTTAGATTTAAATAGTTGTGTACATAGATACAAATTGATTGGATCTAGAATTCTTTCATCACAAATATTTTCCATAAGGATTCTTTAGACTGTCATACTGTATCAGTCAGTGTTTTACTGGAGAAACAGATATAACACAAGATATACAAATGTATAAGAAATTACAAGATTGACTTACGATGGTCAGCCAGAGAGTCGTATGAGGAAGCATGAAGAGGGTGTCTGCACACTGAAGACCGAGGGAATCAGCCAGGGTCTGGAGTTCACTGCAGAGTTCCATGCAAGGCTGTAACAGGAGGCCAATGAGTCTGTGATCCAGGAAGGCTGAAGGATCCAAGGCAAAAGCTGAAGAGTCTGCGCTAGAAGCCAGGAGACAAAGTCCAAGCTGAAGGTGAAGACTGGAACTCCTCCAAAAGAAATGGAAGTTCCTCTGTCCTTCCTCATTTCCCTTTTATATTACCTAGGTGATGATCCACCCTAGGGTGGCTCCTCTGCACCCTATGGTGTAGAATTCCTGAGCCAATTGCTGAGCCAAGTTTAGTTATGCTTCTAAACTTCTCAAGTTGACATAATCAATCAACCAGTACACATACATTGTCTTTTAAAAAACAATTTTAATGAGACCATACAGGAGTTGCAAATGAAACACGTTTAATTATAATTTGATGTCTTTAACTTTTTTGGAAGGATATCCAGAGGAGCCATACCTCTGGATATTGGAATTGACCTCTGGGTCAATTGGAATTTCTAGTTTTAATTTCTTGAGGAATCTCCATGTTTAATTCCATAGTGGTCATATTTGTCTACATTCCCACAGACAATATAGAAGGGTTCTTTAGCATTTGTTGGTTTTTGAGTATATGATGATAACTATTCTTTCTGGAATAAGTTAGACTCAGTGTTGTTTTAATGTGCATTTCTTTAATGGTCAGGAATGCAGAACATTTTTTTCATATACTTATTGTCCCTTTGTACTTTTTCTGAGAATGGTGTATTCATGTCAGTTGTCCATTTTGGATTAGGTCTTTTACTTCTGGGATCCAAATGGAAATGCTTCATGTAGTCCACACATTTGTCCTCTGTCGGAGGAATAATAGGAAAAATTTTGTTCCCATTCTGTAGGTTGTTTCTTCACCTGTTTGTTGCTTCCTTTCTTGTGCAGATGCTTTTTAAATTTGATATGACCCTCTTCCTTGATTCTTACTGTTCTTCTTGTGCAATTGTGGTTCTTTGAAAGTCTTTGTGCTGATGTGTTCAAGGGTTTTACCTATTTTATTTTTCAGCAGGATCATTGTTTTTGTTTTAATATCTAGCACTGATCTATTTTGATTTAAGTTTAGTACAGCATGAGAGATATGAGTCTAGAGTTATTCTACATGTGGATAACCAGTTTTCTCAGAATGCTTTGTTAAAGAAGCTATCTTTGTTTAGCATATGTGTTTGGCCCCAATATCAAATGGCTGAATCAGCCTGGACTTTTTTCTGGACCCTCTATTCTGTTTGATTGATCTGCATATCTATTCTTTTATGGTAGGACCATGCTGTTTTTATCACTGTAGCTTTGTGAAAGACTCTTAGATTTTCTTCTTAAATTTAGCATTTGTTAAAAGCATGTTCTCAACAAATTAATATATCACTTTTATCTGCCTGAATTCAAGATTTTATATATCTTGAAATAATGCAAAAAAGAAAGCAAAATAGTTCTAGAAGTCAATTTATTTCACTGACATTGTTTTTTGTGTGATGAGAAATTTTGAACCCTTCCTGTATGATGTTTCCATGTTGAAGGCAGTCAGCAATAAATAGAAATCTTTAAGACTATAAATTAAATCAAATTAAAACTCTCCATCTTGAAGTTATGTTTGTCAGGTATTTGCTGGCAGGTGTATGCCGGCAATGAAAAACTGGCTCATGTCAGAAAATTAGACCAACACTGTTTTTCATCCTGTCAAAGTACGGTATCACAAATCATTTAAAAATAGATGATGAGCTATATGTGACAGTTACAAGTTACTAATTGTTAGAACAGATGTATAACCATTGTAAGTCAGAAAAGATTCCCTAAACAATGATAATGTCTGTTATCCTGGAGCCTAGTCATGTGAAACAAATGAGTTAATGACTATAAAGCAATTAGTCCAGAGTCTGTTATAGAAAATGCATGCAAAATTAATTTGATTTTTTCTTTATTTAAATTATTATATAGACTGTAGTTCTATAACTCAGAAGTAGTTTTGGAACTCAATGTGAAACCATTCTTGAATTTTATAACTATAAAGAGATCTATGTTATACTTAGATAGAACTGTGATAAACATTCTTGCTGCTTCCATTTCACATAAAAACTACTGCAAAAGATTATATTATTACAATAAAATGAGATTCTAAGTTAAGACAAAGTTGTTCTGAAGAATTAATAATGTGTGTCCATACATTAGTTCCAGATCATGAATCTCGTTTACATAAAAATCAAGGACAAGAAAATATATACCTGGTTTCACATTCAATAAAAAAGTTTACTGCACAAAAAATCAGATCTGATGCAGTGTGTTTCACATCCAGTATGACACATAATAGTATTTTAAAGTTGCATGAGTTGTTAGGTTATAAGCCATAGCTGAATTTGCTCTGTTGTGCAAGAAATGTGACTTTAATGGCATATTGAATTGTATTGTAAATCTTCCAATGGAATCACAATTAATTCAGAATATGGGTTGATTTAGCAGTATGACTGAATATGTTTGTATATCTCTCCAGTTTTATGGGATAAATCTTCACATAAATTTAAACTTCAACGATTTTCCAAGAGATTTAATAGCTGGAGTAGATTCTTGTAGAATACACAATGAGAGTTAATGCCCTAATTTCTTATGACTTTGCAAAAAACATACTGCTGAAACACTTTTATTCTATTCTGTTACTGACTCATGGGAAGTATAGCTTATAATCTACTTGGGCTGCAAATTGAAGTGTGATTGTAACTATATCTATATCTATATCTATCTATCTATCTATCTATCTATCTATCTATCTATCTATCTATCTCACCTGATCTGTTTTCTCTTCAAAGGAAAAACATGTCAAACCCAAATATGTGAAATAAATAGAAGGACTATTTTGATGTCCACTGCATAGGTAATTATAGAATTATAATTCTCCCTCATGATTGTCTCATTTGCCCAGAGACATTTATTTAGGGCAGCATACATGCACACTTATGGACATTTTAATTAAAAAATTCATACACTGCCATTTCCTATCTACATTTCTCTTTCAAATTACTCTTTGGAATTCAGCTAACATTTATTCAATATCTACTACAGAAAATATAACTTTTCTTACTTTCCATTAACTGATATATTCATGTACCCTTTTTCTCTTATTAACAAGTTCATAAAAGATAATATTTCACCACTAGATATGAAGATATATTAGTTTCGTTTATTTCTTTAAGCAATTCCTAACATTTTCAAGTTGTACATTCTGTGATTTGATATCCCCATTGCAAGTCAATTCATATTAGTTTAGTTCATTTAACACTTTAACCTCTTCAGTGGCCATTCACATTTCACTACTAAAATTTCCTTATTCCTTTTAGTATGTAAAATTTAGAAGAAGATACATTTTAGTTCACTTTAGTTTCAAACCAGTGTGTGTGTTGTGACATTTACTTATTGCTTGGATTCTACTTCAAAATACAATGATCATGTTAGAGATTACATACACACAAGCGGCAAATGTATTGTTTTTGGTTCTTAATGTTGGTACTGCCTATTTGGAAAATAAAGAATTCTTTTTTAATACCTATTGCCATAAAACTTGGAAAACACACACTCTTTCAGTCTTAATATCTAGTGTGTCATTCAAATTTTACATAGACAAGCTCTGAGGCTTTCTTTTAATTCTTGTAAAAAGGCAGATAAATTCAGGATATGAGATGAATGGAATCTCAATAACAGAAATTTCTTAACAATAATTCAATGCCAGTATTTAACTAAAAAATTTAATACTCTTTCAACTGTGGGGTCAAGGTCAGAAGAAGATTGGAAGCCATAACTGAGCAAAGAACAGTAATTGTGAGGTGACTGGTAGTGATGATAATGAAAGCAATGAAAGAAGACTAAGAACCATGGCATTCCAGAAGGAGCAAGAAAAATACCACAGCCAAGAAAAGAATATGAATTTATATTCCTTGTAACAAAATAAGGTGGGACCTATGAGTCAAAAACTAAGATTTTCTTTCCCCCTCACATCCCCAGTTGTATTTAAATTATGAACTTTGTCTGAGGAAACAGACCAAACCATATAAGTAAACTAAATTTAATATACAGGTACATACATATAAATGTCTCTACATTTTTCTAAGAAAGTGTTTTGTACTGTTCAAGCAACATTTAACAGCTTGCTAATGAACTTTTATTTCCAGGTAAAGCAATAGTTATGTTTTTCCATATTCCTCCGAACTATAAATCTTGTAAATTACATGTAAAAATGCATAAGATTATTGTGCATAATGTAGAGGAAAACAAGCTTAGCATTCAGAGACTGTGAGACCCTCAGAACACAATAATGAATTTCCTAGGTGTGCATTCTGCATTTCTTTTCCCCAGACTGAATTTGGCAAAAGTGGCACGCTTGAAACTCTAACAGGTACAGATGAAAATAGCTCCAAGAAGAGTTTACTCATTCTAAAAAAAGGACAAGAAAAGGGTTAGCAGCGGGTGATATGAAAAACTTTAAACAATAATTATTCTACTCTGACCAAACGCTGCAGAAAAATACAGGGCTTCCTCCTCGCCTACCTCAGTAAATGTTGAGTTGGAAGAGTAGATGTCCACCTTCACCATGATTTTGCAAAATACTCTAATTGTCATGGGGAAGTGGTGTTAAGAAAAGATTGGTAGGGAATCGTGAGGTTCATGCAGACTTGCCTCCCCATTTCAGTGAGTGAAGATTTTGTGGCAAATTTACTTGTGGAAGAAAGCACCTCTCTTCCTTCTTATAGAGCCAGTGTTGGTGGAGACCAGCAGAGAGGAAAGATTTTCAACATTGCTCGGCAAAATGGAGACCATTTCCTCAATTACACTCAGTGGAGGTCATTTGCAGAGCACAGAAACAAGCCTACATTTTCCAGTCAACCTGTTATCAGGCTCAGCATCTATCCAGGGCTGTCATTCCGCCCAAAATTAACTTAATCAATCCTCTTGTCCTTGGAATTGCACAACAAGATGGAGAACCTTAGTTTCTACCAAATTTGCCAGTAAAAAGAGATCTTTTCTTCTCTTGGGACAATGATATCAGAGGAAGCTGGATAAAAGAGTAGGCTTAAGTATGATCCAGAGTTTTTATAAAATTATGTGTAAAATGCCCACATTTCAAATGAAAATCTCATACCAAGAACCTAGAAAATCTCAATTTCAGTGAGAAAAAGACAATCAGTACACTCCCACATCAAGCTGATGGGGATAGTATTATCTGGAAAAGATTTTAATCCAGGCAGATTAACAGTCCTTAAATGAACAATTGCAATGATGTTTACAAATTGGAGAAATAGCACTTCAGGTAAAAACCCTTTAATGTAAATAAAGAATTAAATGGAAATTTTAGGACTGAAAAAATGGTAACAGAAAAAAATTCAATAGATGAGATCAGAAACAGAGAAAGAAGACTTAAAGATATAACAATAGAAATCACATGATAAGAATAACAAAGATAAAAAGATTCAAAAAAGTTAAGAGAGCATTAGGGTCATGTAGGACAAAACCAAAACAAAACAAAAACAAAAACCCAACTAAACCAACATATATTTTTCTGTCCAGAGTCCTGAAAAAGAATGAAGGTGTCCTGGACAGAATCCTGGACAAAAAAAATAAAGCAAATAAAGCGTAGCACAAAATTATTCCAAAAGGTGTGGGTAAAATTTTACCAAATTTAGAGTCATGAACTTTCTAATGAGCTAAGCAAAACTCAAGTAAGGGACACACACACACACGCACACCCCATGACAAGACATGTCATAGTCAAATTTGTGATTTTTCTCATTTTTTTCTTTTTTAATATTTATTTTTATTAGCACATATTTCCAGACACGATGATTACAATCACTGTAGGAAGTTGGTGTGTGAACATAACACACCTTCATTCTTTTTCAAGTTCCTTCCCTTCTCTTCTTTCTCCCTTCCTCCTCTTTTTCTTCTTCCCTTTTGCAAAGATCTATTTCCGTTTCCTATTGTCTATTTTTAATTTTAACTTTAATTTATTTATACTTAACTTTGTTTTTTATTTTAAAAAGAATAATAAAATGAACAATAGCAAAATACCAACAATATGGACAAAAACAAAACAGAGCAAAAGAATAAAAATGATACAGGGTTTCAGAACAAAATGATAGGAATTAACACTGGTTGTTACATTACATGTTGTTATCTTCAAACAAGTTGCTCAGATTACCAGATAGAATAAGATAAGAATGCAAGATTGATCAAAGCATTAAAGAGAATAAAAAAAAATTAGAAATGATACAGATTTTCACTAGACAAGACGTCTAATGATTTTTTGAAAGGAACAGTTAATGCCTAATTTTTAGTTCTTTTTGACCAATTTTGTATGATTTTATCTGGTAATCTGAGCAACTAATTTCAGACAACAATTTGCAGTATAACAAACATTGGTGAATTTATATTTAACTTTGAAAGCTAAACAGAATATCTTCTAGCTGCAACTGAAAAACTTTGGTTATTGTTAAAATTAATTTAAGTAAGATTTTTATGAGAAATCTTTCAGTGTAGAAAATATTAGTATTTTATCAAGGCTGAAAGTAAAGAATTTTCCAAAAGAATTCTATACCCAGTAAAATATTGTTCTGAAATGAAAAAAAATGTACATGAAAGGTTGAAAGAAACTACAGAGATATTTCACCAGAAGACCTACTCTAAAATAATATCTTAAGAAAACTACTTAAACACAGAGGAAATAATAAAAGATGAAAATTAGAATTCCATGAAAAAAGTGTGCAGTAAGAGCAAAGTGATCACCATGTATAGTAACATTTTTTTGCTTCTTTTGGACTTTCTTAGTTATGCTTAATGGTTAAGTCGAAAATTCTTACATTGATGTAATTATAAAGTGACATCGAAAAAAGAATTTAGAATATTTATAAGTAGAGAAGGGAAACAGATCTTGAGGGAATAAGTGTCTATAGAAAGAATCTGGAAAATGTCAATAAATTTCAATATCAGAAGACTATGATGTATGTACTTAGCATGATACCTAGCTCAACCACTAAAGAAGCTATACAGAGATCCTCTAAATCCCAAGGGAATTCTAAAAAATTATTCCAAGAAATACTATTAGTCCAAGACAATAAGTAGTAAGTGGCAAAGCAAATTTCCTGGCTTATCCCCTAAAATATCAGTAATTACATTAATAATAAGTGGTCTAAGTATATCAATCATAAAAAATAGTTTGGCAGAATGAATCAAAAGCATGATGCAACTATCAACTATATACTCTCAATAAGAGATTTACTTGCAATAAACTATCACAGTTTAAAAAGATGGAACATGTTTTCCATGAAATATCAATCAAAAGACAAATGAAATAAATTATAGTAATATTAGGAAAACAAGACTTCAGTTTAAATAAATGACCATGGCCATAGACTAATATATAATGATAAAAGATCAATCTACTGGCACAACACAAAAATCTTTTACTGAATATATCCTCAGAGCTAAAAACCTATGCAGCACAAACTGACACAATTGAAAGGAAAACTAGTTGAAGACTCATACAACTGGAGACTTCAACTTTCTTAACAATTGATAGAATTCTGTGAGAAATCAACAAGGGTACAGAACTCAGTAAAATCATCAGCCAATAGAATCAAGCAGGTATTTATTAGACAATTACCAAACAAGAACAGAATACACTTTTTGTAGAGCCATGGAACACATATTGAATTATTCTGGATCACTACAACAAAAAAAAATTTAAAAGGATTGAAACCATACTGTATATATTCTGTGTCCATAATGGGCTCACCCTAGAAAACTGAAACAAAAACATAATAGGAAAATCCCTAACCACTTGGAAACTAAACAACATGCTTCTAAGTAAGCCGTTAGTCAAAGAGAGTATATTAAAAGAAGCCACAAAATACATTAAACAGAATAAAATATGAAAATTTAGCATATCAAAATTTGTGAGATAAAACTAAAGCCATTTATCTCACAAATAAACAAATTAACACAGAGGGACATTTGATGCATTAAATCAATATAAGCCTTCATTCCAAGAAACTAAAAAAAGAAAAAGTAGATCCAAAACAAGCAAAGTAATAAAAAAAGTTGAGATGAAATCAATGAAATTGAAAACAGTGAAATAGTAATAAAAATCAGTGAAACAAAAAGTTGCTTCTCTGAAAAGTTAATGAAATTGACAAACCACTAAAAGACTGGCAGAAAGTGCACAAATAGCTAATATCAAGAGGGAATAGGAGGACAGAATTATAGACCATTGTAGAGATAAAAATGATAATAAGGAAATACTTTGAATAATTCTACAGACATAAATCTCACAACATAAATAAAAACAGACTAATTACTTCAAAAGCAAAAGTTACTGCAACTCGCTCAGTAGGAAATAGGTAGTGTTGAGCAGCACTGTAGATATTAGAGAAACTGTATTTTTAGTTGAACACCCCCCCAATAAATATCAAGTGCCACATGTTTTCACTGGATAATTCTATCAAACATTTGAGAAAATTTGACCAAACTTATACAATCTCTTCTAGAACACAGAAAAGCAAGGAACACTTTATTTTATGAAGCTAGTATACAGAAAGAAAAGGCAATGAAACTAAAAAAAGAAACAAACTGTGCTACTGTTAATCATGATTTTTAATTTGAGTGGATTAAAAAACACCTGCAAGATTAGTATAGCATGCTTCTGCCTGTGTCTGTGTGGTGGTTCCAGACATGACTGACATGTAGTCCAGCAAACTGAGGCAAGGCAAGGTCCAGCTGACTGTGTAGTAGGTTTAACACCCAGATGGAAAGAAAGGGGAAGAAGGAGGCAGTCAGCCTGCTTTTGAAAATATCGATTCTGCTTGAGCTGGTGCATCTTTTGCTACTGCCATCTCCTATGGGTATCAGATTCCAGTTTCTTCAGTTTTTCTACAAAGGCTCATCCCACTGATGCACCAGGACTCTGCCAAGCCTTCCTTCTCTTACTGCGCTTCAGTCATTCCCCCTCTTGTTCTGGGGCTTCCATCTTCTTGAACTGAACTGTTGGTAGATGCTCTGGCTCTTCACACCACACACAATCATTGTGGACTATCCCACCTCTGATCACATACTTATCTTACAAATGTGCTTATATATTTTCTGTCTACTCTGTTTCCCTAGTGAACTCTAAGCAAACATTATAATTCAATATTTTTCATAGTTCACAGTATTGTCAAATATAGTTTATTCCAGGATGAAACTTGAATCAACACTTGAAAATTCATTAGTATAACACATATACACAAGATAAAGAAGAAAATCACTCTTTGTTATCAATAAGTGAAGAAAAGTAATTTGACACAATTCATCCCTCAGTTATGATAAAAGTCTCCCAGACAAATAGCAATAGAAGAGACTGTCCTAAATTTAAGAACACAGAAGAAATTCTTCGTGTTCTGTGGATAAGAAGAGTTCTTAGATTTGTAAAAGTATGACCCATAAAAGAAAAAAAAAAGCAAATGCTTATTTTTATTTCTGGGTCTTCTATTCTGCACCACTGACCTATGTGTCAGTTCTGATGGCATTAAACAGCCTTGTTTAATGTAGCTGTATGATGTCTTGAGTCAAGTTACTCTCATTCTTACTACGTTATTCTTCTTTTTCCAAATATAAACTTTTGTTCTATGAAAGACCTTGTGAAGAGGAAGAAAAGACACATTTCAAACTGAGAAATAATATTTGCAAAGACCTATATCTAGCATGTGTAAAGAACTTGGGGCTGGGGATTTAGCTCATTGGCACAGCGCCTGCCTGACAAGCGCAAGGTCGTGAGTTCAGTTCCAGGTACCAGAAAACAAACAAACAAACAAAAAAAGAACTGATTCATTTCAACAGTAAAAATCAAATAATCCAATTAAAATGTGGACAGAAGACGTAATTAGAAATTTTGCTGAAGAAGATAAATAGATGGAAGTCTATGAAAATGAAAAGGTGTTCAATATCACTATTCATTAGGGAAAGGAAAATTAAAGCTACTGTATTATTGTTATGATTTGTGTCATAACAAAGCCTCATGCAACAATGGGGGGTGCTTTTCAGGGGTGTTGAACTTAGGGTTTGTGATGGATTCATTGTCCAGTTCTAAGATTATGGGTTTAAGTGCTACACCCACCCTAGTGTGGGTAGCCTACATGCAATATAAGGGACAAAAAGAGTTTCTCTTGTGCTCCTCTATTTTTGCTCTTGTTGCTTTGCTGTCTTCCACCACCATGAACGACATGTTGCTCCTCTAACATGCCACCCTGCCTTAGAGCCAGCTGATTGTGGACTGAAACCTGCACAAACTGTGGGCTAAATAAACCTTTCCTCCCTTAATTTGGGGAGTTGTGTATTTTGTCTAACCAATGACAGAAAATTAACTAACACAATTATGGCTATATATCTGTCATAATAAATAGCTAAGATAAAAAATAGTGACAGAGACCAGGTATGGTGGCACATGCCCGTAAGTACAGTACTCCAGAGGCTGATGCAGGAGGATTGCAATGAGTTCAGTTCCAGCCTAGGCTACACAGTGAGTTCAAGGCTAGCCTGAATTACATAGTGTGACCCTATCTCACAAAACCAAAAAATAAAAAAATAAAAAAGAACTAGATACTGATCAATGTATGGAGAACATGTGTTTATATTGGAGGTAGAAATTTAAATGGTGTAGTTACTTTGGAAAATACTTTGACAATTTCTTAATAAACCAAACATACAATTACCATATAACTTTGCAGTTATGTTTTTGGACATTTATCCTAAAAAACAAAGACTTATGTTCATGACAAAGTCTATACAGAAATGCTCCTAACAGTTTTATACATAACAGTCAAAGCAGGAAGCAACCCAGATGCTTTTCAGTAGAGGAAAGTTTTAACAAACTGTGGTATATACATATGGAGTACTATTCATCAGAAAAAAGAAGCAAATTGATAATACACACAACAACTTGGATTGAAAAAAAGCCAAGCCTAAAGTCTACATACTGGCATATGATTTTAAAATGACTATATATAGGAGTGGAAAACATATCAGCAATTTTCAGAAGTTGAGGATGGAGAAGAGGTGTGATAAGCAAGTGCTGGGACTATGAAAGGCAAATAAGAAAGACATCTGCTGTGATGGGATCTTTTTACCTCTTGATTGCTTCAGTGTCAGTGTCAAAATCCTGATACTATAGTTTTTCAAGATGTTGCCATTGGAAGAAAGTAGGTATAGGACTCCCAGTAGCTCTGTCACGTCTTACAAATCCATGTGAATTTCCAAATAAAAAGTTTAAATAAAAGACTTCCAGTCTAGTTTCACACCACAAATATATTTCATGCATATTTTTATCTTTTAAATGAGTTTGACATTTTAAAAATTAATATATTTTAGAAAAATTCAGAACCACTTCATAAATTAGGAGGTTTTAAACTATGCCTGTGAAAATATTCCTCCTCCTTCCCACCCACCAAAAAATGTGATGATAGATTGATAATGGAATACCAACAATAAGCCAATTTTGCAGAGGATTTTTTTGGTTTTGTTTTATTTATAAACCAAAAATTAAGGTGTTGTACACCAACGTAAGACAATTTGGTCTTCACATCTCTTATATTATTTTTGGAACTCATGTTATTCTTAGTAGATAATGACAAGTTTCAGAGATGTTTGAAGAAAGGATTGGCTTTTCCTCAAAATATCATTACCAGGTATAACAGAAGCAAGTGCCACAAAAACTTCATGAAATACAAAGATATTTATTATACAAGTATTTTTTGTAAACTAGCATTTAAGGTAATCATTCAACCTGTTCTAAGAGTTCAGTGAAGTCTTCTGTCTACTTCTTTAGGTGCTACAACACTACATTATATGAAATTGTTCAATTGGGGCAAATACAGTAGCATTCTAGAGGCAGGATTTTGCACCATGTAATTGATAATCCTGCTGTTAGAACCCTTCTAGATCAAAATTAGTCATAGATCTCTACAAAAGTTCAGATTACAGCTTACTTATTTTTTTTAACTAAGTTTATTGGTACATGTTAGATACATAATGATCACATTCATCATAAGAAATTTGTACCTGTACATGGTCTAATTTGATTCTTTTCTTTCCCCTACCCTCCCTTCAGCCCTTCTTCCCCTTCATATTTACAAAAGCTTTGTTGTTGTTTTTCTTCTTTTTCATCCCTTCCTTTACACTCTCCCTTTCCTAGTTCTCCTTTTTTATCATACTTTGACTTTCAGTCTATGAATTTCTCTTGAATTAAATGTGTTTTTTTGTATGCAGCATATTTTTTTATCTTGATTCTTGATCCATTCTGCTTTTGATTGGAGAGTTGTGACAATTAACATTGATGGTTATAATTGATATGTATTGATGTCCTTGTCATGTTATTTTCTTGTTGCTGGCTCCTTTTTTTCCCCTTCTATGTGTTTCCTTTGCCTGTTAGATCCATTCTGCTATGATTCATGGAATTGTATTTTTGTTATCTCTTTCTAGACCATCCTTCAGAACACTTTGGAGTTCCGCTTTAGTGTTTGTGTGAGTATCCTCATGTGTTCTTTGTCACAGAAGTATTTATTTCTCTAACAATTGCAAATGGTTTTGCAGGTACATCAATCTGTGTTAGAGGTTGTTTTCTTTTTGGTTTTGATATATTTCATTCAAAGCTCCTCTTGAAGTGTTGTGATGAGAAATCTTCCATCATTTTGATGGGTTTTCAATTACAGATAATTTATATCTTGTCTTTAATAGCTTTTAATATTCTGTTCTTGCATTGAATTTCTGGAATCTTGTCTATGATATGCCTTAGTGTAAATATTTTGATCATGGCTAATTGGAGTTCTATATGCATGTCTTTCATTATGGTTACCGTACCTGCAGTTATCTGAGAAATTATTTCTGACTTGATTTTTCCAAAGCCTCATTAATTTGCTTTGTTACTTCTTTTGTTAGCACTTCAGAGAGTCCAGGTTTGTGCCTTTCAGATTATTCTATGTCATTGCCTCATTGTTTTGCCTTTGGTGAGCTGGAGGTCTGGAGATGCATCATATTTAAGTGTCTTCTCATTTTCTAATTTTCTTTTTAGTTTAATTCCTAGTTTAATGTTTGTAAATTGACTGTGGTGAGTAGCTTTATTGCTAATATTTAGAATATTTAGGAAATGACTACACTGAAGATGTCTTCCAAGTGTATCTAGTTTTGGGTTTTTGAGTGTGTTGCAAGACCCTACATCTTCAGTTTATCAGGAATGAGAAATTTCTGCCTACTTGGCCAAGCCCCTAATTGTATGGCACTGGCCTATAATACATTTTATGACTTTTAGGCAATCTCAGTCATGGTTTAGCAGGAAGAACAAATAGAAGAATTATGTCACTTTCGCTAAAGTAGTACAAATTTAGTTTTAAAAATATGTTTATGTTATATTTTTCTGTGTCTCTAAACTATTTTAACTATCTTGAATACACAGTCATTTATAATTTTACTAAAGCAGTTTTTCACATGGGTATGTCACACACATATAGCAGTTGCAAGTTAAGAGAGAATTAGTAGAAAAGTGTACAGTGGCTGTTTCTGAAGAATCATATGGTACAGGTCTTTTTCCTAAGGGTATTTATTAAAGTCAGTAAATCACAAAGGGAGGAGAAATGATACTTAACATGAAAATGTGTACTTATATTAAATCTTATTTTACAAAAAAGGAGGAGCATCTAGATGTTCCAAAAATAATATTCTATTGATATCTGTAGGATGGAATGTATTATATATTGTTAGGAATAACTAGGAATTATTTTTTCTTGATGAAAAAGTGTAGAAAAGAGTTTGGAACACATGAAGTCTGTAATTACCCATTCAGATTCAGTGCTAGGAGGAGAACAAAGGCATTTGTAGATAAATTGTCAAACAAGGAATCCAGGCCATCATGAATGAAGAAAACTACGAAAGGAAAAGCTGAGAAAATAGTAATATTAAAAACTTTGTAAAATAAAAGCAGAATTTTTGAAGCAAGAGCCCAGAAAGATAATAGTTTGAGTGACTGTGAAATTGTCTAAAAAGATAATTCTAATTATAGGCAGAAAAAGAAGATAAATCTGGAACTAGGTAAAAATACTGGCCTTTCCTTTTAAAAATATCCTTTGTAGCTGCACTCTCTACATAGAGAAATCCTGTGTTCTCACATTATAGAAGAATGAAAGGGGTCCAAAATGGTGAATTCCTTCTGTCAAGGCTTTTTATAAGGGCATCTAATCCCATTCATGCAGTAGAAGCCTCCCTAGAGATAATTACTCTTGGTACTACTGCACTGGGGATTAAGTGTCAGCATGGTTTTCAAAGAGGGAAAAACTATGAAACAATAGAACATATTGTTATGACAATGTTCTAAGTTTCCCTGATGCTTTCAGTATTAGCTGAACGTATAAAGGAGTGGATTTTTATTATAAAAAATGCTAATTTATTTAGGGAATACATTTTGTTTAAATAATTCAACATTTTATACTTGTTCAACTTCTTTGCCCATAATTCTGATTGAAAGTATTAAGTGCTGTGTGGTTGTAAAATATCCAGATAATGTGAAAGCCAGGAGATATGTATCCTCATTTCAGTTTACAACTTGCATTTCTAATGCTTAAATTAATTATGAACTATTAATGGCAGGGAGTATGATTGCTTATACTGATACAAATTTACAATGACACTATTTACCTGATAAATATAATGAAAAAACTTATTCTACATTTATAATGATAAAAAATGATGTTTATCAACTCTTTCATGTACAAATAAATACTGATGTGGTTATTAAGTGTTTGTGATAAAGTGCTAGTTCTATGTTTAAATTCACTTAACTTCTAGATCATCTTCAATTGCCTAGGTATAATAAAAATGCAAACAAGATTAGGTATTTTCTGTTTTGTAAAATTCATGTGTGCATTTTGAAACCAAATAAGCTTATACTAAGAAAGCTATGTGTTTGTATGTGGGGGTATTCATGTTAGATGCATTATAAAGAGAGTACAAGAAACATCTCAGCCAGAAAACTAGAATGGAATCTAATCAGAGAGCAAATTCTAAAAACTCTCTTCTTTTGTCCTTCTAAAGATTGGAAGACAGAGCAAGGTTTATATTTTCATGTTCTGAGAATAACTTTGAGTCCATATTTAAATCTCTTATGTGGCTGTCAACAAATCTAAAATTAAACCAATTGTCACCCCTGAATATAAATTGATTATCTGGGATTGATTGAGGAATTGCAGTACTAGAGAGACACAGTGTGCAGTGGTAATTGGACTGAGTTATGGGAAAAGAAGGGAAGGGTAGAGTTTTGACACACAGTTGTGGAAGTTCTTGTGGAAGATTAGGACTGGTGGAGGTAAATAGTCACCATATGTTTTCTATTAGTTCTTACAAGTCAGCAGTTGTAAGTGTAACAAGAGCAAACAAGTTTCCAGGATAGTGTGGTTCCTGCGGTTTGGCTCAGTGTAAAAAATTCAGTTGAGAACATTCATGGGCCCTGAATCCATAAGTGTTCTCCCACTTTACTTTGAGAACCTTGAAACAAAGTTAGGCTTTTTTTTTTTTTTTTTTTTATCTCAGTTCACATGGCCTAGCAACTCCAATCTCTACGGCCAGTCTTCAACCCCTCAACCGGTCTCTTGCACTTTCTCATTCTTGTATTGACCTACTCATCTTGGTGGTCTACTTCATCACTTTTTAGTGTACCACACTAGGTATGTGAGAAGAATAAAACAGATGAGTAACATTTTAGGGCATCCTAGACTCTCTCAGCCACTCTGAATTTAAAAGGAGGAAACACCAAGGAGAACGTGGGATCATGTTGATCACATAACTTTTATAGAAGTATAGCAACTTTCTTTGGATATGGAAAAGAAACCAAAATGCAAACTTGGCACTTAGCCCTCACCTCAAACACACATTCATTAGTTTCCGTGCCATTACACCTACATGGTTAAGTCTGTCATAGCTTCCTGTCAAGTTGACCACCAGGAGAGGATGTGCCTAGGTACACCAATGTCTTTCCTCTTCTGTTCAAGAGATGAGCTTTCTATTTTTCATTCACTGGGAGTTTCATAGGAATTTCTCTTTCATTCTTTTTTTATCCGTCATTATAGTCTGAAAACTGGGACATTTTTGACAGTTAATAAAAGAATAAATGTTAGACAAGATGAGAAACTGAACAAAAGGCAAAAAACAAGCCTGTCCTCATCACAAGAGTCTACAACTCAACTCAACTTGCTTTGATTCTTGTTCTATTAAAAGGACATATTTGAAATTTAAAATACTTCTTTCTTAATAAAGTGTGGCTTTCAAAAGTATTGCTTCTCTTGAGACTCCGAGAGGTCAGCTTTTCAACTAAAGAATGACTTTCATCTGGGCAAGTGCCATGCTTCTCTGAAGCAATAATTCTCCCTGGTGGGACAATATCTTACCGGTTTTTCTCACTTCTGGGACAAAATTCTCAACACCCTCAAGTTGAGAGAGGAAAGGCTTATTTATCTCACCATTTGCAGCAGTTTCAAGGCCAGGTGACTGGCTCAAAGGCAGAGTGGCATGGCAGACAGGCATAGCAGGGGAGAAAGAGTTCATGGTGGGCAGAAAGTTCAAAGCAAGCAAGAGACAACCACAGGTCTTTCTATCTCTTGCATCCTATCCAGCTTACTTAGGGCAGGTAGCACTCACACCCTTAATCATAGTGCCCTTGTTCTTGGCATTGCACCATGAATTAATCCCAGTATCACATATTCTAGATTCAGTCTTCTCTGAAAACCCCCAGCTATGAGGCTTTGTGGAGACATTTAGACACAAGCCATAGCAGACTAGGAGTAGGATGTAAGTAGATATCGTTGGTATGATTTGCCTTGACATTGCAGCTAATAGTTTCAAAGTTGGCATTATAGAAATTGAAAAATTAGTTTCCTTAGAAACATTTTTTCCTTCAGCTATAAGCAATCATAGCAAAGGTAAAATTAAAAATAAATTATATCAGTATTATAAACTGAGATTTACTTATAGTAGATTGTTCTTTCCCTGTCTTATTAACAAGTTTTGCTATATTTGTCATAATTATTTTGATACTGAAACTACTAAATGATACATTTAATTGCATTGTGTATATTGAGTTGTGCTGTAAGTAAAAATGTTACCTGAATGCTACAGGTAGCACATAAAATGATTTCATTCATATAAAATTAGGAATACTGTTGTATCAATTTTATAAGAAATAGTCAAATTGTCAATTACCATCTAATGTTATGTTCCAAATCTAAGTTTTTGAGAGGTGCACTTTTGAGAGTTATATTCCCTTCCTAATAGGGATAGCCAGAATAATCTGGAATGTAGAATTGTGAAGAGCAATCCTCTTTCAGTTGCACGTACTAAAAAGCCTCTAAAATTCCCAGTAGAAAGAAACCGCATAGCTGATTTTAACAATGCTTTGTAGCTGCCTGGGTCAGTAGTATAAATTGGTGGCAAGGCATTTTTGCTTTCATTATATAATTTTTTCATGTGTAAGATTATGTCATTATTTTCCAGATTCGTGTAGGTTATGTAAGAAGATTATAAACTGCTTAAATGCATGAATTAGAAATGCCAAAGTGTATAAAAAGTATTTTCAAATGGGAGATTGGCAAGTATGCAGAGAGACAGAGGCCAAAATAATAATTTAATAAGATATTGAAAGGAAATAGTCAAATTGATTAACCAATTCTAGGTTACTGCAAATTAATTAAAAAAAAAACATTTGGAATTTTGGGGAATAGAAAAGCAGTAATGGAAAAAGCTCAAAAGGTAAAGTTAAAAGCATTTTAAAACCTAAGGCAGCGTTATTTATTTTTTAAGGAAAAGCAGATTAGATTTAAAAGGTAAAAATGATTTCAAATTTTGAGAACAATAGCAAATATTAAAAAATAAGAATATCAAGAAAGCCCAGGACAATATCCAACTTCCATTTGCACTTCTACAAGAAAAATGGGAATTTTATATCATGAACATGTACAGTTACTTACATAACCATGCTAAATGATTCCAGGGAAAGCAGAAAGATGGGGGTTAAAATGTTAAATTAAAAATTCCATAGATTTCAATGGAAGGAATCTTTCACAAAAGTCAAACCAGAACTGGATCCTTAATTACTACCTTCACTGTTTTCTGGCTGAAACCATGGAGGTCATTGAAGAGAAGAAAAATTTTCCTACTATGCCACAAAACCTTAAGAGGAAGCAAAGACATTTCATAGCGCTGAAGGTAAAGCACATGAGAAAGGAGGCTGCCCAAGAGATACTTCCAAAGGCAAGGAGGAAGCTAATCTATGACAAAGACAGGCACTTTTGTATGGAGTACAGGCAGACATACAGAACTGAGATTTGAATGGCTAGGACTGCAAGAAAAACTGGCAACTTCTAGGAACCTACATACCCAAATTGGCATTTATCATCAGGATAGGTATTATCAGTTATCATTTGTGAACCCAAAAGTCCACTAGGTGTTGCTGCTTCTTTACTGTTGCCAGACCATCAGTGGTCCTTTGTTAAGCTCAATATGGTTTCAGTTAGTATGCTTAAGATTACGGAACTACACATTGCATGGGGGTTCCCATATCTGAAGTCTGTAAACAAACTGATATACAAGTGTGTCTAGGGCAAAATCAATAAGAATCAAATTGACTTGAGAGATAACTCATTGATTCTTTGACTTCTTGATAAATATGGCACCATCTGCATGGAATACTGGATTTGTAAAATCTATACTGTTGGAAGATGCTTCAAAGGGGCAAATGACCTCCTGTAGCCATTCAAATGACCTTCTCCACAAGTAGATTGGTGTAAAAGACCATACACTTTGTGGAAGATAGAGATTCTGGAAATAGGGAAGACCAAATCAAAAGACTTATTAGAATAAAGGAGGTATCTACATTGGTAGGTTTATGATCTGCTCAGTTAATAAAATGTCTGCTCTTTCCCCCCAAATTAATTACTAGCTTCCTCTATCAAATTTAGAAAAAGATTGAATATGCCATTAACATGAAAGACAAGCACAAGATTCATCAACAAAACAGTTGCCCCCTACTTGGAACTAAAGAATGTTGATATAAAGTCTTCTAAGTTCCTATACAGGTATGAAATCAGATTTGCATAGAAAAATTGAATTATAGATCCAATGATATCTGTTATTTATAAATAAAAAAATGAAAGAATGTTTATTCCTAAGTATAACAGGACATTCCAAATTTGGACAGAAACAATTTCCCTGAGACAGTTTCTACACATTTGGTGACAAAGTTTCAGAACTGATTAAATGTTTATTGACTCTTCTGCCTACTGTGGAATATGTAAGTATTAGCTGTTTTAATTTTAATCAGTAAAGTTGGAACAAGATATTTACCTACTTTTTTAGTCATTCCAGAACCACCAGAGGATAATAAAAAATAGAAAATGGAAAATGAAAAGAAGACTTCCCACAAAAAAGCAGCAACATTGGCAAAATGTATAATTAATTTGGATTGTTTCTGCCAGGATGGTTTTATCTTAAATTATTTGTGTTCCTAATAGCTCTATATGGTTGCAAAGATAAACTGTCAATAGTAGAATTGGAAACCTGAGCAACTGAATTCAGCTATTTCTCAAAAATAAAATATACGGTGCATTAACTATGGCATATATAGAAAAATTAATTCCTATAAAGCTGATGGCCAGATTCTGCCACTCTATGAGGTCATAGAATAGATCTATGCAGATAGTGCTTGCATAATTTCTGAGGCAACTATTTGAATAAGTTATAATATAAATGAAAAAATAGAAATTGAGGTACCATAAATCCAAGGCCTCATTAACTAGGGACTGCAAAATAACTAGAATTGAATTCATATTTCAGAATTGCACAGGCTGAGCTAAATAGGCTAAATTCAAGATATCTCAACCCAAACGTGTCTCCTGACCATTTCAGCAAACATTTTAGTGCCTTAGCCTAAGTCAGGAGGATTTCACTCATCAGTTCTACCCCTCCCTCCCATGTCTTATTGTAGCATCCTAATCTTAGCTCATGGTGTGGTTGATGAAAAGCCTTCTTCATCTAAAGTACTGTGACTCATATGATATCTGGACCAGAAACTCAACATTATACGTGGGAATTTGGCCCAGCTATTCCCCTTTTTGGTATCCTCTGAGAAGAATTAAAAGCATCACACCACAAGGATATATGTGCGCCCATGTTTATAGTGGCACAGTTTATAACAGCTAAATCTTAAAAACAAACCAAATGCCCATTAACCAATGAATGGATAAAAATGAAGTGGTTTTTTGATATAATACAATAGTACTCAGCCACAAAGAAAGATAAAATTGAGACATGGATAGCTAACTGAATGGACCTTGAGATCATAATCATAAGTGAAATAAATCAGACATACCTACATAAAAATCACATAACATCTCTGTTGTGAAAAACCGAAAATGTAAATAAGAAACAAAATATACAATAGATATTGTGAAATAGGAAAAAACTATTGAAAAGGAAAGGGGAACTTGGGGGAAGGAAGGGAGGGAAAGAAAACATGAGAAGAGAAGGATAACATGAAAACAGAGGGTTTTTCATCGTTTATTTTTAACCAGGGACAGGAAGGGAGTTTGAAATGACATGATGGAAATGGGAAAAAAGGAATTAAGATATGTCAAGTATAGATACAAATTCCCCATAATGAATGTGATCATTATGTATACCTAAACTGTACCACTAAACTAAACTAAATCATAAAAAAAGAAAATAAAAATTATAAGGTCAAAATGCTCAAATTAGAAGTCAGAAGAATTTCAGGAAACTATAATTATAAAATATAATATTTAAGACATAAATGATTGAAGTCACATTGTGTTTCAGGAGTGAACATCTGTCCTTCTACTTTTATTTTCTTGTTATTACCTAACCATCCCAGTGCTGATTCCAGATAGGTAACTTCTTTGTCTCTTATGACATAAATGCTTAAATATCATATGTACAAACTATGAAATTAAGGAGAAATATTCCTATTGGACACAATGAGAAAGAAAAAATTTCAAATTGATCTTTAGACATTATCATCCATACAACAAAAATCATATATGTTTCTTGAACTTTAAATTCAATAATCTAGGAGGAATGTACTATCTTTCTGAAATGACAGTTTATGAAGGCTGTGCCATAAATGCTAATTTTCAATATCTTCAGAATCTAGCATGATACTTACATTCACTAAATATTTGTTAAATGCATATGAAGTACTTGAAAATATGATGAATCTTAATCAATAGTTATCTAATGGAAGAAACATAATGGGCTGCACGGAAAGTATTTTGGATTTATTTCATGTTAATGTTAAATATGATTTTCATGCAAGCATTGAAGAAGTATTTAAGTTACTACTCATATATTTAGTTTGTAAAAAATTATTCTTTTTTTTTTTTTTTCTTTTTTCTCCAGTACCGAGAATCGAACTCAAGACCTCGTGCTTGCCAGGCAGGTACTATGCTGCTGAGCTAAATCCCCAGCCCCTGTAAAAAATTATTCCTAACTACCAACTTTTCACTTTGATGGCCTACACTATTAGATATCTAAGTATCACTGAATAAAGATAAACTACGGACATAGGCAGAAAGAAGGATTCATGGCTCTTTTATTACCATATAGAAAAATATGTCACCATTTCCATTGCCCATTTTGTGGACCTTCTGAGTTATGGTAGAAATTTTATGCCTGGCTCGTTGCTTATAGATAATCACACTGAGCTCTTTAGAATTTTTTTAGCTTCTTTGCTTTTGTAGCATGCGTAGAAGATATAAATTAATGACTGCAGAAATTATAAATGAAGAAGTGAATGGATGGGCTAAATCCTAATGAAATGAAGAACAATAAAGAAAGATGCACTCAATTTTCAAAGAGCAAACATTTAAGGAGTTCAAGTCCTTAACGTATCACTTTCCACTCTTCCATTACACAGCACCACAAACCTATTTACAATGATTTCAAATTATGATCTGACATTATGATGAAAGATTAGCTTCATCTTTCATCCTATGAGGAAACTTGTCCATAGAGTAATAAAAGCTTCTGAGTAGCTGAACTGAACTAATAGCTTTTATAAGAAAAACACATACAACAGGCATCAAAGATTTGGCAGACCTAATAAGAAAAAGCAAAGAAAAAAATGAGCCCAAGCTTCTTTGTGTGTTTGTGAAATCCATAGTTTATATTACAGCAGTCACTATGAGAGCTCTGAAAAGCTAAAAAGCATTAAAAAATAATACGTGTAACCTTCAGGACAGCCCTGCTTGAAGAACCTTTTCTTCCATATGAAAATATTATTAAGTGTATATCTAATATTATTAACTGTAGAAAAGAATCTTTTCTTCCACACAAAAATATTATTAACTGTCAAGCTAATATGGTATTGCAATGATTGTAATGAGAAAGATAGCTGTCAACATTTCCGTTGCAGAAGTAATGCTTCAATTTTCTAGATTTAATCACACGTTGAAGAGCACATAGAATGTGAAAAGTAAGGATGGAGATTGGAACATAACTTAGAGACCGTATTGGGACAGTTTTCACTGTCAGAGTCCTTAGCAATATATGTGGCATAGCCAAGCCCTTAGTGCTATAAAATTTCAAAATATTTATCTAATAAGTAATAATGCATTTCTCATGGGTGAGTGAGATGTATTATTGGATACTGGATATAAAATTTCTGGAGTGGTTGTTATTGTATCAAAATAAAAATCTGTACAGAGAAAATGACTGTATATAAAATTGACCTTTATGGGACTTTTTCTCTTATCTGCTAAACCAGACTTCTGACGTGAGATCACATTGGAAAGGTCTACTTGGCAAAGTCTCATTGTGAGTTAGGAGTCAATTTTGTTTTCTTGTCATTACCTAACTACCCCAGTGCTGATTCCACATAGGTAACTTCTATATTTCTTAGGACTGAAGAGTCTCAAAAAAGTGTATGTAGTCTAAGTAGGGAGAATATCACTCCTTCAATTTCATTACATTTATCTTTCCAAAAAAGACATAAAGTAGTCGTACTTGTGACCCACAATTACACTGTTATTTAAAGAAAAGAATTCTTCTATGTTTTGCTCATGAAATTTTTCCCTCTAGGGCTCAGTTAGGTCACTTCAATAATGCATCAGAGTTCTAATGCAATGGAAACTGTAGGAAACTTTGAATTTCTTTCTTTTTTTTTTGTTTCTGTTTTTAAGATAAGGCTCCTTATGCAGTTCAGGCTGGGCTTGAACTCACTTTGTAGCCCTTGCTGACCTTGAACTCTCAGCAGTTTTCCTGCTTCAGCCTCCCAAGTGCTGGGATTACAGCTGTGTGATGCTTTGCCCAGGCTTTTTTTCTTTCATCTTACACTCTTACCTTAAATCATGATCAATGTGGTTTGTAGCTAATCAGTCTTTCCCAGTGCCCTCAATAAGGATTTGGTTTTGCTTTGAAACTTTCCCTATTTCCTGACTGACACAGTAAAGATGGTTCAGTCTATTTGACAAGACACTACTATTTCAGCTAGGAAATGTGGGTATATCAGACCTAGGATTTTATTTTATTTATTTATTTATTTTTGTACCAGGAGTCAAAATCAGGATCTTGTGCTTGCTAGGCAGTTGCCATGCTGCAGAGCTATATCCTTGGCCCTAAGATTTTATTTTTATTTATTTATTTATTTACATTTGTGTCCAAAAATGTCATTTTATTTGTGTTTTCCAGATACAAGTCTTATGATTCTGACCTGTTAAGAAACCTCAGCCACAAAGAATGTTTTTACGTGCTGTGTTTATTTTTCATATGGTTAGGAGTTTTCTAACTTTGTGAATGAACTATAGAAGTGATTATCCAAAGAATAGTAAATTTTCTGTGATTCAGCAAGAAAAGCTTATATCTAACACTGTGCGTTTCTCAAGAGGGGGGATACACAGTTGACCCACTATTGCACTGAACAGGAAAGAGCCCTGCCTTGTGGGGTCCTAAGTCTCTTATTCTAAATTTTATTATGCTTTAGACTTTTCACCCATATTTCATCAATTAAAATAAAATATCTAAGTGTGAAATTATTATCCTTACCATTATTCTAATTTTTTAAGACCAGGTGTCACTAACTAAGTCACTAAGTTGGTTTTTTTTTGGTTTTTCTTCGGTACCAGGAACCGAGCTCACGACCTTGTGCTTGCCAGGCAGGCGCTTTGCCGCTGAGCTAAATCCCCAGCCCCTAAGTCACTAAGTTGGAATGGACTTGAGGCTTTGATCATCCTTCCTCTGCCATCCAGAGCACTGGGATTACACGCATTCATCACCATGCTCATCTAATAATAATTATCTTTTTATAAAAAATTAAATGTCAAAGTTGATTTTAAACTTTTTAAAAACTTGCAATGGGGATTATATTTTTGCATAAAAGTTTTTCCTTAATTTTTCAGAAAGATAAACTCAAGGCCTTTATAGGTAAATGGTCACAACTAGAGACCATACTCATAAGTGAAATAAATCAGACCTGCATGTGCAAGCACTGCATTGTTTCACTAGTGTAAAATCTGAAAGAGTTAATTTAAACTAGGAGGTATGATAGACATTGTGAAATGATAGGAAAACACTCAAGGGTAAAGGGCAACTGGGATGTGGGAAAAGAGAAGGGAAGGAAGGAGAAATTTTGTATGTATGTATATACAGGATAGTTAACATAGTTGTTCTACTGTCTTCTATTTCTTTGCTGAAAGAAACTGTCAATAAGTCCTTGATTGATCAATATTGCATGTCTCTATCTGTATTCATGAGAAACCACTTTGAAGATATCAATATGTAATACAACAAGCATTGTTAATTTCCTACCACTTTGTTTGTAACTCTACATTGTCTGTACTGTTCTTTTGCTATTTTGTAAAATGTTGTCTGTCCGTTAATGTCTTCCTCCTTTTATTTAAAAAAGAAAAAATAAATAGGCATTCATATTTTATATAAAATTTTTAGTTATATTTAAATGATATTTTAATTGTTACATAATTTTGCTGGCATCATTATAACTATTGTATATATGTAATCTCTTAATTGTGAATTTTCTATAGTAAGCAAATGAGATGGGAAATGTTGCAAACATCTTCAAAATATTAGTCAACTTTCAAAATGTTACAAAAGGACTGTGCTCTAAAATTATTACTTCATTGGAGTACATTTAGAAGAGGCATTTGTTGTTATGAAACAAAGATTATGCCAAGTTGAAGCACTTATCAACAAAGAAATGAGCCTTTTGATGGGTTAAGACAGCCTCTTTTCTTTGGTTGATGTCTAGATGTTCTTTGCATAAATGGATTTGATCACAAAGGGGTTATGAATAATTTTATCAGTGCTAAATCCAAATAGAAGTATCATTGTAAACCTAACTCCTTTTCATTCTAATCACATTCAGAAATGTTTTGCAATAGCTTCATTCATTTGTAGAATTACAGGTTGAATTTTTTAATCTCAGTTTTAAAGACGAATAAACTTGAAAAACTAAGAAAAATTTGGGAAAGAATACAAAATGAAACAAAGATAAAGTATCCCCGTATTTTCTTACATGAAGTGAAAGACAACTGATGCTCGTAATCTTTGTCCTCCAAGGATGCACTTATTAATAAATTGAATTATACTTATGAGCTGTTTGCTATAGTCCAGGTGCTGGGCTTGGCACTGGGGAGAGCAGTTGGGGGGTACCTTCTCTGTTATTAAAACTTCTGTTAAAAGAGATTTTAAGACAGTAGAGTTTATCATTACCATTAGTGGGGATTAAGCTAAGAACATCAAGAATTGACACCTGATATCTAGATAAAGATAAAACAAAGCAAATAAGACCAGTTATAATAAACTCCATTCACTAAGACAAAAGTTGCAGTGTATCACCATCAAATACTACATAGGAGGAAATACGGTGGCACCTTGGTTCGCAAACTTAATTTGTTCTATGGAACTGGGGAAGATGGCTGCATTCATATTTGTGTGGTGAAGACAGCCACGGTGTTCATCACCAGATGCAGAGTTTGTTAATGGAAGCAAAATTTTGTCAAACAATTCTGTTTGCAAACAAAATTATTCAGGAACAGAAACATTCACGCACTGAACTATTATTGTTATCCCATATCCTTGTCACTTTAGGCAAGACTTCTTTCCTGGGAAACACCAGGATGGCACTAATAATAATTCCAAGTCACCATTGAAATATATATTTAAATCATTTGTCGGTAACTCTATTTCCTTTGGGAACATTCATTTCCCTAACATGTATTGAATAATTATTAGATGGATGTTGTTTTAAGCAATGAGAATTAGCAGTAAACAAGACACAGAAAGCATCTGTTTTCATGGGATATATGTTCTAAAAGGTGAACTATGAACCTAATCCACTCACTTTCTTGTTGCTGGGATAAAAAATATCTGACTTCCACAACTGACTCTTGGTTTTAGTCCATGGTTGGCTGGCTCCAAGGCAGAAACAGGATAGCAGAAGGGCACAATTGGAGGAAAAAGTGCTCAACCCATGGAAACCAGGAAGCTGAGAGAGAATGGAAGACGTGTGGGTAACACTAGATCCTTCTAGGTCATTGCATTAGAGACCCACCTACAGTCAGGATCCATCTTCTAACTGCATACTTACTGTCGAGTTCATCAATGGATGAATCTACTGATGGGAACACCCCCCAATCCAATCAATTCCCAAACATGTGAAGCATTGAGGGGACATCTTAGATCTGCACCATAACACACAGTGGAGTAAGCCCCCAAACTGAGAACATTCAAGTTGTGAACTTTCACCGATATGAATCAACTTCACATTCCAAACATTTGTAGATGTGAACAAATCCCAGAAGGAGCTCACTTGTCCTCCAGACATTGTCACAGGTGTGCTGCTGTGCATTTGCTCTACAGTACAATAGTGTGCAGTAGCACAGGGCTCAATCAGAGCCCAGGATGTCCAGAAGCAAGAGGGAAATCAATGGTGCTGTGGAGGGGACTGTGAGGAAATGCAAAGCAATGCACACTGTGTGTTTGTGTCAAAGATGTGTAAGACTCCCTTTGTCAGATTTATGAACAGATCCAAAGTAAAACATCCCAGAATGGAACTTAGTTGTAAGTCAGGGACTTACCTATGTGAAAAGATGTATAATTTTTAAGAGCAAAGGCATACTTTGTTTGGAATATTCATGTAAATATAGGAAGGCAAAAGTAAATATTTTAAAGATCTACTTCTTTTATTATCCAGTCTTAGGTTTAGAATGCTGCCCACACTTGTGTGCATAGGTTAATTCCTCTTCAAAATTACAGGATGCCAGTCCTTAAAAATTCTTTGCCATCCAGTTATAATCAGTCTGCTAGTACCTAAAGCCACAGTGGTGGTGCCTCTCCTATTCTCTCAGCAGCAGTAATGGATAGGTGGTCTGCATAGGTTCTTTGAACTCAAATACTAAATAAGAGAGATTTGTTCACAGATACTGTGATTGGGCTACAAAGTCAGTATTAAAATGGTTCTTATGATCAAAGAAATGCACCTTGATACCTTAATGTTAAGTGAAATAAATGAGACACCAACCTTCGATACCACACATTTTTTCTTATATAAGAAGCACAAAATAAGAATACAAAGCAAAATAAAGGATACGTTGTAGGAAGTAGGGACATGGATCTTTCTCCAATGGGAAGGGGCTCAAGACAGGTAGGGAGGGGAAAGAAGGGAGAGAAGAAGAATGAACTAAGGAATTGGGATGTGATGTATGTGTACCAATGCCACACAGGAAATGTAAACATTATGTCCTGCGAACACATAATGATAAAAATAAATTGAAAAAGAAATACCTAAGGAAACCATCTCAGATGAAATGAATATTAACATGAGTCATTTCTCATCTGAAATTGTTCACTGTATTGCTAGGTACCCTCCTTTGCAGGATAGCACATGTGCCCAGTGTCTTTCCCAAAAAGTAAAGGCAGCAGTGACCCTCTGTCTAAGAGCAGGGAGGGCTGTGCAGCTTTGCAGAGAGTCATGGTGGGACTTCAGGTGAAGTAGCTTTACAAATTCCATTTATTTCTTAACAGCATTGGGAAAAATTCCATCGGGCCAACAGCTTTGGGACTGTGTGATCTAAAGTGCAAACTTACATTTGTTTGGGTTGCATGACCCTGAAATTCCTTGTATATCAAATTCAAGTCATCTTTAAATGAAGTGGGTCACATTAATTTATACCCATTTAAAGACTTTCTTTACATCAGCCTAAGAACTTTCATCATGAAGAACCACATATTTCTTGAAACACAACATATCTCTTCAGTAATAGAATTAGCCTCTGCTAAAAACTTGGAACGCTGAGAAGTGGTTTAAGTTCCTTTCTTTAGAGGTCTTAGACAACATTTTTTTGAGGACAGTTGGAGATCAAGTGGTTTTAGAGCCATGCACAGTATTGTTTTGAGAGCTCGCAAAAGTGTTCTTGAAGTAGATTTTGGTTATCCATCAACTTTGCTGCCTATAGGTTACATGAACCTGTGATCCAGGTTTTCACAGGATGGTGTCTTTCATGCTCTAAAAGATGGTAGAACTGCAGTTCCTCCAATGGTAAGCCCCTCATGTGGGATAGGTACATGAATTTTTTTCCACATGTCAGAACAGTTGTTGAAGATCTGGTTTGACTGATGCAATAGAAATTCCAGAGTTATCACTGACATAGGGATGAAAGAAAACATGTTTTAGCAAGTAGGGGTCATATTTGTATCCACTATTGGGATGTCAATGGAGAACCACTTTAGAATGACAGCATCTGATTGATTGCTCTTACTTTCTAGTTGTTCTGGCAGAAAACAGTTGGAGGCCTCCATCTGTGACTGTGCTCCACAGGGACCCAGAGTAGGCAATTTGGAGGCCCTAGCTCACTTTGTTACACAGAAAAGAATAAGGAACATTAAGATTGTGTACAAAGCTTTTCACACAGAGGAAATTCAGATGTACTTGCCAAGGTGCCAACTTTATGTGATATGTCACACAATGTGACTTCAAATTCATTTTAATGAAAGCAGAAAATTTCAAAGCATTCACTTTCATAATTTAGTTCATGAAAGGAGAGCTTTTGACTGGCTGCACTTACTATATTCTAAATATTCAATGTCATCCCATTAAAACAGTGCCCTTTTCTTCTTGAGGAAAGCTGTTTTCTGTTAATAGGTGAAAAACAAGTAAGTAAATACATTGACTACTTCCTGTAGACATAAAGAAGTTTGGACATGTTCTTCTTAAAAGGAATAAAAATTTTGTTTTCAAAAAGGATATCAGTAAAGAGGCAAAATGTCAGATGTTGCAGAACATTCTCTCCTTTTCACTGTATAGCACTGTTAGGACTTGTATCTAAATGTCCTCCCAAAGCTTCATACACTAATAGTTGGGATTTCTTAAAGTGACTGGCTCATGGGTGTGTGATACTGTATTAAATTTGTCTGTGGATTGGTTTAGTACAGTTCTGTGTGTGGATGATGAATTTATAAACAAGATAAGACACAACCGGGGTGTGGGTAGCACCAAATAGGTTTATAGTCTGGATGGAACAAAAAGGGAAAGAAGGAGGAAGCCTTACTGCCATGCTATGAGTTGCTTCTTGTGTTACTTGACACGGACTGTTCCTCATTTGCCGTGCTCTCTTCTGCGATGCTACCCTGCTTTGGACCCGGCCAACTATGGACTGAAACCTTTACAAACTGTGAGGTGAAATAAATCTTTCATTCTTTAACTTGTTAGGCATTTTGTCCCAACAGTGGGAAAGTAACTAAGGTAAGCACTGAACATTTTGTCACTGATTCAACAGCCTGTGCCCTGAAACAAAACCTTCAATGACAATCAGTTTTGTTGTTGTTGTTTCTTTTTTGCCAGGAAATGTATTCTAAAATACAGTTGAAAATAGAACAACAGGGATCTTTATCAGAGTCTAATCTCTTGTGTCTTCTAAATGCAGACATTATAGTCTGAGTATTTCATAGCTAAGGGACCCATTTTCTATTGTTTTCTGTTCATATACTTCTTATTATAAAACCTACACTTTAAAGGCAGACTTTAAAATGAAGTGTTAAAAGCTTGGATATATATTTAATATATTTTCCCTTTAATTATTGGACACATTCATTTATCTGTTGTGGGCTGAATTATGCTATTTGTCAAGTCAATATATTAAAGTCTTAACCCCAATACTGTTTAATGTGATTGTACATGGAACCAATACCTTAATAAAGAAAACTAAGTTAAAATGACATCCTTAAGGTGGAGCATAATACACTGTGACTGTAAGACTCTCTTTGTTAGATTTATGACCATGTCTTTGCAAGAAGAAGAAATTTGGACACAACCTGCACAGGTGTAACAACATAGGGAGATGATGACCATTCACACCCAGGAAAACAGGACTTGGAAGAAAGCAGCCCTAGCCACTCCAAATTCCTCCCCTCAAAACTGCACAAAAATAAGTTGTTCTTTTTTAATTCACCCCACTTATGATACTTTGCTATTGTTGCCCTAGCAAAAAAAAAGAGCACAATCTTCATATTGCTTTGCCTATCTTAGAAATGGGTAGGCTAGTTTCTCCAACCATGACAGTAGTCTCATTTCCTCCTATCTTCACTAGAGTATTGCTAATATGGTTTATCTTTCTTCCTTTGTTCATATTCTCTCTACTACATTTCAGTTTGCTTAACTTTTAGTACCATTCTTTGATTCTCTCTTTCAATTCTTTCCTTATTATCCTCACTTTTCAGAATAAAAAATTATATTCAGTGTTATGTCAGCTCTAGGAAGTCAGAATTATAGAGCATACTTCTATTTAATTTTGCTTTCTTATGGTGTCTAATAAATGAATGGCTAAGTCTAGTGGCTATTTTTTAGTCTTTACCCTGTATATTTTGTTACAGTTTAGTACTCCCTCCTTAACTCTTTGCTGGTTTTTCTTTTCACCCCTTGATCAATTCTCTCACAGGTTCTTTATCATTGAAGCATTGGTATTACTTATGTTTTTTCTTTGGCCATCTTATTTTTTCCCTCTTAACATTATGTTCTTAGGTAATCTCAGCCTTTTTATGATGACTTTGATAATGGCCAGGATCACCAATATGTCCAAGGACTTCAATTCTTATCCCTTGTCTATACCTTCTCTATTACAAGGCATGAATTTATAATTTTTTCTTAATTTACTCCTATTTCAATCTTATTTCTATAATTTAGCAACTCACCCATCACACTAAATGTCTACTGGAGTCATCTTCAAGTAACACAAGGAACAATAAAGTTGAAAACATTTCAAATATTATGTGCTTTAACCAAAATATTATTATCTCAGGAACTTCCAGAGTAAATAATTAAATACATCTAGGCAGGTGGTGCACAGCTGCAGTATCAGTTACTCAGGATGCTGAAGCCAGTCACACATCATCTCAGGGGGAGAAAGAGAGAGAGAGAATGAATAAGAATTAAATGTAGAAGTTTACATTTTTTACCTTTTCATTAAAGTCTTCCTTTCCTAAATATCTTTGCAAAATTGAAGGAATATTTGATAATTTTTTTTCAGCAGGTAGAATAGTTTAGTTACACATTTATAAGTAGAATATTTTAATTTTCCTCATTTAAATTTTCTA